>NC_056746.1:139015235-139087735 GCF_019279795.1 Protopterus annectens
TTGCTTCTCTTACCTTGCTTAATTCAAACAATGATTTCTCTCTCTGACGAGCAGGTGATATCACAGGTGGATATAGGCTAGTAAACCAAATTACCCTATAGTAAGTAATGGGGGTGCTATCCCAAGCTCATCTAAGTATTAGAATGCCATGCAGCTGAGAATAATTTACTGCCTGCCAAACCTGGAAGACATGAGAAATATGTATTTTACCTCCCAATGGCTGATCATTTAGCAAAGAAATGTTATGCCACAATGATGTGTTTCAGAAAATGTCTGCATTGAGTCCAACGCAAAAAAATTAGCAGGTGAGGTAAGCCTAATCTGGCGGTCATTATTTCTTTCTGAATGTAGACACTCCAGTTTTTACACCATTTAAACATAATGAGAAGTTGAACCATTGGAGAGATAAGTAGCATTTGGTGGTGACTGTATCTGCTCAGAAGTACTTTCATCCTAGCCTTTTTAGAGCTGCAGTAGAAATTAGGACTATTAAATGCATGTGTGTATGTATGTATGTATGTGTGTGCGCACGCACGAGCGTATGTGTGTGTGTGTGTGTGTGTGTGTGTGTATGTATACGTGTATATATATATATATATATATATATATATATATATATATATATATGGGTCTACCTGAGAATATCGAACCTAGAGATCATCAAAGACCACATCACTGATACGAAATAAATGAAAACCCACTTCATCGACAGACCAGATCAATGAGGATCTTCCCAGGGTAAGTAACCTATTGGCCATGAAGGTGAACACTGCCCTTTTCCCAAATGTAGTGCGATCTTAGAGTTGGTATATTTAGTTGGGAGGTGTGGGGTCACACCCCCACATTGGGGTGTGTGAGGGGCATAGCCCCCACCTGAAGGTCATCATTGGTCCAGTCTGTTGATAAAGTGTTTTTTTATTTATTTCGTCTCGATGATGTGGTCTTCGATGATCTCAGGTTTCAAAGTTCTGAAGTAGACCCATATACACACGCGCACACACACACACACATATATATATATGTGTATATATATATATATATATATATATATATATATATATATATATAAATATATATATATATATATATATATATATATATATATTTATATATATATATATATATATATATATATATATATATATATATAGATAGATAGATATTCGTACATCTAAATTACAATTCTTAGAGCTTCTTTTACTAAGCTAGTAATTTGCAATGCCCTAGTAACAGAAATGGTGGTAGAACCTTCCTTTTATATGTCATATTTAAACATTAAAATAATGTCTCAGCCTAACACTATATCAGACCCATACCCCAAATAACTTCTTATAAAAATTACATTTGCTAATAAAAACCTTCTCCATCTATGAGACACTTACCTACCAACCCCAGTTTTAGTTTATCTCTACAAACATCTACTAATTCTGAGTAACTTTAACCTAAATCTCTTGAACTCCTGCTCAAATAGCATCACTTAATTCTTGGATGACCTTATTTTTATTCAATTGATCCAGGAATCAACCCATCACAAGCCAAAATCAGATTTTCAACATTCTAAGTACCAGCCATCCAGCAAACATTTCCTCCTTTTATATACACCCTTCCTTTATTGATCATAGTCTCATTTCTTTTAAAATTTGATCATAACAGTAAAACATCCCCTTAAACAAATTTCCTACAGACCCAAAACCTTAACATAACTTAAAATCCCAACCTGTTTACTAGATTGGTCACCATTACTCAAGCAAGAGCCTAACACTGCAGCTACAAGCCTTACCCCCCCCCCCCCCCCACACACACACACACTTACACTCCCACCCCGATCTTTCCAGTAATGTCTAGGCTTTATAAAGCTAACAAATCACAATGGTTAATAAAAGAGCTAAAAACCCTTCTTCCTTTTAGGGATGAAGCTAGGTATAAACAGAAACAAAACAAAGTTTAATTCCACTTCATAATCTAGACAAAAACATTGGAAGTTATAACATTAACTATCTCAAATATAAACAAAAATCATTAACAGGTAAAGAAAAACAATTCTGGAATGAGGTAAACCTTTTAGCAGATCATAATTTTGCCACTAAACACTCCATTCCAGTTACTATAATGTTCACAGGTTCCATTTGCATGTTTTGCTCTTCCTAAAAAATTTGCAGTTTTCCAGATATTTCACTATAAATTCTCAATCACCACACGGACTCCCTTCCCACCCTGTTATGCACCACCTCGTTTGCTGTAGCATAGACTAGATCCAGGCCTGCCGAATCTAGCTTTGTTTGTATAACTTGAGCACTAATCCAGGCATTCTTTAAAGTATTCAATTGTATTTATTACTGCTTGGTAGTAACTTGATTAAAGTGTAGCTATCATTCTAAGTCTTTTGGATTAAGCACTTGGGCTTCAGTCCAGTTGTTTTACATTAAGAAGGTTTGTGGCCTGCACTGTGGTGGCAGGACAGGTAGCTTACATCCTTCTAAGTTGGGAATTGCTGATTGAGGGCTCAGTGTCTGTTATTCTAAAAGTGTATTAGTTCTGGTTTAAGCACTTGGGCTTCAGGCCAGTTATTTTACATTAAGAAGGTTCGTGGTCTGCACTCTTGTGGGAGGAGAGGCTGGACTCTGCCCTTGTGAGCTGGGAATTTCTGGTTAAAGGCTTATAGTGCCTGCATATTTGAACTGTTTCTTACTGAAATTGGTACACCTTGTTTTCTGTAGCATAGACTAGATTCAGGCCTGCTGAATCTAGCTTTGTTTGTTTTTTCCCTGAAACGCTAATTCCACCTAAAATGCGGCTTTTCAGCACTTCTGTGGATCCCTAAAGATATCTGCATTGCTTACTGTACTTATTTCCTTGTTTCACTTGAAAAAAAGTTACTGTTTGTCATTTTTGCATTTAAGTTACGTGTAACACATTGCATTTAAGTTACCTGGCACTTGCTCACTAAAGCAATTATATAAGTCAGCACTAAAAAATTAAAAGCACTACACCCTCACAAACTCCCCTTGAGTACCTTGTTCCCCATTGGTCCTTTTTTAAATTATAAAGGAATTCCCAATACTATTCTAGCATGTCCAAAGGTCAGTTGTCAATCTCCTCTCCGGTCCAGCTGGTGAATCTGGGAATCTTGAGGCAATGTTACAACTGCCTCATGTACACAGACAACCCTCTCCTCCTCCCAACAAATTCCAACACATGTGAGAGATGCAACCATAGAGCCAAACTGGAGGCTAAGCTCTCTCAACTCAGTACTGGCATAACCAGTCAGGAGGAGAAGGAAACCACACTCACTACAATTCCAGTCTCACATAGACCTACCACGACAACAAACCAAACACATAAACACACAAAAACATACTCGGAGGCTCTAAATAAAAATCTGCCTAAGCAGCAGAGACCTCCAAAGCAGACACCCAAGCAACCGCTACCCCAAAGCAAAACACGTGCAACACATAGCTCACAAAGCCAGTGTGCCGAACAGTCACAGCCCTTAAGGCTAAACAACACACCTGATACACTTGTAATAGGTGACTCTGTCGTCAGGCACACTGACGTCCCGCTCAACAGGCTGAACAAGGAGAAGGTCATGGTGAGCTGCCTGTCGGCTGCTAGGATCCACCATATAACACAAGCACTCAGGTCACTCCAAGGCAAGTACAAATATGACTCAGTCATTGTCCATGCTGGTGTGAATTACCTGAGACGTACCTCCCTGGACTACATGAAAAGAGACATAGAGGAGCTCTCTGAGCATGTAGCCCAGGCCGGTATGACCCTGACCTTGAGTAGCATCTTACCCTCACCAAGAATGATGCCACAATATGAAGACAATATGATCAAATTCAACAATTGGCTTAAGTATTTGTGTCATTCACAGGGGATTCAATGCCTGTCAGCCTGGGATGACATGCTTGACAAGCCATGATGCTTCACTATGGACGGCTTGCACCTGTCACCCCTGGGCTTTCGGATATTGGCAAAGGCTCTTGCTACCCCCATAGTGCCTTTTTAGGCAAGGCTCAAAAGACAAACCCACCTCCATAGGTATCACAAGGGATAAGAAACTAAGAGTAATGCTACTCAACGCCAGAAGTCTAAACCTCAAGATGCACACCCTCAAAACTCTCCTTAGCATGGAGAACATTGATATCTGTGCAGTAACAGAAACCTGGCTCAAGGCTCCCGAGTGCACCCCACCACTACCAGGTTATACCTCATACCATGCTTTTCGGCCCCAAAACTTAGACCAAACCACAAAAGGAGAAGGAGTATCAATATTCGTCAAAGATACTCACACCTCCAGGTTGGTGGCACAGCATGAAGCAACAGAGACTATCCATGTGCAACTAACAGTGGGTAAAACTGCCTTCCAGTTTATAGCCTGCTGCAGACCTCCCTCCCAAACCCAGGAACCCCACTTGGCCTTCCTGAGAACACTGGAAAATATGAAGGTCTCTCCAAACACCATTATATTGGGTGACTTCATCTACCCAAACATAGACTGGGAGCATTAATCTAGCTCCAGCACCCTAGCCCAAAGGTTCCTAGAATTTATAAACTCAAATGCTATGGAACAACTTGTTACCACTCCCACAAGAGGGGAAAACATACTGGACCTGATCATCACCAACATGGGGACTCTATGCTCCAGACCAGAAGTGTATCCCTCACTGGTAAGATCAGACCATAAACTAATCTCACTGGATATTCACATCCCGATCCCACCCCCTGCCCAGAAAACCACAGTGAAAAACTTCTCTAAAGCAAATTTTACACTCCTCAAAACCGAGGTGGAATCCTTCAAAGCCCCCGGGCCTGTGGAAAATACGGCCCAGACCGCAGAATCCTTTATAAACACATTCTATGAACACCTTCCGGAATGCATGGATCATGCAATCCCAAATAAAACCAAGACCCCATCCTCCAAAGGCAGATGTCCTGTCTGGTGGACCCCAGCCATAAACAAACTATACAATAGAAGGAGGAAGCTACTACATGATAGAGCAAAATCCCAAAAAGGGAAGGCATCTCTGATCAGTATTAGCAAAAAACTATGGGCACTCATAAAATCGTCTAAAGCCAGCTTCGAGAGAAAAATTGCACAGGACACTAAGGATAATCACAAGGCTTTCTTCAGTTATGTTAGGAACCTGGGTGGGAATTATGCTCAGAATTAGTCCAAAATGACAGAAAATACACCGAATCCAAACATCCTAACTGACAGGTTCAGCACAAACCCCCCCCCCCAACAAAAGGGCAAATATCTATCCCAGCAGAGTGCTGCCCCCCTGACATCTCAGATGCTCAGGTAAGAGCCGCCCTCTCCAAAGCAAAAAACACTGTATCAACGAGACCAGACGGTGTCCCGGGCTGCATCCTACATGAACTCCAAGAAGAGCTAAACCCAAACATAAAACTACTGTTCAATCTCAGCCTTACTACAGTATATGTACCCAAAGAGTGGCATACAGCAACAGTGGTCCCTCTCCACAAAGGTGGTGCCTCAACGGATCCTGGAAACTATCGCCCCATAAGCCTGACTAGCTTGGTCTGCAAAGCTATGGAAAGGCTCATCATGGACCTCATAAATAAAGATATTGGGGACCTACAGACACTGGATCCTACCCAGTTTGGCTTTGTTAAGGGCAGATCCTGCATCTTAAACCTGGCCGATTTCTTTGAAACAGTCACCAAGGCCATTGATGAGGGGAAGGTGGTCCTCACAGCCTACCTGGACCTCGCAAAAGCCTTTGATACAATACCCCACTTGGGCATTATAGATAAGCTCACCAGCTTAAATATAAACCCCTATGTCACTAGATGGGTTGCAAACTGGCTCAAGGACAGAACCTACATGGTTAGAATTGCTTGAGCCACGTCAGACTCCAAACCAGTTACAAGTGGTGTCCCACAAGGCTCAGTCCTGGGACTTCTCTTGTTCGGTATATATTTCTCGGAGGTACAGGCCAACACGGAAGGACTGTGGCTGACCAAATTCGCAGATGACTGCAAACTGGGCGCCATAATCGACTCTCCAGCCAACACAAGCATCCTCCAAAAGGGCCTCATAGAAACAGACAACTGGTGCCAGAGCCATGGCCTCAAGCTAAATGCCAAAAAGTGTATAGTCATCCCCTTTGGCAAAAACAAAGTGCCCACAGATTACCACATAGGTGGTAATCCATTAAGTACAGAAGAAGTAATTAGGGACCTGGGGACCCAAGTTGATAGCAATCTCTCGTTTGACAACCACGTGGCCAAAGTGGTTAGAAAAACATTTTATATAGCCCACCTAATCATGAAGGGATTCACATCTAGATCAGGGGAGGTCATTGTGCCTCTTTACTCATCCCTCATCAGGCCCATAATTGAGTACAATGCCCCTTTTGGGATGTACCTTACCAGACACCTGCAGCAACTGGAAAGACCCCAAAAGTACCTCACCAAGAGGATCAAAGGGCTCAAACAGATGCCATATGCTGCCTGGTTAAGGAAACTCCAGCTCTACTCAGTGGCATACTGCCTGCTCAGAGACAAGCTGTGCCTGACATATAAAGCCATGTCCAACCCGGAATTAATGGACATGCTGCACCTCAGAAAATCCAAATCCCATCGAGCTACGCGCTTGAGAGACTTGAACCTCAGCACTGAAATAAATAGGACATGTTGGAGGGACAGATTCATAACCCAGAGGCTCCCTTCACTCTGGAATAAAATCCCAGTCCAGGTTAGGCAGAGTCCCTCATTGACTCTCTTCAAGAGGAATCTTGATGAGTGGATGGGAGATCTTAGGTTTACCCCGGGTATCACTTCTGTGTCACTGTTAGACAGAGGCACAGTATACTAACCTCGAAAAAGGGCATCACAAAATTAATTTAAAATGGGTGGCGAAAGCCAAACACACTCTGGCTAGGCTTATAAATGCCCTAGGGCAGATAGCCTAGTGTAAACCTATGAACCTATGAACCTATGAACTTACATTTTTAATTCAAACAGATTTAATATAAAAATATTGAACCTCCCTTTGAACAAATTCCAAAAGATGCCCCCACAGGATCAGACAATCTCTTGCTGTAGTTCATGTACCAGTGGTAAGGAGGTTATCAGTGTTGCTGTTTTACTTATTTAGAATTTCTGTATCAGTCAACTTTTTAGAAAACAGCATTAGTGAAACCACTATCCAAATAGCAATATTGAATCTTTCCTGTGTTAGCAACTGCAAATCCTTCTTCTGGTTACAAATTAAGGCTGCCAGTTGATATTCCAATGCACGTTTTAGTTGTTTTACAACTGTGATGAAAGAGGTCTACTTCAGATGATCGAAGTTTCAAAACTTTGAACATCATATGGCCAAGGACCATATGATCGAAGTTTTAAAACTTTGAACATCAAATAAAAAATAAAAACAAAAACAAATTTATTTTATGTTTTTCAAGGGGGGATCCCTCCTGCATCCCCCACACCTCCACCTAATTAAATATACCAACTCTGAGTTCACACTACATTGATGACAATGGTCAATTTCCTGTTCCGTGCTGCATGGCAATCTCCATTTAGAACTTTCAAAGTTTTGAAACTTTGATCATTTGAAGGGGGCCTCCAATGAAGACCTGTGAATGTAGAAAAACTGGACAAATCACTTTTCTTAAATTTGCTTTTTGCGCAATTTGCTATTATGCTTTTTGTTCTATTCTGTAATAAATCTGCACCTCAAAAGCATATTTTCTCTGTATTATTTTAGGCAGTGGAGGGAATATGCTTATCAAATAAAAGCATTCTGACAATAAGATTTTCCACCAGAAATGTCTAGCATAAATGAAAAAAAGATCCATTACTCAGATTCAATTTCTAGACAAGGAAAATTGTATTGAGTAGAAAGAAGATAGCTAAGTTTTACGTATTACTGTGCATGCTGTCTGCTATTGCTAATAAAAGCTATGATTAATGAAGTAGATTATGTCTACCAACAGGCTCCTTGGACACTGAATGATAGTCCCATATCTACAACCTGGCCACTTGAAGGGAAAATCAAGTTTGAAGATTATGGATTACGTTACAGAACAAGTTTAAACTGGGCTTTGGAGAAGATCACTATTGTAATAAACAGTAAAGAAAAGGTAAGCAAAGGAATATTTTGGTAAAAAATGTATGTTTTTCACCACAGGCTCAGATGTGTTTTGTTCCTGTCTCCCAACAGTTGTTACTTTCTCCAGCCGTGTGATCATCTTCCTCACTATTCATCTTTATCGGTGTGCCCATATCGGCACTGTTTTGGTAGTAAGTCATCAGCAGGGTATCACTAGCACTCACTGGTGCTGAAAGGTCCAATATTTACCCAGGTCTGTAAAATTATCTTCAGTACTTCCTATGTGTTTTGTCACACAGTAGTTTAAATATGTGCCTGCATTCCTTGTCCATGTAATTTAAAACAAAACTGGAGATATATAGGAGTACCCCTGCAGGTTGCTATATTCCCCAGGCTTATGTCTTGGGTCAGCCCTGCAATCTCAGGAAGGAAAGGAACAAAATTGGTTGCTATATCCTACCTGTTCCAGCCTACCTTCTGATGTCAGATTCACTTACAGAACCCAGGTGTCCATGGGTATAGGTAAAATAAATGCCCTTACACTCATGGGTTTACTTAGATGAAGCAATATTTCACAATTACTAAACAAAGAGATCCCTGTAAGAAGTACAGCATGTTTGTTAAGGTTCTAGGCTACAAAGCTGAAACTTGCATAAGTGTAGCCCCTGTTTTTTATAGTGTAATCACGAGTAAGTCAGTACGTTACTTTGTATTTCCGAAGTCAGTACGTTACTTTGTATTTCCAAGAAAATGGCCACTGGTGTCAGTGAGATAAAATAGCTATTAAAATTAAATAAATTGTAATCCATGGCTTTTCATGTAAAGCATGGCTGTGCTGCCATTGGCCAGTTTCCATAACATAATGGGTGGCTCAACAGATGTGCGTTATAGAATCCTAATGACCAAATCCCCCTGAAAAGGTATATTCGAACATAAAATGAATATACCTTAATGTTACCAGGTTACTATTTAACATACTTACCTAGAAAAGATTGTTTTAATAATGAAATGACAGAAGATTTTGCAGCAGAGAAGGGTCTGTATACAACTGAGCACAGGAATAGAGAATGAAAGGTAAGAGGCAGAAGCGTAAATTACTTAATTACTTGCAATAAGGAAAAGACGAAGAAAGAAAAAGAGATAAGACACACAGACTGATTTGTCATCATTATACTATGGCATACTGTAATAATGCAGAATCAAAGCAAAAATACATGACTAGAAATAAAGAATCACATCTCAGAAGGATTCTTATATACATCTTAGCAAACTCAAAAATTAATTTCTAACCAAACTTACCTTTTATTCCTCAGATTGGCATAGTTGGCAGAACAGGAGCTGGGAAGTCTTCCCTGACAGTGGGCTTGTTCAGACTCTGGGAACCATCTAAAGGTCAAATTTTGATAGATGGAGTGAACATCATGGACAGTGGTCTTCATGAGCTCAGATCCAAAATGACAGTCATTCCCCAGGTGTGTAACTGCAGCATGTTTGTCATTTACATATTTTTCACAATGAAAACAATGTGTAAAGAACTAAAACCTTTCTGCTCACATTGTGTGCATAAGCACAGTTGTTGTCAAAACTGTAGGTTATAAACTTGATGTTGGATTTAACTTTACAATTGTTTTGGAACGATGTGTATAACACTGCAGTGAATTCAGGCTATGCTATAGTGAAGTCATTGTTCCTAAACAACACTTAAGTTTGGCAAGATAGTTACCCAGATGTTCACAGGTTCATAGGTTAATAATAGGCTACTGTTCCAGTGGACCATTTGTAGCCTAGCAACATCATCCTAAATCGTACTTACCCATAGACATGAATAATAAATATCTAGTTTTAACCCCTTTCAATGAGGGCTTGTGGGGCCAGACCTGGGGTGTATTTGTGATTGCCAAGCCATTCATCCAGGCTGTGCTTAAAGCGGGTCAGAGAGTTACTTTGCTTTGCACCCAATGAAAGTCTCGTCCACAAAAGTGGGATTTTCTGTGAGACAGATCCATCTTGTCAGCAGGTCATGTTTATGTTTCAGTGGAAGTCTGGATATGTAGAGAAAGTCTTTAGGGTTTTATTTGCTTTGTGGATCTAACAAGGGTTGCATAGGACTGGATCCTTTGCGGTACTGCAGGCTTTACAGAGGTCCCTGTAAAAGAGTCTGTAGGAAACAGAAAAGAAAGGCAATCTGTGTAGCAGAAGGAAGCCATACCCTTGATTTTGTTAGTGAGGAAACACTGCAATCTGTGAAACTGGGTCACATGCTCAGACAAGTACATAGTGAAGTGGGTATTGTCCTGTAGTAAGGGTCTAATAAGGGAGGAATAGATTAGGATAACTTCCTTTGACCTAGAAAATATACCAGTAGTGATCAGTTTGGCTATTTAAAAATATTTTCTAACATCAGTGAATACATGGTGATCAAAGGACAACTCATTATCAATGAAAGACTGAGTTGGTGTTCAAAAGGTGCCATCTCTGTGGTAGGTCAATGGGTGCCCCAGTTTGCCAAAGGACATGATACTGCATTTCTTCACATTTTGTTTAAGGCCATGGCCCAGGGACCATTTCTTGGTGTGTGTTATGCCATCCTGGAGAATCTGAAAGTCAGATGGGGAGTTTGACAGCTCCGAATTTGTAATCATCTACAAACTTTGTCAGCCACAGGCTCTTATTGTCTGTCTTGACATCAGAGAAGTAAATACTGAAGAAAAGTGGTCCTAGGACTGATCCTTGGAGTCATCACTGGTAACTACTCACTTTGATGACATCACTGGTAACTACTCCCTTTGATGACATCACTGGTAACTATTTACTTTGATGAGACTGTTCCTCCAACACTAATAGATAAGGTTGTGTCAGTAAACCATTCTGCTATCCAGTGAGTAATACAGGGGTTTACATTTAGTCTCACTAATTTATCAATAATGCCAGAAAGTGAGGTGTTATCAAAGGCAATGGCCAGGTCCAGGTAGGCAGTGTGAAATGACTTGCCTGCATCAAATGCACCACTGACTTGTTAAAAGAAGCCCACCAGCTTCAGGGGACAGGATTTGCCTTTAACAAACCCAAAATGGCTTGGGCTCTGGACTTGCAGACTGCCTTGTTAATGTGTTCCATAATGATGTGTCTTATTGCTTACAGGTAAGGTTGCTGAGGCTTATAGATCTGCATTTTCCTGGATTGGTAGTGGAGGGCGGATGACTACAGCAATTCTTCACACCTCTGGTATGAATCCAGTGAAGAAGCGAGATTTAATAAGCTTAGTAGTGAGTCTATGAGACAGTGTCTGGTGCTAACAAGACGGCAGCCTGACACGCCATCAGGGCCCATGCAACTAGTGATTCTGGCCTCAAAGAGAGCACTCAGGACTTGCTTGGAAGTGATTAGAGTGGGTGATGTGTTGGCTAATATGTTAGAGAAAGTTAAGGGAGATAGGAAAGTAAAGACTGAGCTGAATTTGCCTACTACTATGCTGGTTGTGCCTTCATTGAATGAGTATGTGTTATGTTATTGTTATGTGTTAGCTCCATGCATAGCTGGATTATGTTACTTCTGAGACTTCTGACATAGCTGAAGAATGCTTTGTGGTTGTCCTTAGAATAGGTTGCAATTTTCAACCCATACTTAATTTTGGAGTATTTGCTTTTGCATTTCATCTCTTTGCTGATCTTTTTGAGTTCAGCTCTAAATGGTTGGGTATTACGTTTGCTCTTATAGGCTATGAGTTTCTTCCTCTTATTGTATAGCTTGCACTAGGGTTCCACCATCGGGTTTTACTCTTGAATTTGGCATTGTATTTGTGTCTTATGTGAACTGACACATCAGTCCATACGTTAAGGTGTATATAGAAGTTATCCATAGTTGTTGGCCTGTATGTGATGGAATGAATGAGCTGAGGAGGGTTCCATCAGGTCATCGGTTAGCTGGAGCAGCTTTTCATTATCTGTAAACACAGAAGGGTTTTGTAGTAACCAGGCTTCACCCTCACGGTGAGTGTTAACAAAAGATGATTGGAGCTAACCATCTGTAAAGACAGAAGGGTTTTGTAGTAACCAGACTTCCCCCTCATGGTGAGTGTTAACAAAAGAGCATTACAGCTAACCAGTAATGTAACCGTAGTTGATGAGTACGGGGGGCATTATTGGAGAGAACCAATATTGAACTAGTTGGTTTGAAGAGATAGCATTAATGAAGTCCAGGAGTCTCTGTGTATACTTATTTGTGGTGTGTACATTTCCCAGTTAATGGAAGGATAGTTGAAGCCTCCCTAGACGATAGTGTTAGGTTCAATGGGGGGGGGTTGTCTGTCTGCTTGTTTATATATGCCTCATGGGCTGCAGGTGGCATGGGCAGGGTACTGTAGTTGAGTGTGATGCAGTATGATAATGGAGGTGATTGGCTTCCTAGGAATATGCACACCCCCTCTAATTGCACCGTCACTTCAGTGCTGAGTCTGAAGGAGTGGTAGACTTTGAAACCCTGGACGTCGGAGACGCTTTAGCTGTTCTGAAACCATGTTTCAGTAACTATGCAGATATCTATATTTGTTAGAGACGGGAATGTCTATAAGAAGTGACATTTCTTGTTTAGGCTTCTAGCATTGAGGAGCGCCATCTTTATATTGTATTGATTTTGACTGACTATGTAGCTAGTTTTGGTAGACTGACTCTACCTTAAAAAGGCACTATAGGGGAAGAAAATGTCCTGGCCCATATATGGAAGCGATAAGGACATAAGTGCAGGCCACCCCTAACAAGACAGCTGGGGTTTTGAATCATATCCTCCTGGGCTGATATATATCAGATCTCCTTCAAATGACACCAATAGCTAAGTCAATAATTAAAGTCAGTTGTCTTTTGATTGCATTATGGTATCGTTCTTGGTGATGGTAGGGTTATGTTTGTGTTGTGACATTCTTGGTGATGGTAGGATACTGCCCAATATGAGTTTCCCAGCAATTTTAGACACATATTTGGAGACCTCCATCATGCCTTTCTTCAAATAATCCAAGATGGGGTGTCGCAAGTCATTCACTCCCACATGTGTAATAAGCAGCTCATATGTGCACTTTGGGTAAAAGGACTTGAGGGCCTTAGTGACACTGTAAATTCTGGCACCTGAGAGGCAGTTAACTGTGACCCTGTCTTTCTTTGCCCAGCCTAGTGAGTTGTGCATCTGTGTGTTTGACTATAGTGTCACATATAACTAAGATGTTAACAAAGGTGCTGGTTCAGCCTTGATGCCTTAAAAGCTTTACTTGTCAGTTCAGTGACCCCGTTTTGTTGATAATGTCTGCAGACACACTGAGTTTAAACAAACAAACCAGAACATGTAGGCTGATTAAAAAACACACCACCCTTGTAGCTGATAACTAGTTCGCCCAGAACAGCTGCAGCATTCCTTCTCTCATCAGGAGATTTCTTGGTAAATCAGCTCTAAATGCAGAAATCTACCACGGCACAAAAATACAGCAGAGTATTTAAAGTCACTCAGGAAAATAGTTTGTTGAATTTAGATCCGATCATTGAAGCTCTTTTATTGACTAGTTGAAGTCACTTTTTATAGTGGTTAGACTACAAATAAAGCTACTTTAAAAAACTCAAAAACCAAAAATTTAGTACACACACCTGTTTAACACTTAATCACCTAACTAATCATGGTAAACCCATAAGTACAAATGGAATGGTATTCATGTGACCAAACATTACATTTTGAAGGGTTAGGTGATAGTATTGTATCCACTAGCTCTGTATAGTCCATTTGATGACATGATGGCTGAAAAATTATCATTATGTGAAGAATGTGCTGAACTTAAAGTTTGAACCACATTTTAATTAAAATATTTACAAGAACTGGATGTGCAATTTCCATGTATGCAGAAAGCAACATTTGCAAACAGAATTTAGTAAAAGTCATATGAAGTAGTCAGCCCTGGTTGCTCAGAAGGGTAAAGGTCCAAGTGACCCAGGTTGAATTAGTGGCATGGACATCTTCTGCAGCTGGAGTGGGGAGGATGAGGGGGAACACCAAGGTGGACCAGTGTCACAGTCCCTCAGAAGAAAGGATGTCTGTGGTTCCAGTGCACCAATAGCACTGCCACAATTCTAGGACACAATGCCCATTAGATTTTCACATCCACTGACAACTGTTGGAGGCATTTTTATTTATTTGTATCTTCACTGTCTTTTTACAGATTATGCAAGTTACAAATATGGAACTAACTGAAGCCCTGGTTATATTCAATAAACTTAACTATCAAATTACAGACTGTTATAGTGCTCTATTTATCATACCTTTGGAGAATACAAAGTACTTTAAGCAGTTAGAGAAGTTAACCATTGAATCAAATGCCTTTCTTTGTGGTGACTTCAAATATTCATGTTTAATCTAGAAAGCATATATCACCAGAAACTGAAATGCCAAGAGATTTCCAGACTTCATAAATGTTAGTGCACTTGACCAGATTGTCCACCTCCCCTTCAGATGTGTTAATTGTCAATGATTTCCTTAGAAATGTTTCCCCCAATTGCTCCACCCAACTTGTCACCCCGTCTGTATTCAAGTCTGACCATCTCACTGTGCCGTCTCCCTGAAACACAATCTCTAATAACTCCTTTGCATTCAGGAATTACTCCAAAACCAGTTACATACATTTACTTATTTTATTGATTACAACAAATGACGTAGCTCTCCAACAAACATTGTACCTGACACTGCTGGCTACTTCTTTGAATTTTACTTTATCTTAGATGTACTGAGGGATCCGTACCAGTCCAATATAAGCATAACTCCATGTTAAAAACCAAACCCATATTTTATGGTGGAACTACCACATTAATAAACTTTATATGAAAAAAGAAAAGTCTATTTCTCTATAAAAGATATCCACTTCATCATTATAAAAGCAATTCAAATTTACCATTAGGAATTGCAATGCCATCTATGAACTAAGGTTTGCCATTATTTCTAGACAGTTATAAGGCTTTCTTTAACTATATTATAAAGCTTAGAAGTAACCAAGAGTTCTTTTTTGAACATATCTCTGATGGGACCTCCTTTTATAACACCAAGGACATTGCTAATATTTTTGAGGATGAATTCTATTCCAATGTCCACCTCTGCCTTGTGCCACCACATTCCCTATTATACCTCCCTGCCTGAAATTACTTTGAACGAAGTCCTTCTGGCACTTTCTAAATTTTGTACATTTCCATCCTTGCTAAAGCTAATCAGGATTGTATCAATTAATTATCAACACAACTGACTGGACTGTATGTTTATTACTTGGACTTGTTTGGTAATATTTGCATTAGTTGTTAATGTTGTTATTTGCTTATGTGTTTAACTTGCACTAAGCGAACTGTGAATATGATATATTCAGATCAGTGCCTCCCCCTTAACAAACATACAGATAAATAAACAATGCTATATTCTGTGTGTATAAAAGTCAAAGGATGCACTAACAAATTACACCGTCATATATGCCCCAAACAGTCTGCCTATTTAATATAGACTGTTTGTACTAAAGGGTGTATTGCACAGTGAGTGCTTAGTTTTTAGAGCTGCAGTGTTTATGTGAGCGTAACACTTGTAAATAAGCTCTCTTTACATATTCTTAATGATTTTATAATTATTGCATCAGGTCATGGCAGAAAATGGACATTGGGCAATTGCAGTTATCTTAAGCAATAAATAAACCAACCCCAGAATGGTGTGCTTCCAGCATAAGGTTTCCAGATTCCAAATATATTATTGTTTTCTGTGGTGCAAGCCTGGCTGGCTGTGCCCACATCCTGATTAATGTTCTTAATATGTAATAAGTGTTTGTAGATATATATGTCTACACACGCGCGCACACACACACACACACACACACACACACACACACACACACACACACACACACACACACACACACACACACTGAGGAGCAAAATTTTTGTAAGGGTCTTATGGCATGTTCATAAGGACTACTTTGGATTTACAAGACATTGACTGATTTTGATGTGACACCATGTAAAAATGGGGATAAGGGGACTACTCATGATGATGCACAGAACACAAGAGACTACAGCACCGGAACTTTCACTTTTATCCAGTTTTTTCATGGGGGTTACAATGGCTATGGACTATATAGGCATGACCATACATTCCTTTCCAAAGTTGCAGATTTCAGCTTCCCAAACATTTTCATACCAACTGGGAAGCGTCATCTCTCCAAGTGTGTCTTGCGGTAGGTCCTGGGGCTTTTTTCCTGTTGGCTTTGCCATGGAAAACTCCAACAGGAGTTACTCAGGGAACATCCTTATAAGGTGTTCATACTGTCCTGTTTCTTTCCTTTTGATCCAAAAGAACAGTGAACACTCTGAGGAGTTCTCCGTTTATTAAGTTCTTCACACTGTCATGGACATCAAACCCAGGCAACCTGTAGAGAAATTCCATTTGCAGTGCCTCTTTCTGTGACATTATATTTATAGTCACTTCCCGTGGCCATGATTAATGAAAATGAGGGTACAGACAGACTGCTAAATACTTTTTTTCCTAAAGCCACAGCTGGTTTATTATCATTGATTGCTTCAGTCCTTAGAATGCTGTGTCCTTTTCCCTAAATGGCCTGTCAGTATTATAGCTTTCATGCCATCACGTGTGAACAAGAATTTCCTCCAAGAACAGCTGTCCCTGCACCTGTACCCTATAAGTCCAGTGCATATTATATGACATTACATGACATTACATGACATTACATGACTTCTTTTCCTTGATTTCTTTACCATTTTGTTCATTAGGATCCTGTGCTGTTTTCTGGTTCTCTGAGGATGAACTTGGATCCATTTCATCGCCACTCTGATGAAGAAATCTGGAAAGTATTAGAAATGGTTCATCTGAAGGACTTTGTATCAGGTCTTCAGGATAAGCTGCATTATAAATGTAGTGAAAAGGGAGAAAATCTCAGGTTAGTAGCAGAATTTTAGATTATTCTTTAAACCCTTTTCTCCTCTGAAAGTTGTTCATTCACTGATAATCAACATTCAAGCATTTATCATTGACTGGTTTCTCAAATTTGTAACAATCCATTCTGAAAATCTGATAAACTATGTGGTGAAGTCAGATGAAGTCTAACCTACCACTTAGCTCTTAAATTGTCAATGAATGTGGCTATAGCTTGTATTTTTAATTTAATTTTGTTATGACTGAAAGTTCAGTGTTGCACAATATCATTTTGAATACTGAACTTCAAAATTAATATCTCTCAGATGGAATTTGAAATGACCAGTTCAAGCCACTAAACTCAATACACTCTTGCCTTCCCAACACTGATCATGAGTTGAATCTCTAGAGAAAAGTTGTTATGCAACAGTTTGGATAACTTCTTCACTTAGCAGCTACGTTTAAAGGACTTTATTTTAAGAATGAAACTGTTTTTAAGCTTGCTTATTGTCTGTAAATTCAGTAACACCATGATCAATTCTTAAATGAATTACAAACCTCACAAAGTATGTCTCTTATCAGAGCCAGCTAGGTCATTTCACATCCTGAGCAGTTACATACTGTCCAGAGGTTTACAGAATGTCCAGATTTTTGCCTCATATTTTTGGTCTGTTGCTTTAAGGTCATAGGTATATACTAGGCTAATGGCCACCAGAGCCTTTATAAGCCTAGGCGCACAACACAACCAAATTGTGTCAACATGTAACATGGGCATCTATTTGGACGGGTATGTTAGTTAGGAGATTGCTAAAGGTTTAGACGGGGGTCATATTAGTCAGGGAATATTTACTGTTGGCCTCTGTCAGAGGCATGGGATCCAGACCAGGAGAGAAATAAAATATGTGGTTTTCTGGCAAATCAATAAGGACTTGAAGTCACTAAATAATGATATACATTTGAGTTTCAGAATTCATACCCTTCAAAAGATGGATGCAAACATAAATAATGTTATTTTAGCAAGTTTCTAAATTTGTATGAGTGATATTTAAAGTCTGTCCATATTCTTATGTCTTTGCCTCCCCCGTTATTTTAGCGTTGTCCAGATTTCGTGCACTAAGAGGTTGAGCGGTAACGACAGTCCCCAGACTGGGTACCCTGTTCAACCTAAAGTTGAGGACCAAAAAATGCTTTCCTAGGTTCTGAACAGCTGGCTTACTGCTTTCCTTCTTAAAAATAGATGTTACACTCATACATCTCAGCCTTAGATTGCAGGAAATCTGGACAACGCTTAACATAATGGGGAGCAAAGGCCCAAAAATTGGGACAAATTTTAATTTTTTTTCTTATAAAATTGCTAGAAAGAGGATTTGTGTTAGCATGTATTTTCTGAAAGATACAAAAATTTGAAACCGAAATGTATGTCATTATATAGTGACTTCAGTCCTCAGTGGTTTACCAGGAAAACTATAAATTTTATGAGGAACAGACTGAAAATATGAGGTGAAAATCTGGACAGTTGAGAGGTATGGTTACACTGATAGGTGTTGCATTTTCCAAATTTTTTCCTAAAAATCATGAAGTGTAAATGGCCAGCTGTGAGCTGAAAATCTGAATGTTAAAGAAAATACACTTTGAAATATCTTTCTGTATGAGGACAAAAGTTCCTTACTATCCACACAACAGGCTTTGATTTTTTCACCCTGATTTAATTTGTATTACCACTGTGCTTTCATAATACAGTGGTTATTGAACTCACCCCCTCCCAAATTTAGAAATGCTGGCTTGTAAATGAGCTTCTTATATTACAGAGAAACTAGTGGTCTTAAAATTTCATTGATGAACTCAGTCACAATAATTTCCAAAAATCATGAACCCCAGGTAGTGTTCCAAAGCAACAAGCCTTATTTTGTCACACAGAAGCGATTCTCAGTAACAAAAAAATACCGAAATATTTAAAAAATGTTAAACATATCAGCTTTTATACACTTAGAAGTAGTTGTGGAAAATATACATATTGTTAAATTTTAAACCAGCCTATTCATGGCAAACAATATAAACAGGGCAGTAAAAGTGCATTTTAGAACAGCAAGTACACCCCCACACACTACTACTGATTAGATCAAACTAATTCCTAGTTATGGAAAAAACTACCTATCTGTTTGCAACTCACATTCCAAGATCAGGTATTAAGAAAAAATAACATATACATAAAAAGACTTTTAGCTAAAATCACTTTTGGCTAACTAATGCAATAAAGCCTTTGTCAGGTCTGTGACAAGAACTAAAATGAAGAAAAACACATAGCTATCTAACCATAAACATAATCAAACCAGAACACTATAAATATAAAAATGTTGTTGCTCTTCTTCTTTCGGCTTCACCCGGTTAGGGGTTGCCACAGCGGAACTCCGGTCCACTAATGATTGTCAGTAGATTTTTACAGTGCCAAGGTGCCAGCCCAACACCCAACCTTCAACGAAGGCACGCCCATTCTATGCATGTCTTTCGAACACCACTCGACCACAGGGAGGACATGCAGACTCCACACAGAAGGCGCTCCAGCCAAGAATCGATTGGGAGAACCTCTTGCTATGAGGCAAAAACGCTATCGCTGCACCACCGCGGCTGCACTTTAAATATAAAAATACACCTGTCTAATTCTAGTAAATATCCATCCATGTGTATTTGTGTGCATAAAAAACTAAGTTATTACCAGCTCAGAAAAAAATGTATTTTTATGTACTTTGTCAGTGCTTTGTAATTTGCAAAAAAAAACTGTCATGACAAGTGCCATGTTTAGAGCACCAAAAACGTGTTTATACAATGAAAACTAGCAGGAAAAACACATAAAAAATACAGAAAACAGTGGATAAAGTAAACAAGTAATGTAGAGAAGTTTGCAGGTATGTGCATGAGTGTGCAAGAGTATGGTAAATGGGGGGATTAAACCAATACTACATGGTAATAGCGGCATTTTGAATTCACTGTTTAAATCTCTGGTGTGATGCAATAAATCTAATCAAAGCAGAACTGAGGTTAAGGTAACTAAATATGTATATATTTTTATACACATTATGCACATCATTTTTGTTATTATTTAGTATATTTTTAGTACATAAAAATATTCCTCAAAAATTCCCTTAAAACCTTTACAGATTGTGTAGTAGCTTATGTAAATTTAACACGCTCTTTATAGGGCAATAATAGTTAAGTCCTGGTTTTCCAAATGCATTTAATTTCAACTGCCACCATAATTCTTTTTTCCCCAAAACACCATTGATGTCCCCTTCAAGCTCATCCATCTCCACACAGTCCAAAATGATAAATTTAAAACCAGAATGTCTGGGGTGCTCTAATAAGTGTTTGAATAAGGTGTTCCTCTGGCATTTATGTCTGATGTCAGAAAGGTGACTTGAAATCCTCCTTTTCAGTTTATTCATAGGCTTATCCACATGAAATGCAGGGCAGTCATTACACATGGCCCTAAATACAACTTTTTCATTATTATAGTTACCACCTGCTGAAGATTTCACCATCTCAAGTGAGTCTCACTCCATCAAGCATTCACAGAAAGTACAGTCAGGTGACCCACAGATTTTACCGCTCATGTCATCCTGCTGTTCCTTATTTTTCTTTTACACGTAGCTGCAGTATGTATGCTTCTGCTTTTTTTATATACAAAAGTAGGGTGATCTCCTCAAACCCTTACAAGCTGCTGATTGTCAGTGTGATAATGGCCCAGTTCTCCTTAATAATGGGCTTTAATTGTACTGAAATCCCAGGTGTAAGTTAGAATGTAACTGTCCTTACTTTTCTCTTCTTTTGGGTAGGGTGTCCTCATTGCGTACTTCTATCAAAAGGCCTATTCCACATACGGTCATTGCTAGTTTTAGAATCTCTAATTTGGGATTCTAGATCCTGACCAAGGCTCTTGCCGCCCCATTGTGCCTTTTTTAGGCAATGTCCCAAAGACAAACGTTTCAGCATAAAAGATCTGTCAAAAAGCAAATTGAAGGTCATGCTGCTTAATGCTAGGAGCCTTAACCTGAGAATACACTTGTTGGAGGCTCTCCTTGCACTGGAAGATGCCGATGTCTGTGCAGTCATGGAAACTTGGTTCAGGACTGCGGAGAGCACCCTTGCCTTACAAGGCTATACCTCATTCCACACATTCCAACCACAAAATGTGTTCAGGAAGACTAAGGGTGGATGGGTTTCTATCTTCATTAAGGATAGGCACACCTCCAGACTGGTTTGCCAGCATGAAGCACTAGAACTACTCCAGATGCAACTGACAGTTGGCAAGACACCCATCCAAGTTATAGCCAGCTATAGACCCCCTCCATGACTCAGGACACCCACGCCTCCTACCTGGACATACTTGACTCCATCACATTACCCCCTAACACCCGGATCCTTGGTGACTTCAACTACCCCACCATAGACTGGGTGAACTATTACTGCACTAATGCGCTCACCCAATGATTCCTTGACTTCATCAGTTCTAACACACTAGACCAGCTTGTCTCATTCCTCACAAGAGATAACATTCCGGACTTGATTCTTACCAACATGCGTGACTGCTGCATCACTCCTATAGTATGTTCTTCCCTGTTGAGATCAGATCATTGGTTTGCCTCATTCGAAGTCTCTGTCCCATCCAACCCCCCCCCCCCCCCCAGCCGTAACCAGGCTAAATAATTTCTCAAAAGCTGACTCCACTCTCCTAAAGGAGGGTATCAGTAGCTTCACACCACCACCCCCTCAGAGGATGCAGACAACTATGCTGAACAGTACACCAGTGCAGTATACAAGCACCTGTACAACTGCATGGACTCAGCCATACCCAACAGAACTAAAACCTGCTCCTCAAGGAAAGACAGACCTGTCTGTGGATGTCCTCTATCAACAGGCTTTGCAACAAAAGGAAGAAACTGATGTCCAAGGGTAGAAAGGAACAAATTCCAAATTGGAAAAACTCTCTCCTTAGTCTCAACAAGCAAATTAGATCAATAGTGAAAACCTCCCAATTATGAATAAAAACTATCCTCTGAAACAAAGGAAAACCATAAAGCCTTCTTCAGTTATGTCTGAAACCTCCTTGGCAAAGCCCAGGTTTATTCCAAATTAATGGTTAATGGTATAATTTACAATGATTATGCTATCTTAGCCAACCTGCTAGCAGATAGGTTCAGTGCAAACTTCATCCCCCGTCCCCCCAAAAGGCCCATTCAACATTCCAGATACTTGTCCCAAACCTCACATCTTCATATTCAAGTGTTAAAAGCCCTGTCAAAGGCAAATAACACAGCTTCCATGGAACCTGATAGTATCCCAGGCTGTATTCTTCACCATCTCCAGCAAGAACTGGCTTCACCACTGACCATCCTATTCAACCACAGCCTAAGTACAGGCTTCATTCCAGCAGAGTGGAGAACTGGCATTGTCATCCCTTTGCAGAAAGATGGTGCTACTACTGATCCTGGAAACTATTGCCCCATTAGCTTGACAAGTCTAATCTATAAAGCCATGCAGCGCATTATTATGGATCTCATAAATAAGGACATAGGCAAACTCCAAGCACTTGACCCCACCCAGTTCAGATTCATCAAGTGCAGATCTTGACTTCTGAACCTGGTTGACTTCTTTGAGACTGTCACCAAGGCCCTGGATGAGGGAAAGTTTGTAAATACAGCTTACCTTGTCTTGACCAAGGCCTTTGAAATCTCCCACTCAGGCATCATTGAAACGCTAACACAACTTAGCATAAATCTCTATCTCATCAGGTGGGTGGCCAACTAGCTTACTGATAGCACCCACAACATCAAAACAGGTGTCTCCACTTCTGACAGCAGACCTGTTACTAGTGGTGTTCCCCAGGCATCTGTCCTGGGACCCCTACTGTTTGGCATCTACTTCTCAGAGGTCCAGGTAAAGACAAAAGGCCTGTGGCTGACTAAGTTTGTGGATGACTGTAAATTGGGTGCTGTAATTAACTCTCCAGATGATGTTAACATACTACAAGAGGATCTCACAGCAATAAATGACTGGTGCCAAAGTCATGGCCTTAAGTTAAACACAAAATATGTATTATTATACCACTCAGCAAAAACATGTTTCCTACTGACTACCACATCAACAGCAACCCCCAAGCACACAACCTGTGATGAGAGACCTTTGGTACTCAGGTTGACAACAATCTTACATTTGACCATTATGTAGCGGCAGTGGTCAGAAAAGCCTTTATTTTTCATATGGCTGTCACTGGCTATCTGCCCCTGGGGCATTGTAAAGCCTAGTGGGAGGTGTAGGGATAATCCCACCCCATGCCCTGGAAAAAAATGTAAAGAAATACAGAAGAAATCTAGAATACTGTGCCTCTGTCTAGTAGTGACACAATGAAGGTCCTATAATATAATAAATTTACTGTGTGTGCCCTGCCTGTCTAGTGGTGACTTGGATATGACCCTGGGGTAAACTTGGTTCATCTCATAATTAAAGGGATTGCATCCAGAAAAAAGGAGGTTATTACCTGCCTGTACTCCTCCCTCATTAGGCCAATAATTGAGTATAATGCCCCTTTTGGTATGTACCTCTGCAAACACCTGCACCAATTGGAAAGGCTACAGAAATTCCTCACAAAGAAAATCCATGGCCTTCAACACCTGTCCTATGTGGACAGGCTCAAATCATTGTCACTCTACTTGGTATCATACTGATTACTCACAGGTGATCTGTGTCTCACCTACAAGACAATATCAGACCTGCCCTACTAGAGATGCTCCATATCCATAAGTCTAACTCTTCATGCACTACCCACTTAAAAGGCCTAAATCTAATATGCGACATCAACAAAATCTGCTACAGAGACAGGTTTGCCTCCCAGAGGCTGCCCCATCTCTGGAATAGACTTCCCATACATGTCAAACAGAGTACCTCGTTTACTCTCTTCAAGCACAACCTTGATGAGTGGATGGGAAACCACAAATTTTTCACAGGGGTTCCACCTGTGTACTTCATTGACAGGGGTGACAGGTGCTGACTTAGGTTTCTTTTTTTGGGGATAATCTCTTGGCTAGGCTTGTAAATACCTCAGAGCCATTAGCCTAGTAAACTCCTATGAACCTGTGATAACCTCCTAATGGCACCCAGGATCATATGCAATATGTTTGATTCATATCCTCAGGTTAAGAAATAATTTTCAAGATCATTCATATTTTTCAGAAAAGGGGTCAAATCTGTGGTAATCCCATGTGATTTTATTACATTGCACTTAGTTTTTACTGGAGGCATACTATCTCTGTGAAGTAAGCAGTTCACTCTTGTTGGTTTCTTGTATGTTACTAATTAATTTTCCTCTGTCTTTATCAATACTGACAGTCATATCAAAGAAATGCACTGACTCCAAGCTGATGGAAGTGGTAAATTTCAGGAAGGAGGTGGCGTTATTGATGTAATGGATAAACTCAGTGAGTTTAGACTTCTCACCTTGGCAGATTATGAATACATCATCAATAAAGTGAAGGTAGCGGGTCATAAAAGTCCGGTATTCAGTTTGTAGTACAAATTCCTCCTCCCACTTGCTTAAGGCTACATTGTCCAGGCTTGGGGCCACAGCTGCACACATGGCTATCCCCCTCATTTGTTTATAAGCCTGGTCATTGAAACTGAAAATATTGTAACTCAACACAAAGTTGTTAACTTTCACAAGCATTCAATTTGCCCTTATAAAGCATTGTTATTAGACAGATTCCTGGGTTTGTTCATCAGCAATCCTACCTCCTTTAAAAAATCCATCAAACTACATCTTTCCTCTCACTGGTTATGCTCCCGTACCCCTTCTCACAACTTCACCTCATGACTTCTCTCCCTGGTGATTTCACCCCAATACATTTCTAGTACTACCACATCCTCACCTCTCTCTACCTATTCACTGCCTTCCTGTCTCTTTAGCCTCACTTTTTCTTTAGCCACACTTTTCTCACCTTACCCTTCTATCTCATCCTTCCCTTACTCTGTACTTATTCCTTCTGCTATGAACCTTGTAGACTTATTTAATATTGTGTTACTTGAATATATGCCTTTTATTATTTCTATTTTTTTTCTTTATTTTCATTCAAGATAAATGTATTAATCATTATTCCTTGTTATATGTTATGCTTTTATAAATCTTTGTATGTAATTATTGTGGAGCTTTTCTCCCCGGGCCTCAACTGAAAATGGGCTCATTCTAGGCCCAGTGGACTTTCCCGGTCAACAAATGCAATTGTTGTTTGTCTTTTCAGCTTTTCCCGGTTAGGGGTTGCCACAGCGGAACTCTGGTCCGCTAATGATTGGCAGTCAATTTTTATGGTACCGAGTTGCCAGTCTGATGCCCACCCTTCAGCGAAGGCACTCCCATTCACGCATGTCTTTCGGAGGCCACTCGACTGCGGGGAGGACATGCAGACTCCACACAGAAGTCTGCATGTCCTCCCCACGGTTGAGTGTCCTCTGAAAGACTTGCGTGAGTGGGCGTGCCTTTGCTGAAGGTTGGGTGTTGGGCTGGCAACTCGGCACCAACAAATGCAATAAATAAATAAATAAATAAATAATAAAATGTTTTGAGCTTCGTATATACTTATGGACGTCAAAATGTCTTACAATTACCACAGGATAGCCAATGTTCTCTAACCCTTATCTTGGATCCGTGCTGCTACAACTAAAAGGGAGCTACTTACTGAGAAGCTGGGGTCACTCTCGGTAAAAGGCTACTCAGTAAGTAACAACACAGGTAATGCAGGACTGTGGAGGGTCTGAGGGTCTGCAGTGATCAGGCCGATAGTGAAGAAAACATAAAAATATGCTTTTATGAACAATAATGCAGAGGCAGAGTAGAGAGTGGCTAAGAAAATATGAAATACCATTAAAGATGAAAAAGAACAGGAGGTTCTTCTTGTATTATATGTCTTAACAATATTTGAGTAGCAGGTCTAAGGAATGTTATTGTCAGTCTGTATTACTTTGTAGTGTTAAGGAAGACATCAAGACTGCTTGTTTTTCCCTAGTCTGATTTCAGCCTGAGGTCTAATATGACTTAAAAGTTATTCAGACTGTAATACCATTTTCTATAATAAGGATTCCAGCTTTATTGTTCTGACTCCACTAGCCAAGACCACTATAGCCCATACCCAGCTTATCTCCACCCTGCTATATGCCTCTCCTATCTACACTAAATTATATAAAAGCAACCTGAATAAACTGTCTACCTCCTACAATAATATTGCCAGATTTGCAGCTGGGTCGTCCTATAGGACCCATCATTTTATCAATCCGAATCAACTAGGCTGGTTACAATTGCCAAATCTAATACTTTTCAACCAACTAACAATAGTCCATTAGATCCTGTATCAACCTACAAATACACCAATACTCAATACCCTAATCACCCCCTATAATAATCTCAAAACCCTACGCTCCTCTAACAAATTACCAGTACAAATGGCTAAATCCAATAATTCAGCTGGTGACGCATTGTTCCCGAATACAGTGGGTAAAACCTGGAACAGCCTCCCTAATCACCTAACCTCACTAGCCTCAGCTAACCTATTTAAAAGCAAACTAAAACCCTACCTTAAATCACACTGGTTATGCCCCTGTGTCAACCCAGACTAACTACCAAACCCTTCCCTCAACACCTATCTTCTCATGAGTATAATCTTGTGTCTTCTCTAATGATAATAAAGTTAATGTGACTATACAGCGGGCTAATGTCCTGTACATATTTTGAATGATCTCTATTGATAATAAAGTTAATGTGACTATACAGCGGACTAATGTCCTGTACATATTTTGAATGATTATCCATTGATAATAAAGTTAATAGGACTATACAGCGGACTAATGTCCTGTACATATTTTGAATGATTATCCATTGATAATAAAGTTAATGTGACTATACAGCGGACTAATGTCCTGTACATATTTTGTATGATTATCCATTGATAATAAAGTTAATGTGACTATACAGCGGACTAATGTCCTGTACATATTTTGAATGATCTCTATTGATAATAACGTTAATGTGACTATACAGCGGACTAATGTCCTGTACATATTTTGAATGATTATCCATTGATAATAAAGTTAATGTGACTATACAGCGGACTAATGTCCTGTACATATTTTGAATGATTATCCATTGATAATAAAGTTAATGTGACTATACAGCGGACTAATGTCCTGTACATATTTTGAATGATTATCCATTGATAATAAAGCTAATGTGACTATACAGCGGACTAATGTCCTGTACATATTTTGAATGATTATCCATTGATAATAAAGTTAATAGGACTATACAGCGGACTAATGTCCTGTACATATTTTGAATGATTATCCATTGATAATAAAGTTAATGTGACTATAAAGCGGACTAATGTCCTGTACATATTTTGAATGATCTCTATTGATAATAAAGTTAATGTGACTATACAGCAGACTAATGTCCTGTACATATTTTGAATGATTATCCATTGATAATAAAGTTAATAGGACTATACAGCGGACTAATGTCCTGTACATATTTTGAATGATTATCCATTGATAATAAAGTTAATGTGACTATACAGCGGACTAATGTCCTGTACATATTTTGTATGATTATCCATTGATAATAAAGTTAATGTGACTATACAGCGGACTAATGTCCTGTACATATTTTGAATGATCTCTATTGATAATAAAGTTAATAGGACTATACAGCGGACTAATGTCCTGTACATATTTTGAATGATCTCTATTGATAATAAAGTTAATAGGACTATACAGCGGACTAATGTCCTGTACATATTTTGAATGATCTCTAATGATAATAAAGTTAATAGGACTATACAGCGGACTAATGTCCTGTACATATTTTGTATGATTATCCATTGATAATAAAGTTAATGTGACTATACAGCGGACTAATGTCCTGTACATATTTTGAATGATTATCCATTGATAATAAAGTTAATGTGACTATACAGTGGACTAATGTCCTGTACATATTTTGTATGATTATCCATTGATAATAAAGTTAATGTGACTATACAGCGGACTAATGTCCTGTACATATTTTGAATGATCTCTATTGATAATAAAGTTAATAGGACTATACAGCGGACTAATGTCCTGTACATATTTTGAATGATTATCCATTGATAATAAAGTTAATAGGACTATACAGCGGACTAATGTCCTGTACATATATTGAATGATTATCCATTGATAATAACGTTAATGTGACTATACAGCGGACTAATGTCCTGTACATATTTTGAATGATCTCTATTGATAATAACGTTAATGTGACTATACAGCGGACTAATGTCCTGTACATATTTTGAATGATTATCCATTGATAATAAAGTTAATAGGACTATACAGCGGACTAATGTCCTGTACATATATTGAATGATTATCCATTGATAATAAAGTTAATAGGACTATACAGCGGACTAATGTCCTGTACATATTTTGTATGATTATCCATAGATAATAAAGTTAATAGGACTATACAGCGGACTAATGTCCTGTACATATTTTGTATGATTATCCATAGATAATAAAGTTAATAGGACTATACAGCGGACTAATGTCCTGTACATATATTGAATGATTATCCATTGATAATAACGTTAATAGGACTATACAGCGGACTAATGTCCTGTACATATTTTGAATGATCTCCATTGATAATAACGTTAATGTGACTATACAGCGGACTAATGTCCTGTACATATTTTGATGATTATCCATTGATAATAACGTTAATGTGACTATACAGCGGACTAATGTCCTGTACATATTTTGAATGATTATCCATTGATAATAAAGTTAATAGGACTATACAGCGGACTAATGTCCTGTACATATTTTGAATGATTATCCATTGATAATAAAGTTAATATGACTATACAGCGGACTAATGTCCTGTACATATTTTGAATGATTATCCATTGATAATAAAGTTAATGTGACTATACAGCGGACTAATGTCCTGTACATATTCTGAATGATTATCCATTGATAATAAAGTTAATGTGACTATACAGCGGACTAATGTCCTGTACATATTTTGAATGATTATCCATTGATAATAACGTTAATGTGACTATACAGTGGACTAATGTCCTGTACATATTTTGAATGATTATCCATTGATAATAACGTTAATGTGACTATACAGCGGACTAATGTCCTGTACATATTTTGAATGATTATCCATTGATAATAACGTTAATGTGACTATACAGCGGACTAATGTCCTGTACATATTTTGAATGATCTCTATTGATAATAAAGTTAATGTGACTATACAGCGGACTAATGTCCTGTACATATTTTGAATGATCTCTAATGATAATAAAGTTAATAGGACTATACAGCGGACTAATGTACTGTACATATTTTGAATGATCTCTATTGATAATAAAGTTAATGTGACTATACAGCGGACTAATGTCCTGTACATATTTTGAATGATCTCTAATGATAATAAAGTTAATAGGACTATACAGCGGACTAATGTCCTGTACATATTTTGAATGATTATCCATTGATAATAACGTTAATGTGACTATACAGCGGACTAATGTCCTGTACATATTTTGAATGATTATCCATTGATAATAACGTTAATGTGACTATACAGCGGACTAATGTCCTGTACATATTTTGAATGATCTCTATTGATAATAAAGTTAATGTGACTATACAGCGGACTAATGTCCTGTACATATTTTGAATGATCTCTAATGATAATAACGTTAATGTGACTATACAGCGGACTAATGTCCTGTACATATTTTGAATGATCTCTAATGATAATAAAGTTAATAGGACTATACAGCGGACTAATGTCCTGTACATATTTTGAATGATCTCTATTGATAATAACGTTAATGTGACTATACAGCGGACTAATGTCCTGTACATATTTTGATGATTATCCATTGATAATAACGTTAATGTGACTATACAGCGGACTAATGTCCTGTACATATTTTGAATGATCTCTATTGATAATAAAGTTAATAGGACTATACAGCGGACTAATGTCCTGTACATATTTTGAATGATTATCCATTGATAATAACGTTAATGTGACTATACAGCGGACTAATGTCCTGTACATATTTTGAATGATCTCTATTGATAATAACGTTAATGTGACTATACAGCGGACTAATGTCCTGTACATATTTTGATGATTATCCATTGATAATAACGTTAATGTGACTATACAGCGGACTAATGTCCTGTACATATTTTGAATGATCTCTATTGATAATAAAGTTAATAGGACTATACAGCGGACTAATATCCTGTACATATTTTGAATGATTATCCATTGATAATAACGTTAATGTGACTATACATTGGACTAATGTCCTGTACATATTTTGAATGATTATCCATTGATATTAACGTTAATGTGACTATACAGCGGACTAATGTCCTGTACATATTTTGAATGATTATCCATTGATAATAACGTTAATGTGACTATACAGCGGACTAATGTACTGTACATATTTTGAATGATTATCCATTGATAATAAAGTTAATGTGACTATACAGCAGACTAATGTCCTGTACATATTTTGAATGATTATCCATTGATAATAAAGTTAATAGGACTATACAGCGGACTAATGTCCTGTACATATTTTGAATGATTATCCATTGATAATAAAGTTAATGTGACTATACAGCGGACTAATGTCCTGTACATATTTTGAATGATTATCCATTGATAATAAAGTTAATAGGACTATACAGCGGACTAATGTCCTGTACATATTTTGAATGATTATCCATTGATAATAAAGTTAATGTGACTATACAGCGGACTAATGTACTGTACATATTTTGAATGATTATCCATTGATAATAAAGTTAATGTGACTATACAGCAGACTAATGTCCTGTACATATTTTGAATGATTATGCATTGATAATAAAGTTAATAGGACTATACAGCGGACTAATGTCCTGTACATATTTTGAATGATTATCCATTGATAATAAAGTTAATGTGACTATACAGTGGACTAATGTCCTGTACATATTTTGAATGATTATCCATTGATAATAAAGTTAATAGGACTATACAGCGGACTAATGTCCTGTACATATTTTGAATGATTATCCATTGATAATAAAGTTAATAGGACTATACAGCGGACTAATGTCCTGTACATATTTTGAATGATTATCCATTGATAATAAAGTTAATAGGACTATACAGCGGACTAATGTCCTGTACATATTTTGAATGATCTCTATTAATAATAACGTTAATGTGACTATACAGCGGACTAATGTCCTGTACACATTTTGAATGATCTCTATTGATAATAAAGTTACTATGACTATACAGCGGACTAATGTCCTCTACATATGTTGAATGATTATCCATAGCCATCTTACACTAGGACGTCTGGTGAGACTTTACAGAATAAGAGTGTCCTTGTACATACTTTGTATGAATATCCATTGCTGTTAGACACTAGCATTTTTGTGTGACATTTGTTTGTGTGACTTTATAATTAATAGTGTCTTTGACATATTTTATCAGGAATATCCAAAACTGTTTGCACTAGGATTTTCGTAAAATGCTAAATCCTATGAAATGTAATGTATGCCTAAGCTTTGTAATGTACCAATGTCTTTGTAAATACCATTGTGTTTGTAAACATTTTGATGTATGTGGAGATTTTCTCCCCAGGCCTCCACTGAAAATGGACATGTATCCAGCTGGACTAGCCCGGTCAACAAATGTAAAATAAATAAAATAAATAAATTTATTAATATCTGGCATAGTGCATTTGAATCTCTTTCTTTATATGTACACCTTCCTCTGTCCTAACAGATACCTTGTTCTGAAGTTGCTGGTTCAGGCTTCAAAACTTGCTAATGTTTTTGATTTTGTTTTGTGGTTATGACTATGAGTAACTTTCTTCAGTTGCTGTTGTTATGATAATTTCAATTATGATAATTTTTTTCCTCGACAGAGAAGAGGTTCATTCTGAGGATGGGGTGCAGACAAGGTGTAAATGGTCACGTGACTTAATTCTCCTGTATTTCCTATGACAAGAACATAAATCTAATTATACATTTACTTTACCCTCCGATTTTTCATACAGTGTACACACTAGCCCAAGACATTTCTAAACGTGATTTGGTTCACAGGTACAAGAGTAAGGTTTTATAGGTTCATAGGTTGGTACTGGGCTATGTGCCCGAAGGCATATATTAGCCCAGCCACATTGTGCGGTATTCACCACCCCCTTAGTAGTTCCCTAGACCCTTGTACTAGCAGCTAGTACCCTTGGCCCCTATCTAGTATTGCTGTTGGTGTGATCCCCGGTGTGAACTTTCTGTTACCCATCCACTCATCAAGGTTCCTCTTGAAGAGTGATAGTGATTGGCTCTGTCTTATGTAGATCGGGACCCTGTTCCATAGTAAGGGAAGTCTCTGCGAAGGGAATCTATCCCTCCAGCATGTTCTATTCATTGTTGTGTTGAGGTTTATATCCCTAGAGCGTGTAGCTCGAGTAGATTTGGTTTTGCTAAGATGGAACATGTTCAACAATTCTGGGTTGGACATGGCTCTGTGCATTAGACAGAGATCGCCTCTGAGAAAGCAGTATGCAACAGAGAACAGTCTTAGCTTTTTCAATCGTGCTGCATAGGGCAACTGTTTGAGGCCAGTAATCCTCTTGGTTAGGTACCTCTGTGGTCTCTCCAGCTGCTGGAGATGTCTAGCCAGGTACATTCCAATTGGTGCATTGTACTCAATAATGGGTCTGATGAGGGAAGAGTAGAGGGGCACCATTACATCCTTAGATCTTGATGCGAACCCTTTTGTGATCAGATAGGTCACATAGAAGGATTTTCTAACCAATTTGGCAACATGGGTATCAAAGGAAAGCTGACTATCTACTTGGGTCCCTAGATCCCTTATTTCTTCTTCAGATTTCAGGGGATTACCTCCTATGTTGTAGTTTGCGGGTACTCTGTTTTTTGCAAAGGAGATTACTACGCATTTTTTTGCATTTAGCTTGAGACCATGGCTTTGACACCATGCATCAGTCTCATTTAGGCCCTTCTGGAGGATCTCTATGTCGGCCGGAGACTCTATTATAGCACCCAGTTTGCAGTTGTTCGCAAACTTAGTCAGCCACAGCCCTTCTGTGCTTGCCTGTACTTCTGAGAAGTATATGCCAAACAGGAGGGGCCCCAGGACAGAGCCCTGAGGCACACCACTCGTTACTGGTCTGGATTCGTTCTGTTTTGGTTTTGTTCAGGTAATGTACGCCAATAAAAATGTTCTTAGTTTGGCATAAAGGCAGTGAACTGTTGAAAGTTCAGATGAGGTGACTACTGCAGGGATATGTGCACAATTGTAATATCTGTGAAGGAAAGCCTACTGCCCCAGATGTAGTTGAATAAGATAGATCTGTCTACCTGGAACCAGGTGTCACAGCAGCTGGATCTTTCTCAGTCACCATTCATCATTCTGTTCTCTCCACTCTATAATTACTACAGATGTACATATTGTAAATAGTAGCACTGATAATGTCATCACATAATGTGTGTTTGTCTAATAACATCTGTATCTGTGATGTCTGCTGCATAATATTCTATATCCCAACCTGTAAATATCTACAATGATTCATATTTGAACTGTTGTAACCCCAGGATAAACCTGAAAAGTGTGCATTTAGATTAGTGTTGTACTTTATATATATATATATATATATATATATATATATATATATATATATATATATATATATTTGTACAAATATGCATAAGAAGAAGCTTTGCAACAGAAAGATAGAAACAAAGAAGGGAAGGGAAGTGAAAGTTTTTTGTTCTTTCATTTGCCATAATCCGTAGTGAAAAATGAAACCTGAAAGAAATGAGGACACTGAACTAGTCATGCCATGTGTTAGTGTGTATGCCATGAACATCTATGCTTCTCAGGAATGTGAAACACGAAACTCTTCTAGTTGTTGCATCTGTTTTAAGAATGTGCAGCTTCTGGCCTACTCATCAGTCTTAATGTGCTCAAGCGATTCTAGGAAAGTAAGACAAGCAGAGGACTTTCAGCGTTATTCTTTAAAGCACTCATCTCGGGTGCCTCTCATTTTCAGTAATGTCCTAATTATGCCTCAGAAGTTTGTTATGTGATTCTGTGGCAAAACAGTGCATGTTACTGTCATTAAATAATGCCAGGCATTATAGTTTCAGACTTCATATTTTTCACAAAAAAATGTATTTAAACCATGGTAACTTTTACTGTTGTTATTATTTAAAATTGTAATTGATTTTGGACTTTAGTCCACAATGATTTCTGGATTTTTTCCTAATTCCAGTGATAAGAGAGTTATAACCTTAGTATGCAAGTCTGGCTTTTACAAATTGCATTTATGGGTGGCCAAAACTTCTAATTTTCACTGGTTATTAGCAATATATTTTTCCTTTGACTATTCACCTACATGCACCTTTCATTACACATGCCTTTTTGCTGGTAAAGGGTATACTCTATTATAAAATAGCAACATTTGATATATATTTGTTTCCAATGACTCTTATTTATTGATTGATTAATTGAGTAACTGATTGTTTGCTATGCAGTGTTGGCCAGCAGCAACTTCTATGCCTTGGGCGGGCTCTTCTTCGAAAGACCAGAATTGTGATTCTGGATGAAGCAACATCAGCAATTGATCTAGAAACAGAGAACCTAATTCAGTCAACACTGAGGACACAGTTTGAAGACTGCACTGTTTTAAAAATAGCACATCGACTGAACACCATCATTGACTGTGAAAGGTAATGCTTCATAATCTCATGAAGCTGGGAGATGGCTGTAAATGCTGATTTTAGGTATATTACAAAGAAAGAATTTTGTTCAGTATTTTGGTTAAGGATAAGAAATTATGTTCTGTGACGATCACACTGTTCAGATACAGAGCCCAAATACCTGAGTTTGAGACCCATTAGCTCACCCTTATATACCACATGACCCCTTACTATGTTAGCCAACTTTCTTTTGCTCTGAGGATGCCCCTTAAAATGTTACTTTTGTAAAGTAGTACACACAAATGTGCTTGCATGGACTTAATTAGAAATAGTATGAGCTAACTGGAGAGGTGTCTACATTCTGTTACGATTCTGCTTGCTCAGTTTAACTGCATTTTGTGTTAATACCATTTTGCTTTATGGGAATATGTTTTCTGTTTTTCACAATCATGTTAATTGTAAAGTGTCTGTGGATCAGGTAATTTTTCTGTAACTTCCCTTTTGTTTCCATGCTGTGCTGCTCTGGATTATTTTATGACATTCCATCTTAAATATTTTTCATAGAACATTTTTTCTAAATGCATGTTGTTTAATAGTAGGAGGTTCTGTTCCTGGAAATCTCTCAGCAGAAAATATGTCAGAAAGTATAGTGGCAGGGTTAATGCTCTGTAAGAGAAACAGGACAAGTCAAAGAAACATGCTTGTGCATGCTTGGTGGGGGTACGAGGGAATTATTTCATATATATATCATATATGTCACAGGATAAACCTGATGCAGTGTTCTCTCCTGTGTAGATCAGGGGACAGAACAACAAATTAAGTTCAAAAGTTATTTCTAGGCACAGTGGCACAGCCGGTCATGTTGTCAGCTCATAACAAGAGATTCCCTGGTTCATTTCTCATCTGGGGTGTCTTCTGTGCAGAGCCTGCATGTCCTCCCTGTGTTAGCATGGGTTTCCTCTGGGTGTTCCAGTTTCCTCCCACATTCTAAAAACATGCAGTAGATGAACTGGATGCTCTAAATTGATCATAGGTGTGAGCATGCGAGTGTGTGTTATCAAAGAATAAAAGTGACAGGGATAGACACCCAGTGGTGTAAAACTTGGCTCTAGATGATTGTCACTATTGAAGCAACAGTTATTTCTAGACAACTAATTACAAAGACCTATGTAACCCTGAACAAGATGCAAATTTCATTTACAACCAAAACGTTATGTCTGTGGTAAGAATAACAGGAACAAAAGAATGTAGAATGAATATTTTACAATGAATGGATGAATTCTTTATCTTAAGTACTGGTGTGTCCCATTACCACTAATATGCATATTCTGATTCTCATGCACTATAAATGTTTATGGAGCAGCAGCATCTTTGATGGTTTGATTTGATCGTGCAAACACCATACATGTATTGATTTTCATGTGAGTTAACTAGTATGTTGTTTGTCTTTCGGCTTTTCCCAGTTAGGGGTCGCCACAGCGGAACTCCGGTCCGCTAATGATTGGCAGTTGGATTTCATGGTGCCGAGTTGCCAGCCCGATGCCCAACCTTCAACGAAGGCACGCCCATTCAATGCATGTCTTTCAAATGCCCACTCGACTGCGGGGAGGACATGCAGACTCCACACAGAAGGCACTCCCAACCCAAGCCGAGACTCGAACGGGAGAACCTCTTGCTGTGAGGCAACAATGCTACTGCTGCACCACCCTGGAAGTACGCCATTTCTAAATGTAAATGTTTTAGTTAGTGTACCAGTACTTGATATGATACCAAAACGACATGTACTATCCAACATTGTTTGACCTCATCTTGACAACCCAGGGTTGCAAACAAGTAAAGGTTTAGGAAAGGATTAGGAAGGTAAATACATGTAATAAGAAGAATAAATGAGTGTTTCCTGTGGTGCAATGGTACAAGATTTGATTCCCTAAACCTCCATTGTCTAACTATGTAACTCTGAGCAAGTTACTTAACCAGACACCGCTCCTGGGCTGACTGTGAAAAAAGGTCCATGGAGATCACTGTTCTACCCCCAGAAAACACTTGAATAAATAAAGGTTAAGCGTGACAATTGCTGCTTGCATTTATTTGGAAGTAGCTGCATTACTTTTCTATTGCAGAGGCTGCCATCTGGTGGAGAGTGAGTAGTTTTTCAGGTATACTGAGGGAGTAAACTGAGACTGTCGAGAGTTGTAGCAAAAGGACAAAAAGAGGAGGTTAATGTTATAACACTAGTTAACAAACGTAATGGACAAAAGAATAAATATTTTAAAGACAGCTTTTTTGCTCACATTATCTAATTAGATATCTTACCTCCTAAGAAAAAAGCCAGTTGATATATACACAAATGAACAGAAATGGGTGTCAAAATCATTTGACTATACCACCCCACACTCCTCATCATTAGTGAAAGTGTCCTTTTTTAGCATTTAAAAAAAATTGGTTTCCACAATAGCTCCTTATAAAATGTTCAGCTTAACTCAAGTTGCATCAGAAAGTCAGTATTAACTGAAATGGTATAGTCGTCGACTTCTGAAACTCCACATTAAAAAGTAACAAGTTTGACTTCATATTGATAAATATATTATCACAGTAGCAGCTTAAAGCTGCATGTTTATGTGATACAATTATCCAACGTATGTTCAAGTGTCTTGAATGCAACAGAAACCCTTCTCTTGAGATAATTTTCATGTTATAGCTGACAACATATAGCCTGTCTCTGTCTCCCTCTCTCTTTCTTTCTGCACATTACCAAGGGTGCGCTCTTCTGCAAATATATGGCAAAAGCCTAATTTGCAAGTATGAATAGAACTTGCACATAGATCTAAATGAATCCAGCACAAATATAAAATAAGAATGACTGGAAAGGGAGAAAAATAAGATAATGAATTTGGCTCATCTTTTTTATAGGATGCGTTCCAAAATTCAAACTAAAAAGTAGATTGAAATGGCTGACTAAAAGGGTACTTGGGACAGTCAGCCACAGACCCTGGGAATTCTGTGAGGGGAGGGGAGGGGAAAAATGCACTAGAATTGGAGTATCAAGCATTGTTCTTCACTTGTAAGCTTCTTTTTTGCAGGGGAAGCAAACCCCCACCCCTCAACTTATATATCCCAACTCTGAGATCACCATACCTTAGAGAAAAGGGAATATTCCAAGAAGTAGCAGTCTTGGACTTAATATTTATAAGTCTGTTATTTAGCCATTTGGTCTCCACACCTCAGGACTAGGCATAGTGGGTCCCAAGATTTCAGATAGTAACCTATCAATCATCTACACAGCAACATAAGGCCTGCTTCATCACCATGGAATAGGTCTTGAAACAATCACAAAAATCTATTTATTTATTTATTTTATTTATTGCATTTGTTTACCAGGAAGGTCCACTGGGCCTAAAAGAGCCAATTTTCAGTGGAGGCCCGGGGAGAAAAGCTCCACATACATTTCACACTTTACAATGATACAGAGAAATTCAGTTACAGTTACATAGATAACTAGAGGCAATAGAGAAAACATAGAAATATAGTTGCAGTTATATAGCTAGATAGATGGAGCAATCCTAGACATTAATTTAAATATGGTAAAATTACTTGCCGATGGAATGTAAATCCAAAAATATACTTCTGGAGTATACTTCAAATATCACCCCAGAACAAGGGAGAAAGGATTATTCACACCCTGGATGTCTGTAGACAGCTCAGATACTACCTAGACAAAGCTCAACCTCATTGGCTACTTTTTTCCTATGAAGGTAATGGAAAGAACAGCCAGTGTCGAAGCAGAGCATCACCAGGTGGATGTCTCACGGTATTGTCTTTGTTATACTCACCATAATAAGCCATTCCAGGCAGGGTTAGGGCCCATTCTACAAGGGCTTTGGCTTTGGCTTTGTTGGTGGCTTTCTGGAAAGGAGTGGGCTGTAGACCTGGTTTAGAGGCATGCCTCTCAACTTCTTAGATGAAGAAATCTGGCAAAGCCAGAAATTATGGGATACAAAGGCCCAAAAATAGGGACAGATTGTAAATACTGCTCTTATACACTTAAAAAGTTGCTAGAATAATAGGTTTTGCATCAGCATTCAGAAAGGTATGAAGCCTGAAACTAAAATGTCTGTCATTATTTAATGGTCAGTCCTCAGTGATTTGCCAAAAAAGTACAAATGTTATTGGGGTAGACCAAAAACATGAATAAAAAATCTAGATGGTTGAGAGGTATGACTAGAGGCATCAACTTGGTCCTGTCTACATACTTTTACAAAGGAGTACAAACTGGATTTTTTTACTAGGTCCAGAACTGGCATTACTAGGACCATTTTCCAGGGGTTTCAGGAGTCTTCATTTATGGGCCTTTTTCCTTTGATCATAGGTTCATACATATATACTAATCTATTGACCACCAGGGCCTTTATAAACCTAGCTGCACTACCCAATTGTGCCCCTCTGTGTCATGGGAATTTATTAGAAGGGGGTATTATTTAGGAAATTTCTAAAGGTATGTTAATTTTGGGCATAGTTGCTGTCTTCCTCTCTCTGTCAGGACTTGGGCACCACACCTGGGGTGAATTTCCAATTTCCCATCCATTGGTCAAGGCTACGCATAAGTAGCTTAGGGGTGGACTCTGCTTCACATTGATGAGAAGCCTATTCCAGAGTATGGGAATCCTCTGAGAGACATATCTGTCTCACTAACATGTCTTTTCTATGTTGCAAGCAAAATTTAGATCCTTAGATCTAGTGGTTCTGATGCCGTTCATTGTGAAAAAGGTCCATCAGAGCTGGATCCAATAATGCCTTGTATGCCAAACATAGATATCCTCACAAAAACCTGTAGGAGGCAGAGTATAGTGTTAGGGCTTTAAGGTGATCCATTTAAGACACTGTGTGTATATACCCTGGATTCTCCTGGTAAGGAAGGTTTGTGGGCATATGTCTGGTCAAGTGCATGCAGAAGGGGGCATTATACTCATGCTGGATCTTATAAGGGCCAAACAAAGTTGCACTATGACTTCTCTAGACCTTGATGCTATGCCCTTACTTATAGGTTGGGTAATATAGAATGATTTTCTCACTACCTTGGCCACATGTTGGTCAAAGGCCAGATTACTGTCTACATATGTTCCCAGCTCCCTGACTACCGAGTCAACTCTTAGGGGTGTCTTATTGATGGAGTAATTAGCCCAGGTGGTCGTTTTTCCAAAAGGCACTATAATGCATTTTTAGCACTGAGTTATAATCCTTGACATTGGCACCTGTCATTTGACTGTGTCAGACCCTCTTGTAAGATGTTTTTTTTCATTGGGGGATATATGATATTAGCTCCTAATTTGCAGATATCTGTCAACTTTGTCAGCCAAAAACTCTTGACGTTAGCCTTTGCCTCCAGAAAGTAAATGTCAAGTAGGAGATGTCCCAGCATGGAGCCCTGAGGTATCCTGCTGGTGACCAGTCACATCAGTGGAGGTGGTCTCACTAGTGTTGACTTCCTGGGTCCTGTCTGCGAGCCATATCACAGTCTAGTGAGATGTGTCGAGGTTTATGCCCAGTTTGTCAACAATGCATGAGCAGGGTATTGTATCAAATGCCTTAGCCAGGTCTAGGTAGGCAGGACGCACTATCTTCCCCTCATCCATTGCCTTGGTGACCTTCTAGAAGTCCACCAGGTTTAGTATGCATGGTCTTTCCTTGGCAAAGCCAAACGGGGTTGGGTCCAGTGTCTAATGGTTACCTATGTCTTTGTTGATCAGTTACATGGTAATTCGTTCCATGACTTTGTATATTAAGCTAGTCAGACTAATAGGTCAGTAGTTTATGGGGTCAGTTAATGGTCCAGCCTTGTGAAGTGGGATAACCATTGTAGACCTCAATTCGCATGCTGCAAAGCCAGTTTTGAGGCTATAGTTAAAAAGTGACTCATGGGATTCTGATACATCATGTTTCAAGCTATTTAGGGGGCTTCTCGGGATATCACTGAGGGCTGTGTTTTTGGCCTTAGAGAGCGCTGCCAGGATCTGCTCCCCTGCTAATAGTTGTGGGGGTGGTCATGCTAATAAGTATTTTATGGGGGATACAGAGGGGGGTTGGGGGTTGAAGTTTGAGGTGAATTTGTCAGTCAGCAAAAATGCCATATCGATCTGCTCAGTGAAGATGACACTATTGACCACCATTGCGGCTCACTGCTGTGCACTGCCTTTGAGGTTATGGACATAGCTATAGAAGGCCTTTTGGTTGTCTCTAGCTATCCTGACTTCATAATTAGCCTTTCTGGACTTAAGTAGCCCTTTTTCATTCCTGTTTAGTTTAATTAGAGAGCTCTTATCATTATGGGAGTTCTCTTCCTAATTTTAGCCATGACTTTTTTCTTTTTGTTGTATACCCTATTGAGATTAGGGTATATAACAAAACCAGTGTGGTTTCCTTTTAGAGTTTGTTTTGGGTTTACTTCTAGTAGGTACAGCAGTCTCCATACAGCCATTTACATGTTTGTACGATGTCTCTGTGAACAATTTCACATAAGCTGCAATGAATACTGTGTTAGGAGGGGCACTGAATTTTGAAAAACTATGGTTTATTACGATGCAGTTTGCTTTGGAATGCTTCTTAACTGTTACAGGATTTCCTGAGGTTACCAAGTTGATTTTTATTTCAAAGGAGACAGCTTTGTAGTCTGACCTCACCAGTGAGGACATGCCACTGGAGGGTGCAGCACTCTCCCATATTGGTGAGTACCAGGTCCAGTATATTTGAACCTCTGGTGGGTGTGCGTGCTATATGGTCAAGGGTATTTGTGTTAATAAAGTTCAGAAGTCAGTGTGCCTGTGAGTTTCAGGCAGTGTGACTTTCCCAATCTATAGATGGGCAATTAACATCTCCCATGAATAGGGTATTTGTTTTAATGGTGAGTGCCTCCAGTAGGTCTAGGTACAAGCTTTGGGATTCCTGGGACATAGAAGGTGACCTATAACTTGCTAGGATATGGTAATAAAATTGGTCTATGGTGATTTGTACGTGGATTACCTCCAGGGCATTGTCCTATTTAACCAACCTAGGATTATACTCGATGCTAATATAGATCGAGACTCCTCCACCTTTTATCCCTGGCTGTGCAGTTGACGGTCTGAATGTGTGGAAGGCAAAAAAAGCCTTGCATTGTCGAAGTACTTTCTGTGGATTTAAACCATGTTTCAGTAACAGCACAGATGTTTATATTCTCCGCAATAAGGTGAGCTTGTATGGTGTGGAGTTTCTTCTTTAGGCTTTTAGCACTGAGCAGTAACACCTTTGGGTTTCTTTGAGTTTTATTTACTATGTCAGTAGGTCTGTCAGTTTGCCGCTGCCTAAAAAAGTCTCTAAATGAATGGTAAAGGTGTAGTCAATATTCAGAAGCCTAGGGGAGACAGGTACAGACCATCCTTTGGAAAGCAACATGGTTTGTTAACCATGTCCTCCCATGCTGACAAATTTTGAATCCCCCAGGAAAGTCAAAAGAAACTTAGCCAACTATTGAAATCGATCATCTCTGGTTCATAGTATGGCATCATGCTTGGTGAAGGCAGAATGCTGCACAGTGCAAGGCACATACCTGCCTGAAACTCATATTCAGAGTAATCAATATTGCCTCTCTTCATATAGTCCAGGGAGATATGTCTCAGGTTATTAATGCCCACATGGACTATGACAAAATCATACTGGTACCTGTGCTGTACTGACTTGAGCTAGTGCATAATGTGGCAAATCGTGGCTCCAGAAAAGTAACTAAACATCTTCTTTTTCATGTTTAGTCTGGTGAGTGGGGCATCAGTGTGTCATACAATGGAGTCCCCTATGACAAAAGTCCTAGGTAATGTGTTTGCTTGCCTTATGGGCTTTGCTGTTGGGGCTCCACAGTGTGTAAGCATAGTTGTGTTTGATGTTGCTCGTGGTTAGTGCTTTAAAGATTGTTGAGGATAGGTGCTGCTGTTCATAGGCTTAGGAGATCTTTGAGGTTTGGGAAGATTGCTTCTTAATGCCTCAGCTCTGTCTGGTGGATATGGTGTGCGTGCTCCTGACAACCTTGTTTGTATGCTAGATTTTTGTCTTTGGTGAATTTGTGAATGTACATCTCTTGCACATTGTGTTTGTTTCTTTAAGAATGAAATGGTTGTTGGGGAACATGAGTCAATTTCTACAATGTCCCAGGATGCCCATATCTACCAAGCAGGCTACAGAGACATTTGAAAATTGCATGTCTATGTTGTCTGGACTTATATTTGGGTGGGCTACTGTAGGCTGTGGACTGGGTTATACAGAGGTCTCCTTGGGTAGTCTCTGGTATTTGGCACTAGACTAGGTTAGGTTGTGCTAACATTTCATATTAGTGCCTTTTAACATGCAAACTAGCTGCTCTAAGCTTGTCTCCACCCAGTGCATTTGTTTAGCCACATTAAGTCACAGGTTTAAGTTCTAAGGGAAGTTTTATAGATTAAATTTATTATCTGCATTTCTGTAAAGGGCAATGAAAGGGGGGAACTTCGGATGTCAGATTACCATAAGGGGCAGAATCCAGAAAAACATGCTTTTAAAACCACAACAGGAAAAGGGTGGGATGATTTGGAAGAAATTCAAGCTGCAAGCAGCAGACTTCTTAGCAAGGGGTCCAATACTGGAGCTCTAATCCTATTGTTAGAATTTTAGAAATTTTAGCTTGATATCTCAGTTGAGGTTGGAGCAGACACAAAGGACAGGAGGGAAAAACAGTACCAAAGTAAACAGAAAAGCACTTAAATGCAACTTTAAATGATAACCAGAAAACTCTAGCAGCAAAATTGGAATATAAACAGCTATAAAAGTACTAAAGCACAAATTCTGGACAGGAATTCACAGTACTGCCACTACTGCAATCCCACCACAGACTAAGGCACTAGACTATGCAGAAATGCACCAGTAATGCTATTTACGGAAAAAGTGCTGTTATAAATGACTAAACAAGGCTTAGATCTGATAGTGGATCACAGTTTGGCTACAAATGTGAATGATGCTACAAGATTAATGCCCTAGACTGGGTTCTAAATACAAACATCTACCTTTTACATGTAATTCTACTTATGGATATAGAACTGCAGTATAATGTAAATGCTAAAATCTTGCAGTAATGCACAATCTTCACAAAACTGCAAATTAAGTTAAAGACTATGGTCCCAGAACAAACTAAAAAAATGCAAACAGATACTTTTTAGGCTAAAACATTGAAAAAAGGCAGAAATGTACAAAAAAGCATCATGCCGCTTAAAATATTTAAACAGCTATAAGGGGTTGAGTAAATGCAGGTAGGCAAAGCAAAAACTATGTAAAAGATGCGGCCCAATGGGCAGAACAGTTAGACAGGAGTCTGCTTCTGTTCACACTTTGTAAAGTCCTGCCCTCTCCTCTTTTGAAACTTGAGTTGATTGAAGATTACAATGAGCGGTTTCTCCGACTATCAGTTACCACTGCCTCATTTGTCTTCCAGTTGAAAGTATATAAAGTAGCCTTAAATCAGTTTCCAAATAAAAGTTTATTCTTATTATTTGATGGGTGAGCGCTTTGTTATATAATGAATCACTTCAGCTTATATACATACTTTTACAGTGCTCAGTGAGAGGTGTGTCCAGAGTGGAGGGCTCTCATTGGCCAAGACACATCAGGAGATGATTTGCCTGCCTACTTACACCTTAATTTATGTGTTGAAAAATGCATATGTTACAGATAGCCTCAGTACCCAACAAACCATGATTCATGACTCTGCCTTCCAATCTGCAGGCAGCCATCAAGATAACAGCTTTGATAATTGTGCTGGAGTATTAAATGGAATAGTGACATTTGGCACAGTACACTGTTACAATGCGGTGTAATAAGAGGGATATCGTACTAATTAATGAAGGTAAAATGGTATGGCATTGAACTGTAACCTAAATACACAACACATTGACCATGGATGGCATACTGAACATGTAAACACTGCAAAACTACAAGCATACCATGAGGTTATCTGAAAAGGAAGATGTGTGCCCCTCAAATCTCTGTAGCTAAATATTTTAACAATATTCATTCCAAGATACATTCAAATATATACTGTTGATGCCCATAATACACTGTAGAATTTTACAGTACTGTTATTTGTCTATCACTAAAGCATTAACTGCTTTACTGACTTTGCACTTTACTCCCGCCACAATCACAGAAAAATGTATACTGTTGATAGAACTGCTGCAATGTTAAGTGATAAAGATGAAGTCAGTGAGAACAAATGAACTCACCACTCTTGCTCAACTCAATTTCTGCGACAGTTTCAGAAGAGTCACTTGTTTCCAAGGCAGGCTCTGTACCACATAGTTAATTCAGTTATCCTTAGTGAACATTCCGTAAAATTCAAATAAAATCTTCATATGTTTTAAATAGTGGCGATTAAGTTTTCTCACATTTAATTTTTACACTAATTCTTACCTCTAGCACTTCAGTAATATGTTTTTTTTTAAATTTTAAACATCTATTTTTTGTTTACAGATCTTGAACACATTTAGTAACCTGTCACCCATGACCTACCGAAATAATTTCTAGACTCTCCTATCAAAAATGACATCATCAACGTCCCTAAAATGTGAAATGTTATAATCTACTGTTTTAAAAAAAGGATACCCCTACCATGATAAAAGTCAACTAACCTTAGGTACTTTCACCTTCCAGCATCTCTCAAAATAATTGCTTACCTAATGATTGAATCAATCAGTGAATTACAGGTGATGTGTAAAAGGTTCACCATTCAGTCTGAAAGATAAAATACAACAGTTTATATTGTGAATATTTTTTGCATGATCATAGTTCTGGCAATCATTTCCCACTGCTTCCTGTGGCACACTTTTCTGGTATGCTACTAAGTTTGCATTATATTATCTCCATAGTCACTGGTTAGATTCAGAAGATGTTTGGTACATACCTGGCATGGTCCAATGAAGTGCCATTGGTTTTATTACAGGAACAGAAATGCTCAACATCTCATTCATGTCGACTTGTTTTTTTTCCCTTGGCAGTGTTCTTTGTGTTTTTCTATACCTAGATCTGTGCTGTGAATGCATTCTGAATTCTATAGTAGTCAAATGAACATTTTTATTAATGGCCACAATGAGTGGGAGACACTGTGGACAGTGAATTTTAACTCATAGCATACTACTGTACATTAAATACTTTTGTGTGTTTTTATTAGAACTTCTTTGCAAGTCTTAGACACATAAATTAACGCTTAGTATGAGATATGAACGCTATACCCCCCCAAACACAATGATTGAGAAGACCACAAGTGATTCATAACGTCTTTCAGAGATTTGATTTATGCACAAAAATTTGTGAACAATTTCATGTTTTCTTTTAACAGAGTTATAGTTTTGGAGAATGGTCACATTGTGGAATGTGGGAGCCCCAGCAGTCTTATAGCCCAGAAAGGTGTCTTCTATTTGATGATGAAAAGCTCTGGCATTCATGTATGAATACCTCTTGAGACCATCAAGTTAATCTCAAACTGGACTGCATTACTGAAGGATCAAGGACTTGACCTAGTGGATAACAGACTCGGATCTGGACAGGATCTTTTCTAGAAAATGTGAAGATTGTATTTTCTTTTCAAATGTAAACTATGTGCAGCCAAGTAACTTGTTTACTGTGAGGAATGGAAATTTATGTGTGTTAGAAACAGAAATGGCACATAATGTTTAAATACGTGAGCTGACAACTCTTAGAAGAAGGTTAAAGCTATGAGAGTTGAGTTTACCATAACAAATAGCTAGACTGTATTAATTTTAATTTAATTTAAAAAAGGACAAAAAGTACAACCATCAGCATCTTTAATGATGAAATAAATTTTGTAGCATTAAATATGTTGTACCATAAGCATATTTAATGATGAAATACATTTTGTAGCATTAAATATGTTGTACCATAAGCATATTTAATGATGAAATGCATTTTGTAGCATTAAATATGTTGTACCATAAGCATCTTTAATGATGAAATGCATTTTGTAGCATTAAATATGTTGTACCATAATTAGCATATAATGATGAAATGCATTTTGTAGCATTAAATATGTTGTACCATAAGCATATTTAATGATGAAATGCATTTTGTAGCATTAAATATGTTGTACCATAAGCATATTTAATGATGAAATACATTTTGCAGCATCAAATATGTTGTAAGTTCATATTGCTATAGAGTGAAAGTACAACGATCTATGGATTGATTTCTTCTTATCTCCTTTTGGAAAATGTGTAGCACTGAGCAGGTCAATGAGACAGTATTCCTGGGTCATTGCTGAAAAAAAAGTTGATTGCCCTTAATGGTCTTAACTGATTGATAAATGAAATAAATAAAAAAAACAAAATATATACCAGAGGACTATTTCTACTGCTGTAAACAGACTTTGACAGAAAGGATTATCCACATCTTTTACAAGTATTTTCCTTTTTCTTTTAAAAAATGCAGTATTAGCTCTACTGTTTAAATTACAGTAACGCAGTTACTGTGAGTTGTCTAAATAACAGTTTGATCCTTTATTTTTCAGTGAGATAACATTAGCAGACAAACACACAGTTTAACCCCCCCCTAAAATGTAACAGAGAATGCTTGGTGTATGTGATACAATAGACATTGACCTGAGTAGTACATGAATATACTACAACTATAAAAGCGACTAAGAGTTCAAAAGCCTGCTGTAACAAAAAGCAAGGCTGCATTAATTGTGTCTATTTAATTTCACAAACAGGTCAGAAAGTGCACTCATCAGCACATTAATACTGAAATACATTTTGTAGCATCAAATAAGTTGTATGTTCACACTGCATGTTGCTTTCGACTGAAAATATAGAAATCTAAACCAGAGTAGTTTCAAGATACAAGGTGCCCAAATAAAAGACTATATGCAGAACAAAGCAGTATTATTTTTTTCCTCAGATTATGTGGGATTCAGGCTGCTTTTGAATATTGTAGGGATCACTTGTAAAACATCTTCCTGCCCAGATGTCAAAATAAAAGCATACTTTGCATTCTTCTAGGGTGAAGGGCATTAAATTAACATGCTAACTTTTCAGTATGCAAAACTGGCAAGGAGCACAGATAAACAAGGAAATACCAATAACTGCAACAACGAAATATTATTAAATTATGCACTGGCTCATATGTCTTCATATAACTTTTCTTAAAGGCATTTACCTTGAGTTGCAATGATGGAAAAGATTTCCATAGACTACCTGCACTAGTAAATAAGCCAGTAAACCTGCAGTTAAAAGTTCACATACCATATTCCTGTGCTTTAGATCAAATGTTGTGGTATTAAGAAACAAGACATAAACAGCAGTTATCTAGATGCTGTTTAATTAACATAAGCACAGGCTACTGCAAAGGAAACAGCAGCTCAATACTGCTTGAAAGGGCAGGATAGATGTCTAGACCAAATGCACCACAATGAATAGATCAATGCCGAAGAGTGACAACTGCTTTCTGAAGTGGAGATTGCAGCACGGTGTTGTACTCTTTGCATCCATTCAAGCTAGTGTGGGAATGCTTGGGAGTATAATTTTAAAGCATTAAATATTTGCTTTCCTCCCTATAGCACAAATTATTTCACAAGAACAGAAATTCAAGGAATGATTCTTTTTCTGTTGTGCTGTATTCTACTATCTCACCTCTAAACCACCATAATACTCTACTCACCTTTTACACTTATTTTATCCTTACTTCTCCCACCATCTCTATTCTCTTCCCCCCAAAGCATCTCAAACCTTGTGAATGAAAGGCATTTCACTGAATTTCATTTATTGAACTGTACCTCCAAGATAGCGAATTAGTCCTGGCAATGGCAAGTACAAAATGTACGTGGACAGTTTACTGTGGCCAATCAAAGGGTGGAAACTAAAGTAACCAGAGAAAACTTGAGCAGATACAGAAAGAACATGTGAATTTATACACAGTGCATATGGTTAGGATTGAACCCCAGACTCGAACTGTAATGCAGAAGTTTTACCAATAAACCACTGTGTGGCTTTTTCTGGTAGCCTGTCATATAACCTAACCTCAGCTCACATCATTTTTCTCTAACTATACTTGCCTAGTTTCCCTCACTGCATCTTAATGGACAAAAAAATCATTCCAACTACTGTAGAATAAACCAAAAATAATCTCTTTATGTCAAAATAAACTGATGTCGACCATTTTTGGGTAGGGTATGTGGTAGTTAGACTTGTTTAACCAAGAGCTTTGCTCATGTTCGATATATCTTTACAGTCAGTTACTGGAAGAGGATCTATCAGACAGCAGACATTTGCAAATTGATGCAGTCATGTCCTTGATAACTGTGCATGAAGATATAGAGAACTTTGCTAGCTACTAACCCAAGATGGGAAGGGTTTTCTATTGGCTTGTATTTTTTGTGTGTCAGATGGCATTGGTGCATGGAAGTACAATGGAGGGAGGGTAGTGCCATCCTCCACTGTTATATTCCTCAAAGTACCCCTTTCCTAAGGACATGCTGTGCTCTTGGAGGATCACCTGAAGCAGCCAAAATGCAGTACAGGATATAGTCCCAAGTAAAACAATACTTTGTATTCCCAGTTGTCAGTATTGTAGTCAACAGTTATCATGTATTATTGTAAAGTTGAAATGTTAAGGGTATGTTACTTTTTTGCATTCCAAATATAACCACAAATGTGTGACTTCACAATTATATGCTGCTATAAATCCAAAGGATAATTGCTCAAAGAGAGTAATAACTCTGCATGGAAGATGATACAAGGGAAAAATACCCTTTAACTTCATACATGGTATGCAGTTATTAGAAGTGGGCCTCAGCTGAAAGAAAATTAAACAATATCTGACACAGGGAAATAATAGAAATGTAATTTCATATGCATTGTTAATTTATATTACATATTTTTCTAAAGCTGAAAAAATTATATCAAGCTACAGATTGGTGGTCTTTTACCTAATTTGTGTGCTCATTCTTACAGATACATGTTTTGTGGTCGGTTGTTTAACTGTTGTGTATAATATTGAAGGTAACATATAAATTACATTTCTAAAATGATGAATAAAATAAAACTTATTTCATTAATAGTGATGATGACGTGGATTATGTTTTTATTTCTCATTATATAGGAAACATTTTTCAAATATACCTGTGCTATGCAGTTTTTCCTATCTGTTCCAACTTTGAACAATTCTGAGTAGTTTTAAATGTTATTGCAAAATGGTAAAAAGTGAATAGTGTTAAATGCTATTCAGAAATGGAGTGTATTCATAACTGTGAACTTGCATTCCTGTTTTAGTAATCCTTTTTCAGTACCATTTCAGTGTCTGACACTCAAAACATCTATTATGTCAAAAGCCCAAATATTCAAAAAGTGTGTGTGTGTGTGTGTGTGTGTGTGTGTGTGTGTGTGTGTGTGTGTGTGTGTGTGTGTGTGCTGTGATACAATGTGATCATTACCTTCAAGAGAAGATGCCTTTTAACCACATTGTTCAACATTTCCCATACTTCATTCATAAACCAGTCTGCTTTTCATTCAAAATGCTGTCCTTTTACTTCAAACATTATAAACAGAATTGTCTTTCTTAGAAGTTATTTAACAAAGAAAACAAAACTTTATTAGTAACACAATTTTAGGATTCACAATAGCTGGAATACAATTCATTTCAGTCCTGAAAACTCTAACAATGTTATTCATCGGTTTTCCTCTGCACACCATGTCTGTTGAAACAATGAAGGCTGTCTCCAGTAGCCACCCTGTGAAGACCCCACTTCACATTCCAGTTTTGATCCTCATAGTTTGAATTCCCCTTGTACTCTAGGCCTCATTGTTTCTACAATTCATTATGCTTTTGTTACAATACTAAAGGATGTCTCCAACAACCACCCCTGTACTGACCTATCCTCACACCCTGATTTAAAACAACCTGTACCATACCCCTGTATTGCAGGGTAGTAACTGATGCCCTCAGGTCTCTCTCGCTCTCAGACTTTTTTCAGTGTTGGTTTTGCTGCAGAGCCTGCTCTGACTGAACATGTTTTGGGTGCCTTTGAATTTATCTCTCTGCTTAACCAGAGGCGAGCTCTGCTTAACATACAAGGCCATGTCAAACCCAGAGCTGTTGGACATGCTACACTTAAAGAAATCCCAATCCATCAGAGCCACACATTCCAGGGACCTAAATCTTGTCATCACAATGAACAAAACATGCTGGAGGGATAGGTTCCTGACCCAGAGACTCCCCATACTCTGGAATAGACTGCCCATACATGTCAAGCAGAGCACCTCCTTGGCCCTCTTCAAAAGGAACCTTGACGACTGGATGGGAGATAGGAAATTTACCCCACGGATCATGTCAGTCACCCTGCTAGACAGGGGTCCAGGGAAGTAAATATTGTGGGAAGAAATAGCCAGGGAATTGTTATGGCTAGGCTTGTACAGGCCCTAGGGCTGATAGCCTAGTACCAACATATGAACCACCAACAGCTTCAACCCTTTCCCTTCAATGATATATTTATATATAAGTCACTTAGTTGCAACTTGGAGGTGGTGTAGATTAATTTAAGTGTGGCAGGCTGTGCCTTAGTGTTTTGTCACTTTTTTCATAACCATTCTCTTTATATGGAATGGAACTTCAGATGTAAAATTAAAAGGGTATTTGGTAATTTTCACAGGCACACAGTTCCTTGCCACATTTTAACATTTTCACTTCATGGATAAACTACAGATAGGGTGACATTAAGTCACTGATTGTACATCTAGCCTTTGCTGCAATGGTGCAGGAATGTACATTCACAGACACAAAGGCAACACAATTCAAGAGAATTATGGTAGTTCTTTCCAAAATGTCTCACACAAGTTATACAAAATCAAACTTATGCTCTCTGGCATGAGGTCCTTCGCATGATTGTCCTGTCCGAATTATTTTTCTAAGGATTCTGTTTAAGCCAAGAGAGACCAATTTGAATAATTATATATTAAAAACACTAACATATTTAGCACAATTTATGTCTGTCAGACAACATAATTTACGTCTAAGTATCAGACAACTTAATTTCAGAATCAAGAGAACTCAGTCCAGCAGAAACAGCATCAAAAGACCAAAATCAGAGAACAAAGGTCCACTGGGATTTTTTTTTCACAAGGGCAGGAAGTTCAGTGTTATTACTAGAAGTTATTTCAGTTTGTCTGTAAGAAGAGTAAGGAAAGAAAAAAATCCTAAAATGTAATCTATAGCTGAGGAAGTGGTGAAGGTTTCAGTGAGACTGGCAACTGACTTGAAGGGATACAATTGGGTATTTGTTTTAATGGTGAGTGCCTCCAGTAGGTCTAGGTACAAGCTTTGGTATTCATGGGACATAGGTGACCTATAACTTGCTAGGATATGGTATGGAAATTTGTCTATGGTGATTTGTACGTGGATTAACTCCAGGGCATTGTCCTATTTAACCAACCTAGAATTATACCTTTATGACAGTTAGCATCCATCCTGGAAAGGAATTGGCATACTGAAGGACAACGTTAAACATTTCTTTGAGAAGTAGCTAAACTAGCCAAAGGGGCAGGTAGGGGAAAACCTTAGTCTCTCTCCTCAAAACATAAAATTATCTAGTCAATTCTTCAGAAAAATATACAGTCATCAGTCCTAAACATGGAGGAAAGTGTCAATATCAATGTGGATCAGACAAATACCTGACGAAGGTAATGCGAATCAGTACCACCCTCGTCTAGGCCAAAACTTTGTCATGTTTAGCGACATTGACTGAAGAGTAGCATCATATTACTTTGCACATGAAAGAGAACTGCAAACGATATTTAGTCCAAACAAGGTACACAGATCATGGAAGAGACAAGGAAAATTATATAACAAGAGGAGGTGAAGCAAGTATTTAAGTGAGGAGGTAAAAACAGCTGATCAAATCAGTAAACAAGGAAGTGAAGCAGTACTTTGAGTCACACTGAAACACAAAAGTTACAACACCATTTTCACAGTAGCAATAGTTTATGGAAATGTCTTACCATGGTACAGAAATGAGATAAAAATGCTACCATGTCATCACTGGCTGACAGAAACGAGGTGGTATAACTGAAAGAGGACATCAGTTGGTCAGATGATAACTGGAACAGCTGAATTACAGCTACATTTAAGAGTGTAAGTGTATGTAGTTTTCTACAAGGCATGGTCATCAAGGCTGCTATTATTAGATCCTATTTACGAAACAGCAGTCTTAAATGCAATATGCTCAAACAGGACGGGAGAAAGGATTTCTCATCTCAAAGGGGTTAGCTATTTGGCAGTAAGTAATCACCACAGTAAATTTAATTTACAGAATCAGAATAAATTGACATTAAGGCTGTAGACTTCAGCAGAAGCACTGTCAAAGCAGGACAGTGTCTCAGGAAAGCTGTAAAAAGAGACATGAAGGCAGAGTTAAAGAACAACAGAGGTACATAAAAACTGCCATTACAGAATCAATAAGCCTTTGTGCAATGAAAGTATGCAAATCAAAAAGATGTAACTGGAGCTTTTCTCCCCTGGCCTCCACTGAAAATGGATTCTTTCTGACTCAGTTGGACCATTCTAGTAAACAAATGTCAAATCAATCAATCAATCAATAAAGCCATTTTAAATTTCCAGCTGCTATTTTTACTTCCCCCTAACAAAGTACTTTGCTGGACACTTTTTTCAAAATGCATCTTACAAGTTTAGATGACCTTTTTGCTGTATGGCTGATTAAGAAAGCTGATACAAATACTTCACGCAGCAGCAATTTTCCATGATACCTTAAGAATATTTTTTAGAGCATTAAAGTTTTATTGATAATGGTGGTAGGTGTCTTACATGGCAAAATTACTTAACATTTGAGTACTGTTGGTTTTATTGTAAATAGCTACTAGTAATAGCCCATTAATAACAGACTCCTCACTACAGTTTTCAGTATGGCTAATCAAACTTCATGTGATCTAACTTAAACTCAGTAATTCCATTTGCAATTTAGTTTATTAATGTGATATACTTTGTTGGGGCTAGTGATGCTGAAGAAAGAGGACTTTTTTTCGGGTTGCGATATTTTGTTTTATAGTGTGTGCACCAATGTTAACTGGCTGCAGTGGTGCAGCGGTTAGCATTGTCGCCTCACAACAAGAGGTTCTTCCGTTCGATTCTCGGCTGGAGAGCGCCTTCTGTGTGGAGTCTGCATGTCCTCCCCGTGGTCAAATGATGTCTAAAGACATGCAGGTAGGTGCGTGCATGAATGAGTGTGCCTTCCTTGAAGGTTGGGTGTTGGGCTGGCAACTCTGCATCATAAAAATCAACTGCCAGTCATTAGCAGACAGGAGTTCTGCTGTGGTGACCCCTAGATGAAGACGAAAGACATACAGTGTGTGCACCAATGTTCTTTTTGCAGTATTCTTTCTTTGCTATTGTTACTTTGTGTTTATGTAAAACCAATACAGCCAAAAAGTTACAAAATATAGAATAACTTTCTGTCATAGAACTTTTTACCACTTTCATTTAAAGGAAAACTCAACCTTAGAACTAAAAAATGTATTTTTCCACTCTATTTTTGTTTTCTGTGCTATTTTAACACCTCAAAATCACTTTGCGCCTTATAGAATTTTAATATGTTTTCTGCAACATTGCTGTCAATGGAGCTTGATATAGCAATGTGATCTTATTTTTCTTAAAGCCTTTCTCTTTCCCATAATCCATTTCAAGTCTGCTTTATATGAGTCATGCTAGACATAAGGCAGTAGTGATGTATTCCCAAGCCACTGACATATAATGGGTTAGTGCCAATTACCGTTATGTTATATACCATCTGTAACAGGACTGCTTCTTTTGTTTCATAAATAGCCCTAATTTGTATGTGTCTCAGGGCTTGTTTTACAGTGTATTAAGAAGTTAAACAGTGGCTAAATTTTATACCTTTGTTAAAAGTATCTTTTTGTAATCCAAGATGAATTGACAGACCCTCCCCCCACACTTTGGTAAATATGTTGATACTTTACAAGAATTACAAGAAAAAAATATTTTCTGACTTCTTTAATGACACAGACATCTTTGATACTACATTCAAGTCATCTTAAAATGTATAGTATAATCAACAAACATTTAAAGTTTAAACCTTAGCATTTCAGTACTGTGATGCTACTTATGTAAACTTGTTAAAAGAGGTGACAACTGTTTTTGAACCACTGACTGATCTAATTGCTCCTGTAAAAGGAAAGAACTTCAGACCAATGCACGTTAGGTTTAAGCAAGGCACCCTTTATTACTTGCAGCAAGGAGACAAAGCATGTAGGTACAGGATTTGTCTGGCTCTTTGGTGATCAGTATGTTATTCTTATACAGTTCTCTTCATGTCACACAGAAAATGTTACTATTCTATTGCTGATGTAGTTAGACGCAGCTTTCTGTATGTTCTACAGAAAATGTTACCAGACTTATTACTGACATGGTCAGATTATTTGCTGTCTTGCAAAACATTTTGAGAAAAACAACCTGGCCTTGGGCTTATTTTAGCCCACCTTAACTTTTCAATTCTTCAATTGTACAGTTCTAATACATGTGTTATATTTTGTCTAGATTCAAGGTACATTTCTAGCTTTAGTACAAGTAATGATGACTATGGTTTAAACTTTCAAGCATCTATTGTTTTCTTTATCAAAGCTTCTAGCAGCTGCATATTTTCTCATGGCATAAGCAGAAATGAAATATCTCTTTGTTAAGTTTCATGACATTAGCAGAAATGAAATGTGTCTTGTTATTTTCATGACATTAGCAGAAATGAAATGTCTTTTGTTAAGTTTCTAATAGCTGTGCAGATTCATGCAGTGTGAACAGAATAAATGTATTAACCCTTTTAAACCTTGAATGCACTAAGCATGTGTATTACTATTATATATTTTTCTAACATTTCCCCCCTTTTAATACTTTTATTCTACTTTCAAGACAAGCATAAACAGTTTTTTTCTTCCCCTAACCTCTTCCTACTCAGGATTTGCAGTTAAGAGAGTCATTCAGTTTAAGCTCATGAAAGCATTTTCAGTTTTTTAGCAATTCTTCAAGTTCAGCATCTTGGTATAAGGTTTCTGAAACTTAAATGTCTACAAAATTTTTAATCAGTCTTTTTATGCAGGGGATGCAGCAGCACACACATACCACCAGTAGGATTATCCCTACACAGATGGCAATCAGAATATTCATCAGGATACTGCCCCAACCCCCAAACAATTTCTGGAAAAAGTCCATCAGTGGATTTGGTCCTGGTTTGGTCATGGCTGACACCTGCTGAATTACCTCAAGATGGTTGTCTATCTTGTGTTTCTGGTCAGGAATATACGAACAGCACTCCTTCTGGATTAAAGCACATGTACCTCCTCTCGCCGCTAGGGTGAAGTCAAGAGCCATGCGATTTTGAAGTACCACTGTTCTCATGGCAGTCAGTTCATCAATCACCAATTCTAGGGCAGAAAAGGTTGCATTGCTCATTATTTCGAGAAGCTTAGACAATTTTCTCAGTTCCCAGATTGATTTCGTTGCTCCATATGCTGGCAGTACACTTGCCCACAATATAACAGTATCACTCAAGTCCATGTGTGACAGTCCATTGTTCCCTAAGCCCACAGCATGATGGTTTTTCCAGCGTGCATTGATTTGCCCCACTGGATTGACAGGTTTCTTGATTTCTCGAACATTCCAAATTTTCCCTTGAGGTAAAACTGCTGTGTGTCGTATGGCCATAACCAGATACCCCAAAAAACAACTGCCGGACCAATTCTCAGGTAGACATTTATATGCTTTTCTACCGCATACAAAATAACAATCTTCTACTTTAGTAGTAACTTTACTATACCCTGGCTCTGCATGAAACATTTTGCTGTTGATTATGGACAGTTGTTTATAGAGGTCAGCATTATGTTTTACTTCACCAATTGTCCTATGCATCAGTTCAACAAATGAATCATAAGTCGTGTTGCAATAGGATCCGATGTTACCAGGTTTAGTGGAGCATCTATAGGGAACAGCCACATTGCAATTGCTCCAACCCACCTTAACTGTATCATTCTTGTAAAAACACACAGTTCCCTTCTGTCGAACAGACAAGTGCAATGCTACTTTATCTTGTGATGTGACATCTGATGTATCACGAATTAGGTTTTCCCAGGTCTTGTTGGCTCCTAGGGGAACTGAAGTTAACAGTAACCCCCCATATGCTGTTGGTAAAGCTGTGCAAATCCAGCAATTTGAAACATTGAAGGTTTCAGCATACACATATTTGATTGCCTGGTAAGTGTTAAAGTTCGGGTGCCACTCTGCACACTTGTTCAGTTCAATTTGTGTGGCTGAGAAAAGGAATGGCTACAACAAAAAGATTATTGTCACTAGTACAGTCAACAGGATGATTATGCAATACTTTTGAGGAAACGGTTGTTCTGCATTTCTGTTTTCTCCGACTCTTCCAAGTAGGTGTATTTGGATCTTACTGGATTCCATCATCTTTACTTTGGACACGTGCTCTTACTCTCTACCCTAATAGGACCTTCAGCACTGATGGTTTCTTCACTTGGGTTGAGATAGATCAGTCCTATTGATCTGAAACCCCTTTGTAGCCAGACTTTGTGCTGAGGGCCCTGATGGAAAGGTAAGATTTTTGTCCAACTCAAAGTTCTTAACCAGCTTGCAGTGTGTCAGGTGTATCCATGAAGCTCGTTCTGCTATCTTGACTGCAGTGGGTGTCGAAAGAAGCACCTGGTAGGGACCTTCCCACCTTGGCGATGCCCAGTTTTTTCGCTTGATGATTTTGATCCACACCCAGTCACCTGGCGTCACTGCCACTTCTGATGTTTCAGTTTGTTTTCTATCTGAAACAGAATTTGACTGCAACAGATGTTTAGAACACAACAACTTTTTCATATATTCAGCTAGTGTGAAATCAGCTTCCTGGTCTGATGACATGAGAAGTTTCCACTGGGGTGTATAATAAGCCCTTCCAAATAGTTTTTCAAAAGGAGTCAATCCTTTTGCTGTAGGGACAGTTCTCATGCTCAGTGCCAGGGGTAAACAGTACAACCAAGTTTTTTCTGTCTCAGCTATTAATTTTCTCAATTTGTTTTTTACTATACCATTATGCCTTTCAACTAGCCCTGCAGATTGCGGATGGTATGCACAATGATTTTTTAAAGAAATACCAAAATGCTTACTCAACTGCTGTATGGTTTGATTTACAAAGTGTGTACCATTGTCACTGTAGATTCTTTCCGGAATACCAAACCTAGGAATGATTTCCTTGACAAGTACTTTTGCCACCGTAGCTGCATCTGGATTTTTGGTTGGAAAGGCTTCCACCCATCTGGAAAACATATCTACAATGACAAGACAATACTTCTTATTTTCACATTTGTTCAATTCTATGAAATCCATACAAATAGTGTGAAATGGATATGGTGGTGTAGGGAAACTCCCTTGCTTGGGCTTTATCGCCCCCTGTGCATGATGTTTGTTACAAATCTGACACATCAAACAAAATTTTTTAGAGTAGTTTGTAAATCCGTACGTTGTGAACACCTGGTTCACCAGCTGTACCATCCCCCCTGTTGAGACATGGCACTGCCCATGGCTCAACAATGCTGCATAGTGAAAGAAATTAGAGGGTAGTATCAGTTTTCCTTCTCTAGAGATGTACAGCCCCTTTTTGAGGATTGTTCCTCATTTTATCCATCGTTGTTTTTCAGCTTGCATAGTGAGTGTCTGCATTGTTTTTAACATATCTAGATCTAAAGTTTCAGAGGGTTGTAATTCCTCATTTAAAAGAAATACTTCTGTGGCTGCTTGTTTTGCAGCTGTATCAGCTCTCGCATTACCTTTTGAAATCCTATCTTGTTGCTTGGTGTGAGCTGTGGATTTACAAATGGCTACTTTCTGAGGTAACTGAATAGATTCTAAAAGATCTAAAATAAACTGTGCATGATGTATAGGTTTGCCAGTAGATGTTATCATTCCCCAGTTTTTCCACTGTTGCACAAAAACATGTACAGTAGAAAAAGCGTACTGGCTATCAGTAAAAATGTTTACACATTTACCCTTTGCTAAGGTACATGCCCGTGTCAGGGCAATCAATTCTGCTGCCTGTGCAGATAAGTTGTGTGATAAAGGTTTTGCTTCTATAATTTCAGTATCAGAGACTACTGCATATCCTACTAGGTTCTGTCCTGCAGGACCCCTTTTGCACAAGCAATCCACGTAGTATGTCACCTCGACATCATCCAAGGGGACATCCGTGAGATCTTTTCTAGGTAGTGTCTTTTGCTCAATTACCTGCAGGCAGAGGTGTGGTGTGCCATCTGCAGGGGTCGGGAGCAGAGTAGAAGGGTTTAAAGTCATGCGTCGTTCGATTGTCATATGAGGTTGGCTCAACAATATAGTCATACAGGAAAGATGCCTAGCAGGGGAAAGATATGCCACCTTTTCTTGTAGTAAAATAATCGCGACTGCATGAGGTACTCTCAAAGTGAGAGGGTGGAACAAGACTACTGAGGCTGAAGCCTGTACTGCCATTGCAGCTGCAACTACTTCATAGGTTCATAGGTTCATAGGTTAGTACTAAGCTAACTGCCCTTGCTGCGGCATTTTTTTTAGCCCCAGCCAATTATTGTGAGACTCAACAAACCTTGCCTTGTTGTGTTTGCAAGGCAAACACCTTAACCATTAGGCCACCCTCCCAACTCCTGCTTGTACACAGTGGGGTAAGGATCGTGCCACTGGGTCTAGTCGTGATGAGTAGTAAGCAATGGGGCATTGCTTATCCCCATGCTGTTGTGTTAACACTGATGTCATGTAACCCTGCTTACAATCTACAGTTTGGAAAAAACATTTATGATAGTTTGGCAATCCCAGAACTAATGAGGAAGCTATTAACTGTTTTAGTTTACAGAAGGCAGATTCTGCCTCTGGTGTCCATTGTGACAAATCCTGAGCTGCCATAGGCTTTTTATATATAAGGTCAGTCAGAGGTGCAGATTCCAAGGCATAGTTTTGAATCCAGCTCTGGCAAAAATTAGTTGTACCCAGGAAGGACATCATTTCCTTCTTGGTAGTGGGCTTTGGTGCTTGCAAAATTGCTATTTTTCTGTCTTCATCTAATGTTCTACCTTCCTTGGATATTACATATCCTAGGTATTTGACCTGTTTTTTCCAAAACTGCAGTTTATTTTTATTTACCTTATGTCCCTCAGTGGCTAAAAATCATAGAAGTACTATGGTATCTTCTGTACAATCCTGCTGGGTGGGGCAGCCAGCAAGATGTCATCAACATAAAGTAAAATCTGACTGCCTCTTGGTGGAGTGAATCCCGTCAAGTTGCTTGCCATTTCTTGTGAGAATATCATTGGACTTTCACAATATCCCTGTGGTAGTCGCGTATATGTATACCTTTTCCCCTGAAATGTGAATGCAAACCAATACTGGCTATCAGGGTGTATCGGTATTGAAAAGAACGCATTGCTGATGTCTACCACAGAAAAATACTTTTGTTGAGGTTTCAAATCATTCAACAGGGAGTGTGGATCTGGCACCATGGGTGCCCTTGGTATTACCGCATCATTTACAGCTTGTAAATCTTGGACCATACGCCATTCTCCATTGGCCTTTTTTACTGGAAATAAGGGTGTGTTACATGGTGAATCAGGAGATTCTACTAGTATCCTGCCTTTAAGTAAGGCTGATATAATAGGCTTTATCCCTGCTTCTGCATATTTTCTTAAGGGATACTGTCTTTTTTGTGGTCTGAATGCTGACTTTGGCGTGATAGTAACTGGTCCCGCTGTACGAATGAGTCCTACATCTGACTGCCCTGTTGACCAGAGAGTTTCTGGTATATTCTGTAAGGCATTCTCTTCCTCCTTTAATAGGAGTGTCAATCAGCTGTCCTCGCTAGACTGCAAGTGAACAGCTGGGTTGGTCCGAGTTATCCAATTCAATTTTTGTACCTGTATTCCTTGTCCTGACAGTTCTAGTTCTGTCTGTTTCTCCCATCTTGTGACTTTCTCTCCTAGGTCCGCCCATTCTATATTTCTGTTTTTGGTTAAGCTAACATGTGGTAATCGATTAGATTTATAAAGTGCAAAGAACTCCTGGGGCAATGAACAGCTGTCTACACTGTTCCCTTCTGTGTCCTAGTACAGGCTATGCAATATCAATCTGTTTGCATGATTCTTAAATAATTCTTGCTCATATTCCTTATCAGGTCCTGGTGTGTTACAATAATACAGGGTACAGTGCAACAGGTGTTGTTTATCAATGTCAAGGGAGGGGAACTTACTGATGGCTAGGTTCATTAACTCTTTGGTCACAGTCCCTGGACCAGTCGTAACCAAGTTCTGGCTGTACCAATAAAACATTTCACCCTCCGATTGCACTACAAAGGTGTTAGTTTGTCGCTGTGCTTCCATACCCTGCATGGTTGGGACTACTGCTATACCAAATAGCTGCATGAGATCTCTGCACAAGAGGTTTACTGGGCATTTTGCAGAAACTACAATTTTGCTTTTCTGTGTCAATCCTGAAACTGGATCAGTTATTGCAATGTTACGGGAGAGAGGCTCCCGATACAGCTGTCCATTAGCTGCTTTGACCAGTATGTAATCAGGTGACTCTGTGTTTTCTGGTAGTTTGGAGGGGTGTATCAGGGTTCGTGATGCCCCTGAGTCACACAAGAATTTGACTTCCCTCCCTTCTACCAAAAGTGTAACTTCTGGTTTTGTGTCTGCTAAATAGAGCTCCAAGCTCAATAAAGCTAGGTCTAATATTTCATTTTCTTCATTGTCACTAACTTCCTGCACTTCCTCTACTCCCTCTATCACATTCTCATTTGTCCTTTCTTTGCTAGCCCCTTCTAGTGATTCTTGACTACCATATAGTCAGTCCTCACCCTCCTTGTCTTCCGTTGTTGCCTTCTTGTTTTTCTTGCAATCCCTTGCCAAATGTCCCTTTTTACCACATTTAAAACATTCTCCCCTTTTCTTTTGCCCTTCAAAGTCTTCTGATCGCTGATCAGACTGCTTGTTTCCCTGTGTGTTTTTCTTGCCCTTTTTCCCGGACTGTACTACATAAACTTCTGCTCCATCTTCTACAGAAAATACTTGAGCTTTCTTTTTCTTTTTGCTATTAAAATGCCTTTCGGCATGACTAGCATATTCAAGTAATGATTGTAACCTGCTTGTACGATGGTCTACCATGTGTTTTGTAATAAAACTGCTTATAGGTGCACTACTGCCCTTTAAAAATGCATTCTTTAACTGCTGTTCATATGGGGAATCTTGTGTTTGATCTTCAGGAACCTGCATTCCACAGTGGTTATTAAAACATTCTAACAATCTGGCATAGTACCAGTCAATTGTTTCACCTTCTTGTTGGATGCATTGATTAATGCAAGTCCAGTCTGCCCTAGGTTTCCATTTTTCAGAGATGCAGTCTGTAAGATCTTTTACTCTGGTGTCTAATTCTGTGCTGCTATGTGGGAGGGGTCTTTGTGCAGCATCATGGGGATTCCAGTTCCCACTAATCATGTACCAATCTGGCCCTACAATTTGTCTAACTACTTTTTCTATTTCTTCTCTGTTTAGGTTATAACTCAACCTCATTCCTTGTAAATCTTCTGAGAATTTTCTAAAATTAACCTTTGGATGGGGAATTCCCTCAGTGGCTTTCCGGATATCTTCCGGAGTCCAAGGTCTATACACTAAAATAGTTGGGTCCTGATTGTCTTGACCTGCCTGAGGATTGGGCACTTCTATAAGCGGGCATATTTCTTCTTCCTCACCTACAGATCATGAATTCTTAACTATTTGCCATAACTCAATACCTTCTTCTGAATTACCTGCCTTTGTTCGGGACCTGGTCCCGATGGGATCTCTAATTTTAGTCAGTTTTAGTTTCACAACATCTCTATCTTCAGTGACCACAGGATATAGTGGGGGTGGACTTACCTGTTCACTTGCTTCATATTCTGGTAAGGGAGGCGGAGGTGCTGATGCTATTACTAAGTTATTACCCTCCTTATCTAAAAACATTGCTTTTGAATCTTTGTTTTTTTGTTCCCTACGGTTTACTTCCTCCAGCCACCTGTGTGCCTGAGGAATTCCTAATCGACGTTGCTTTTTTACCCGACCTTTGGAATCGTTTTTGAGCTGTTTAATAAGTTTGATAAGCGAGGATTTTTCTAATTTTCCGTCAAATTCGTATTTATTAACCCATTTTGAATAATATCTAATATTGTCGGTGCTCTGCGACTGCATATATTTTGCTTCTTCCGTTAACGGCAGGTTTTGGGGTCTTTTTGTGCAATTATTACCCATTTTGTTCTACCCTTTAATCGTTATGTAACTTCTCTTGATTTTTAACGTGGTACCACGGATTTTGTTATAGTCTCTTCAGAATGACTGTCTACTTATTCTGTTTCTCCTGATCTATGACAAGACAGTAATCTTTTTTGTCCCTGACTTGTAAGAAAAATACAATCTGACAAAAACAATACACATCTAGTCCCTGATCTAAAACAGAAAACAGAAAAAAGTAGATTCACCTTACCTGAGCCTATGTGATTGATCACCGATTCGCGGAGACCCATCCTTCAGTCACAGATCAGAAAGTGGCTGGCCTCTTTTAGACGACAATTCAGTCGGAGGACTTTCCATATAAGAAGAACCGATTTGGTTTCTTCCCTGTACGGTTTCAACCACCTGGCCGTCTGATCCGAGGTGAAGAGAGGGTTCTGGTCTGAAGGACCATTCTGTAAAAGGAAAAAAATTCAAAGACCAATGCACGTTAAGTTCAAGCAAGGCACCCTTTATTACTTGCAGCAAGGAGACAAAGCATGTAGGTACAGGATTTGTCTGGCTCTTTGGTGATCAGTATGTTATTCTTATACAGTTCTCTTCATGTCACACAGAAAATGTTACTATTCTATTGCTGACGTAGTTAGACACAGCTTTCTGTATGTTCTACAGAAAATGTTACCAGACTTATTGCTGACATGGTCAGATTATTTGCTGTCTTGCAAAACATTTTGAGAAAAACAACCTGGCCTTGGGCTTATTTTAGCCCACCTTAACTTTTCAATTCTTCAGTTGTACAGTTTTAATACATGTGTTACATTTTATCTAGATTCAAGGTACATTTCTAGCTTTAGTACAAGTAATGCTGACTATGGTATAAACTTACAAGCATCTATTGTTTTCTATATCAAAGCTTCTAGCAGCTGCATATTTTCTCATGGCATAAGCAGAAATGAAATATCTCTTTGTTAAGTTTCATGACATTAGCAGAAATGAAATGTCCCTTGTTATTTTCATGACATTAGCAGACATGAAATGTCTCTTGTTAAGTTTCTAATAGCTGTGCAGATTCATGCAGTGTGAACAGAATAAATGTATTAACCCTTTTAAACCTTGAATGCACTAAGCATGCATATTTCTATTATATATTTTTCTAACAGCTCCGTTTTGCTATGAGAAGCATGGCTACATTGGAAGCAGCTGTGTATCAGTGTAGGTTCTCTTCATTTCTGCAATAATGACAATGGAAAACAGTTTCACATCTCTGTCTTATTTACAGCAGCCTGAGCTCCTGACATCAGCAGGACTAATTACCCATATAAGATTATCAGCAGCAATTGACAACAACTTTCTCTGTGTATGTGGTATGTCATGCAGGTGTAGACAAATTCCTCTGCAAATTATGTGAGAAGTTAAGCATAAAAAAATGGGTGGTCTTTCCCTTCCTTTCAGTCCAAGGCAAGGAAATTAAAGTTTTACAAAGTGCAAGAAATTTTCATAGGTTCATAGGTTGGTACTAGGCTATTGGCCCTAGGGCCTATACAAGCCTAGCCATAACAATTCCCTGGCTATTTCTTCCCACACTATTTACTTCCCTGGACCCTTGTCTAGCAGGACGACTGACGTGATCCCCGGTGTGAATTTCCTTTTTCCCATCCAATCGTCAAGGTTCCTTTTGAAGAGGGCCACAGAGGTGCTCTGCTTAACATGTATGAGCAGTCTATTCCAGAGTCTGGGGAGTCTCTGGGTCAGGAACCTATCCCTCCAGCATGTTTTGTTTATTTTAATGACAGGGTTTAGATCCCTGGAGCGTGTGGCTCTGAGGGATTGGGATTTCTTTAAATATAGCATGTCCAACAGGTCTGGGTTTGACATGGCCTTGTATATTAAGCAGAGATCGCCTCTGAGTAGATGATATGCGATAGAGTATAGCTGGAGCTTTTTAAGGCGGTCAGCATAGGGCATCTGCTTTAGGCCTGTGATTCTTTTAGTGAGGGATTTCTGTGGCCTTTCCAGTTGTTGCAGATGTCTTGAAAGGTATATACCAAACAGGGCATTGTATTCTATAATGGGTCTAATGAGGGATGAGTACAGTGGGATAATGACCTCCTTTTTTCTGGATGAAAAGCCCTTAGTGATGATGTGTGCCACATAGAAGGATTTCCTGACTGTTTTGGCGATGTGGTTATCAAAGGTGAGACCACTGTCCACCTGTGTCCCTAAGTCTCTTATCACACTTTTGGTGTTTAGTTTACTGCCACCTATGTGGTAATTCATGGGTACATATTTTTTCCCAAAAGGGGATAACTATACATTTCTTGGCATTGAGCTTAAGCCCATGGCTCTGGCACCAAGCATCTGTTTCTGTAAGGCCCTTTTGTACAGTATTCACATCATTTGGGGATTCAATAATGGCTCCCAGCTTGCAGTTATCTGCGAACTTTGTTAGCCAGAGTCCCTTAGTGCTGGCCTGTACATCAGAGAAGTAAATGCCAAACAAGAGCGGTCCCAGGACTGAACCCTGAGGTACTCCACTTGTCAATTGTCTGGAGCTGGATTTGGAGTCAGCTACTTTTACAGTGTGGGTTCTGTCAGTAAGCCAGTTTGCAACCCATCGAGTAACGTAGGGATTAATGCCCAGCTTAGTAAGTCTATCTATGATTCCAGAGTGGGGGATGGTGTCAAAGGCCTTGGTAAGGTACAGATAGGCTGTGTGGACCACCTTACCCTTATCCATGGCTCTGGAGACTGATTCGAAGAAGTCAGTCAGGTTTAGGAGAGAAGATTGGCCCTTCACGAACCCAAACTGGGTGGGGTTCAGTGTTTGAAGGTTGCCAATGTTTTTGTTTATAAGTTCCATAATAATACGTTTCATGGCCTTGCAGATCAGGCTCATCAGACTGATGGAGCAGTAGTTCCCGGGATCCAAGGTGGATCCCCCCTTGTGGAGTGGGATAACTGTAGCTGTGCACCACTCAGTGGGCACGAAGCCTGAGGTGAGGCTATGATTAAACATGACACTTAGGTGAGGTGCCAGTTCATTTTGTAGTTCATGTAATACACAAAAGACCAAAGCAAACAGGAACAAAATTACTCTAAAAAGTCCACCCAGAAGAAGAAAAGTAGAGCAATCCCAACAAGCCATGACTCAACTGTATTCACACGAACAAAGTTTATTAGAAAACACCTCTGAATCTTCCTTATAAGAATAAAACCATAAACGCTGGTAACACCACAAATGCGTTTTCATCTCTTAGAGACTTCCTCAGATGAAATGGAAATGCATACCTATTACAATTCTTAACTTAAATACCCTTTGTGGTGTTAACAACGTTTATGGTTTTATTCTTATAAGGAGGATTCAGAGGTGTGTTCTAATAAACTTTGTTTGTGTGAATACAGTTGCATCATGGCTTGTTGGGATTGCTGTACTTTTCTTCTTCATGTAATACACAGCCTGGGCTGTCATCTGGTCCCATGGATGCTGTATTCTTGGCTTTGGAGAGTGCATTTTTACCTGTGTGTCCGTTATTACTGGAATTTGGCAATCTTCCTGTATTGAGATGGGCCATTTAGGGGGTGAGATGGGGATGAAGTTGGCATTGAAGTGATCTGCCAGGATATTGGCAATATCCTTGGGATCAGTATATGTAATGCCATTCTGTTGTAGCTCAGAGCAGGTCTGAGCATTGCCATTTAGATTCTTGACATAGTTATAGAATGCCTTGTGGTTGTCTTTGGAATCTTTGGCAATTTTATTTTCATAACTAGCTTTGGAGGATTTTATGAGGGATCTCAGCTTCTTACTGAGGCTGGTAAGGCAGTTTTTTGCATCCTGGGATTTTCCTCTTTTCTGCAACAGTTTCTTCCTTTTGTTGTAAAGTTTGTTTATGGCAGGGGACCACCAGATTAGCTTCCTTTTTTTGGAGGAGAGCATGTTGGTTCTATTTGGGATGGCACGATTCATGCATGAGTGGATGTGCTCATACAGTGCCTTAGTGTAAGATTCAGCAGTTGAACTTTCAGTTCCTGTCTGCATGGGTGTCATGAAGTTTGTCACTTCTGACTTGAGTAGCATGAAGTTGGCTTTGGAGAAGTATTTTATGGAGGTTTCCTTACTGGGGTGGGGGCGGGATGTGTATTTTAAGGGTGATTAGCTTATGGTCAGACCTGACCAATGAGGGGGTTACCATAGGTGTGGAGCATCGATTTCCCATGTTGGTAATGACCAGGTCTAGGATATTGGAGCCCCTGGTGGGACTATGGATTATTTGATCCAGGGAGTTGGAATTTATGAATTCCAAGAACCGTTGGGCAAAGGTGTTGGTACATGAGTAGTTTTCCCAGTTAATGGCAGGGTAGTTGAAATCACCCAGTATTAGGGTGTTTGGTTGAATCTTAATATTTTCCAGTATGTTTAGAAAGGTGTAGTGAGAATCTTAGGGCATGGTGGGGGATCTTTAGCAAGCTACAATTTGGATTGCAGTCTTACTTAATATTAGTTGCACCTGGAGGATTTCAGATGCACTGTGTTGGGCAACTAGCCTGGTGGTGTGAATATCCTTGGTGAATATGGACACTCCTCCACCTTTAGTGTTTTGGTCCTGGTTTGGTGGCCGAAAAGTGTGTTAAGAGTTGTAGCCTGGTAATGCAGGGGTGCTCTCTGCAGCGTTGAACCACGTCTCAGTTACCGAACAGATATCAATGTTCTCCATTTTTAGGAGTACCTCAAGAGAATGCATTTTGAGGTTTAGACTTCTAACATTGAGTAGCATTACTTTCAGAATTTGCATGCTTGTACCTGTTATGGTGGTGGTTTTGTCCTTTGAATTTTGCCTAAAAAAGGCACTATACGGGTGGCAAGAGCATTAGCCAATAACCTGAATCCCAGGGGAGACAGGTGCAGACCATCTCTGGCAAAGCATCGTGGTCTGTCAGTCATGTCATCCCAGGCAGACAGATACTGGATCCCCTTTGAATGACACCAGAAGCTTAGCCAATTGTTGAAGTCAATCATTTTGTCCTTATATTGTGGTATAATTCTGGAAGAAGACAGGATGGTACTCAGGGCTAGGGTCATACCTGCCTGGGCCACATGATCCGAGAGCTCTTCTGTGTCTCTTTTCATATTGTCCAGGGAGGTACGTCTCAAGTCATTCACTCCAACATGGACAATGACAGAGTCATATTTGTACTTGTTGTGGAGTGACTTGAGTGCATGCGTTATGTGGCAGAACCTGGCATCTGACAGGCAGCTGACTGTAACTTTCTCCTTGTTCAGCCCGGTGAGTGGGACATCAGTGTGCCTGACTATAGAGTCACCTATGACTAAAGTGTTAGGTACGATGTCTTGCCTTAGGGGCTGTTGCTGGGTGGCACACTGGTGTTGTGAGCTATGTGACACTTTGTTTGTGATTGGTGTTTGTTTGCATTTCAGCTTTGGAGGTCCTTGTTGCTTGGGCAGGTTACAGTTAAGGGCCTCCGCATATGTGGATTTAATGTTGCTATGTGTGGGTGTTGGTGGTGTGGGTTTAGAAGGGCTATGTGTTGCTTGAGGTGTAGTGCGGGTGTTAACCTTCTCCTCTTGACTGTCTAGCACAATCTTGGGTGGAGAGAGCTTTGCTTCCAGTTTGGCTATGTAAGTGCATCTCTCACAGGTTGTAGTGTTGGGTGGTAAGAGGAGAGGGTTGTCTGTGTAAATGAGGCAGTTGCTGCATTGCCCCTGTATGCCCAGATTTATCAGGTGGACAGGAGAAATCACTGGAAGCTGACCCTTGAACATGCTTGGTTTGGTGCTTTTTTTGTGAAGTACAGGAGCTGTTTTCCCTTGCCTTAGCAAGGTACTTTGCAATTATAGGCTATTTAGTGCCTACGATTAATTTCTCTTATTAACAAGAAGAGTTGAGTGCTTGTATCAGTTTAAGGCTTCCTAGTACTTTCCAGCAGGTAATAGAGCAAGTGCTAGTCACAGGGATGCTTAAAGGTAAGATGAAAAAAAAATGGTTTATCCTAAACACTGCAGTGTGCACTAGATAAGTTATATGTGAAAGTGTCAGATATCTACACAGTACTGGAATCATACTGTAGGGAGAAAAGCAACCTAAGAGTTGAGTGAAACTGTAGGTGAAGATGGAGTTTTTATTTAATGCTGAAAATATTACAAAAAGAAACTGTTCTTTTACCTAGTTAACAGAGTTAAAGATAACAGTGTAAAAAATGTAAGCTTTTACAGTATTTCTAGCTGTATGATAGAAATCTTGACAATGTACAGTAGAACTGTACCATAGTGTAGTTGGTGTTCCCCTCAACCACAGAACAAAAAGTCATTTGGAGTTGAGGAGAAAAACAGCCTTTTCTGCTGTTCTTGTTACACTGCACCTCCTTTGATAAATACTAGATCCTTGCTAACACACACATGCACATACACACACAACAAGAAGACTTTGGAATTATCTAAGCAGCTGTGATTAAGACTGCAGCTGTGTAAATAATTAGCAGTACCACCTGCAGCCTTGCATTTGCGAAACTGGCATTCATGTCCCTTAATAGACTTTGGACCACTGACTGAATGAATGCCACTTAAGAAGCCACAAATGCAATCACAACTGTTTAAATGCTTACAAAGACCTCTTCTACAGTGAGGATCATGCCCCCAATAGCTTGCACATGGGGGAGTCACTTGTCTTTGTACCACCCTAGTTACATCTTTGGTGTAGGGCATCATGATTAAACCAGATGAGAAATGAAAAAGAATCAAAATCTTACTCTGTGAAGGCGTATTACAACATCGTATCTGTTCTTAATGGAAAAACCAGGTTTTGTGTAAAAGAAAGTGTAGAAACATAAGGATGCCAAGTGTAAAATCATAACACTCCCCAGTTACATCACAGATTAACTGGCAGAACTACAAACATTCATTTAATGAATCTAAAGAGTTAGTTATTAGGACATGGATAATAACTAATCCAACTTTTCAGTGGACAATCATATTAATGACCTGAAATATTCAGTTGCATACAAGAAGCTTTCATTTTCAAGTTTAACCATACGTTTTCAGCAAACTGTAGATGTCGACCAATTCCAAACATTAGCAAAATCTGGAAAGAAAAAGCACATAGAAACTCCTGTATGGTTACTGAATGGACAAGCACACACTAAATTTAAAGGGTGCTAAATAAACAAAAGCAGTTAACAGAGTATGTTATTCTACATAATGTACCTGCTGTCTGTTCCTTGAGTCATTCTAGCTAAGACTGTATCCTCAACAGAAACCCTTCTTGGAACTACAAGTTGCCTGTGAGCCAAATAAAAAAGGCATAAATGGAAAAAAACTTGCATCCCAAAAAGAAGCCGTTCTCCCTCTTTTCATAGTCTATTAACAGAGATTCCAGTTAACAGGTCATTCCCAATACTGTCTGCACCTTCCATCTCAGAGATGTGACATCACATAACCATGTCCGGGATTCATGAAGCTCGGCGCAAGGACGGCGTTAGGCTTGCGCAGACCGTGCAGCGTAGAGATGGCGCAGTAGCGCCATATGCATATTAATGAAGGCGCGCTGCTGCCACATCCACGTGCATAGGAAACATGTGCGAGTGCATAGGGTGTGTTAAAGTGCCGCACGGAGGCGTGGACATGTCGGCTGTTTACGTGCAACCTAAGGTGCTAAATATTACAGCCTGCCTCCAATAGTAATCACACCTGTCAGTGTCCGTGGATACTGAAACGTATGCAAAGCATGCAACACAGTTTTGCGAACACAAAAATAAGAAGCAAACACAAATGCACGTAGCTGAATAATGAGTCCCCATCCCTCGAACAAATAACATTTAAAACCCCGTGCCCATATTCTATTGTAGTGTTGATAGTTATACCAAGTGGAAGTGAAACGCATAGTGTTAGCGTGCCGCCAATAGCTAAGTCTAGCCCAATGGTCAGGGTTACCACCTGTCCCACATTGTGAGGGACAGTCCCCCTCTGGGCAGTTGTGTCCATACCAAAACCATTATAAATGTAAAATACCCTGCGATTGTAGGACATAATAATGTCCCACATCTTATGTAATAGTCATATACAATAGTTATTTCTGTATGTAACATACAGAAATGTTACAAGAAATAGAATAAGCAAGTAAACGAAACAGAAGAAGCAGCTAAACTGCTACAACAATAAGCTTACATTTAGGCATAAAACAAAAGTACTATCCATTGTACTGACCATGGGTATGTGTTGGCCTGTAAAATCTGATGTGTGTCCCGAATATATCCCATCCTGGCCATATGAAAAGGTGGCAACCCTACCAATGGTCATAGCATTCACTCAAAATCTGCCCATTTCCGGTCCAAGGCGTCCTTGTCAGGACGGGCCAAAGATGAACGGGTATTACCCGGGTCTACCTACCATGTCATGAAAGATAAGTATGGGCATGTACCGATGTGCATGATGTACAGCATGTGGAAGGTTACCGATGTGCATGATGTACAGCATGTGGAAGGTTACCGATGTGCATGATGTACAGCATGTGGAAGGTTACCAATGTGCATGATGTACAGCATGTGGAAGGTTACCGATGTGCATGATGTACAGCATGTGGAAGGTTACCGATGTGCATGATGTACAGCATGTGGAAGGTTACCGATGTGCATGATGTACAGCATGTGGAAGGTTACCGATGTGCATGATGTACAGCATGTGGAAGGTTACCGATGTGCATGATGTACAGCATGTGGAAGGTAAAACATGCCAGGGTAGTCCTCACAACCATACAGGCACCGGAGATATGTAGTGTATGCAATGTGTTCCCGTGACCATGCCATGGGCCATCAACCAAAGAAGGGATGGATAGAGTGTGTGGAATATGGGTGTGGGGGGGGTGGGTAATGTAATAATTCACAAAGGGGAGACTGTGCTGGATGCACAATAGGTGAACTGGAGGTGTATGAGGGGACAGTGGGTGAATCAGAAAGAAACACAAAGAACAAACATACACATCCGCAATACAACCTGACAGGCCATACTGTATAACACAATCACACAAACATATGAATATTAAAATGTGCAATACACATGTACAGAAACATCACTGGCACATACCCACATAAGGGTCTGGACTGAACTGAGCCATCCAACTACAACACACCTGGATGCATAATTGAATACCCATCATCCCCTCTATAGCACACAAACCCCCCCATTCCTGAACATCCACCAAATCCAGCCATACACGGGCTGCTAGCTTGGTGCAGCCATATCTGAACATCGTGCCCACTATTCATATCTAGTA
>NC_056746.1:139092735-139232735 GCF_019279795.1 Protopterus annectens
GGCAAAGAATCCATATATTGTCTGTAGTGGTTGCATAAAATGATTATGTTGTATCTGAAACAACACCTAGATGTTATAGGAAACAGTATTAGCAACTATAATTCTACAAGAATAACCTTTACTTATGCAAACCTGTGAAGTAGTCTATTTTCTACTGGCTGTGGATATGTGCTGCCTTGCCAAATCTGACATCTCTACATATAGGTCCTATAGGGCTGCCAACTTTCCAAATGGCCAAAGTGGGACCTGCTCCATAGAAATGTCAGACATACCAGGTCAGAACATGCCTACAGCCATGCATAGTACAGAACTATACATATTAGCACAAATAAAAGCTTAGTCTAGTAGCAGTCCAGTTGCTTATGCTACTTCACATAACATATAGAAGTGTCATATATACAATAACTGTTACATGCAACTATTAGAGAAACGTAGAATATAATATTGTCCTGTAATCTCTTGATTATTTTTGCATGACACATACGCCTAAGGAGGGACTGTCCCACGCAAAGTGGGACAGGTGTTAATCCTAAAGTCTCACCTCGGCCAATTTAAAAGGTGGCAAACCTACAATAGGTATGCAGTAGCATGACCCGGCAGACGGATGTGGGTCCCAAAACACATTTACTTGTCTGCATTGCAGAGTATCGGTTCCCATGTATCAGCCAGATGGGAGCAGATTGTATGAGGAACACGCATATAATATGATTAACTCACTGGACAGGCCGCCGATTCCATACAGTCGAACGCCATGCCATCGCCTAATGGTCAGCCATACCCGATACTGTAGTCATGTAGTCCAATGTAATAGGCATCACAAGGGATCGCGCCCACCCAGCGTGAGTGACACATGCAAGCACCAATGTCGGTGCATGTGCAAGTGAGGGAGCAAGTGGGTGTAAGCGTGTTTGGCTACCAGTATGCGAGTATTGAACTGGTAAAGAAATGTGGAGTCTAAACAAGTGTAAGAAACTGTAACCAGAGGTCAGCAGTGCTTAACACCGCGCAAACCCACGCACAACCACTCCCAACTGCTTCAATGTGCCTTACTCATTCCATATCCAATGGGCTTGTTCTGGCCGCAAACAACTAACCGTCCTTTGCAAGTGTTGGTAGCAACACCCTGCGCACACAGCTAATGTGAATTACCAATACACCATGGCAAATATACAGACAATAGACAGTACCACACACATACCATACAGCACAGTCATCCAACAGTATGGCAATGTACCGGCAGATATGTCCGGACTACTGGTGTTTGCAAGACCTGGCTATCTTGTGTTTACGTGTGTGAGCATGCCCAGTATAACCATTCCGCATGTTGTCGACTGACATTGCTGTCATACCTTCATGTGTTTGAGTATGCCCAGTATGGTCAACTGTATCACATGTGTTACATGTCCAGGTAGTCAGTACTGTGGTACCGACCTCTGCGTTGTACACTGACATGTGGCATGCTGTGTCTGCAGGGTATCCATCGGTCATGTGGCATTGACTGTTGCTACATTTCTGCACAGTGTGGGGGGACATCCGACTGTATCCATATTCCTACACAGCACTGGGGGGGCGCACCTGATTGTTACATGTGTACGTTGGAAGGGGGGCACAGCTGACACTTGTACACTTTTGCTACTATTGTACTGGTATGTCAGGTACTCCATTCCAGTGTATAGACCTATCTATTGTGCTGGCTAGAGGCATACCAGTGTACTCCAGATCTTAGATTTAATTACCAACACATTAGTTTCAGATGTCCTAGCCTTCACAACCTACATCCGACTGCCTGGCCTGCTGTAGTCTGTAGTGTGGGTCTGTGGGGGGAGGGTCATCCATTGGGCATATTCAGAGGCCATACTACAGCATTTGTCTGTGTTGGTCTACACCTGTCCAGCTGGTTGAGACTTGTGTGGGCTGTACTGACACACATGATGCTCAGTCCATTACCCGCAGTGGGTTATGACACCCTGTGTACTACTGGCTACTATGGTGACCCTGGTATGTGCTACAGATGTCATGGTGCCACTATGGATGTCTACTGTCCACTGCCTTAACATTCGGCCACCAAATTCCCTTGCATGCTCACATCCATACTATAGCTACAGGTAACAACCCATTCTAATACAACTGCCAATTGGTAGGTTGATTGACTTACCTTGAGGGTGTGCCAGACCTGAGGATGGTGCTGGAGGGCTGCCTATATAGGATGCACACAGTGCACTTCCTATACATGGCTGAGCACAGGTAGTGTCAAGTTTGGCATCCTTTTTACTGTCTGTGCAAGTCAGAGAGGGTGACATTCCCTGGGTATCTACTGTGTCAGTGCATATGTTATGCGTTGCCTTTTTGCCAAGGCCAGGTCATACGGGGCACACCTCCTTCCGCCTACTGGATCTGGCTCAGGTTGTTCCTCCTCTGAGTCACTATGTGCCTGTATAGGCCTTGGCATTGGTGGGGGGCTGTGTGGCCCTGCCTCATGCTGTTCCTGCTGCAGGTGTTTCCACAGGATCATATTGTGTAGCATAGCACATACCATAACAATTTGGGTGCATGTAGCTGGTGAATACTGCAAGGCTCCACCGGATGTGTCCAGACACCGTAACCATAACCTGAACATCCCAAACACATGCTCTATTATATGTCTGGCCTGTGCGTGTGCCTCATTATGGCATAGTTGTTCAGGTGTGTGTGCATTTCTGATGGGTGTCATCAGCCACGGCTCCAGTGGGTACCCAGCATCCCCCACTTGGTGACCATAGGGGATGTCCATATTGGCAAAGCTGTGGTACAGCTGCATCAGATGCCATATATCGGAATCATTATAGCTTCATGGGCAGCCAGCACACACATTCAGTATAATGCCCTGGGCATCGCATATGATCTGGCAGTTGGAGGGGATGCCCCTGTGGTTCATGTAGGCCCTACCCTGCCTACTGGGTGGTGCTTTGATGCATACATGCATGCAGGCTATAGCACCCACTACCCCAGGGTAGTCTGCCATTTGGTGGAAGAGACGCCTATTGTTGGTCAACACCTCACGTGTGTTGAGGAACTGTACGTGCTCACTGGCATATGGTGACATGGCATCCAGGAACTGGTGGAATACTCTGGATGCAGATGCCTGTGAGATCCCCATGATATCCCCAGTTGTGCTTTGGGAGGTACCTGCAGCTAGTATACCTAGGCCTACACATACCTTGGTATCCACTAGGATGGGTTTTCCTCAGCCTGTTTGATGTGTCAGGTGTGGCCGGCACAGCTCAACAATCTGCTGTAGGAGGTCTCTGTCCACCCCATAGCGCTCCACTATCTCCGGCTCATGTAGCCCCTGGTAGGTTACCCTGGGTCTGTACAGTTTTCTCTGTCTCCTCACTGAGGGCTGTTCTGCAGCATTCACATCCTCACCACCCTCAGCCTCCTGCACATGTTGGTCTATGTTGCCTGCTGCAGCCCTTCTCATTTTGTTGGATTGTTTTGTAAAATTTCCCCGCATGTATGCACCGATGGTGTAGAGTGTGGAAAAACCCGAGGGTATGGTGCTTGCTCACTTTATTGTAGTGTTCTGGGCTGGGCTGGGCCTGTAATCTGCTGATTGTGATAATTATCACCTGTTTGCCCAGCTTGTCCACCTTGACTACTCTGCTACTGCTGTTGTCCCTCCCAATTGCACTAGGCAGGTATAGACACAACCCTAGCTTAGGCGTGCTAAGCTAGGAACAATCCTGAGACACAGGGCTCCAATCTACATACAGTATGCCTGACACCCCCCCATGCTTTCACCTATATTCGAGTCCTGCACCTGGCTATCTATACACATACACTCTTGGGAACTGCATCACACCCTGGGGATAAATGAGATTCACTATTTTCCACCTTGTTTGCATAGTATTGTCTCCTAATGCATAGTTACATGACCCATACTGAGCCTCCCCAAAAATAACCACTGCTTACTGTCATGCAGATCCACACACAACTGGTTAAAAGTGCCTTACTATCACCGTATTCGATGTCCCTTGTTCTTCCCAGCAACAAAACAACCGGTCTCTCCACGGCTCGAACTCGGGAACCTGCATACCACAGATGATGTGCTTTACCACTAAGCCATGGCAGATATACATACATCTGAGGTTATCACGTACAGATCATCCAGCACAGGCATTCAGCAGTATAGGACATGTATTCCATCATATAGATTTATGTGTGCTAATGTCCACATATATATATATATATATATATATATATATATATATATATATATATATATACATATACATATACACACACATACGTAGATATAGAATATATATCTCAACAGCTGACCATGTGACACCAAAGCATTAGACAAGAATGAAAAGGAAACCACATGCGCCTCCTGCATTATGTACTGGTGTTAATATCAAGGCAAGTGAGTTTCTGTGCATCACACGGGTTCTGACTGTATTAAGGGTAAGATTAGGGCTGCTGACATTACTCACCAGACCTATTGCCAAATGTATGTGTATGTCTAGCCAACCCAGTCTCTTGGCCGATTGTGACATTTATGGCCACTATATAGGAAAACAACAAAACACGCTCCTCAACACATCCTGGAGCTAGCCACTCACAGGCATCAACGCATAGGATATGACTGCCAAACACACACACCTGTCATGCCTTGAAGTAGAACACCTACCTGTCTGTTCTATCACACTAAAGCATTACGCAGTTACAGAACACGCTACCAAGATTACTGGGGCACAACGCTCCCAGAGGTGTACTTCTAGGTGTGTGACATCATCAGCAATGGAAAAGTCGGTAACAGGGATTGTATGGAGTGTGAGCAGTCTAAAAGCATTATTCTGTCCCCAAGCAGATGGAGGCACACACACACACACACACACACACACACACACACACACACACACACACACACACACACACACACAGTTGGCATGGCTGGGATTAGAACACAGACCTAACTACCTTATCACACTACAGCATTACGCAGATGTTCATCGTGTTACCCTGCTGCAGTCATCACACTTGGGTTATCCTGCCATCAGGCGGTCCCGCAGTTGGCCTGAATTCCAAAGTCTTGGTCCGGCGTCGGTTGCTGTCACTTCTTCCCTGACGTCAGTGCGCCAGGGGTATATAAGAGGCATCCGACACCATTTTCTTCAGTCTTTCTTGCCGTGCGGTGCCTGAAGCAGAAGCAGTTCGCAAGTGCCGGTCGGCCGACACCTGAGATTTTCAATTTGAATTTCAGTCCGAAGTCTTCAATAAAGCTAAGTACCCCATTGGGGAACATTTTCTTGCCTCAGTCCGATGTCAGAAAAAGTTAAAAATTGCATTTCTTGTGGGAAGCAAATACTTCATAAGGACTTCCATTCCTATTGTATTCCTTGCCTAGGCCCAGACCACGACATCACAGGTTGTTGATTTTGCGCTAGGTTTAATAAACGCACTATCAAATGCCGTTTTGACTTCGCACGGCATTACTTTGGTAGGAAATTTAATTATATCATGCCGAGCAGCCGGCGACTGCAGTCATAAAAACGCAAGGATAAGGGCAGGCAGCCTAGGAATAAGCCAGACCCCGAGGCCTCAGCTGGGCCTGTCGCCGGTTCTCCGGTTTTCAGTGAGGCACCTACGCAGCCCTTGACGACCGCAGAGCTGGAACCCCAGACAGCTGCCGACTCCCAAGCGGAGTCTACTAGGCCGATGCAGCCATCTACCGACACCGGAGCAGAATTAGACACCGTTGCAGGGGAAACACCTTCGGTTGCAGAAGGTGTCTTCAGACCGACTACACTCACCATTAAATCTTATGCTAAGCTTAAAACTCCTTTAAAACCTAAGAAAACTGTTCATCAGTCTACAGGTCAAGGCCCCATGCCTAAGAAACAGATGCTTAAGATGGCTGAAGATTTAATTATCCTTATCAGGAGTTCTCATCCCCCTCCTGATAAAAGACCAAGACAAAAGGAGGATTATGCATCCTCTGACCAGGTCTCTCTCTCCTCAGATTCTTCTGAGGAACAGGATTACACTTTTCTACCTTATGAGGATTCTGATGCTGAAGTCTCTATTCCCTCAGCATTTCCCCCTGAAGACTACTCCTTTGGGGAAACATTACATACCATGAGGGAACATTTCCACTGGGAAGGCCAAGATTACTCAGATTCTAAGAAAAGGCTCCGACAGTTCCTTTTATTACCCCAGCACAGACCTCTTGCTATCTTTCCTGTTTTAGATATTGTGGATAATGTCTACTTGGAGTCTAGTTTAAATCCAGACTCTCTACCTCCTGCTCCAGCCAAACCAGACAGATACTACAGAGTACCTGACTCACACAAATTCCTTTATAAAAGCCCTGTAGCTGAGTCAGAAACCATATCCCAGGGTCCTAAGGGAGCAAAAGCTTCTATGGCTAAAAATCCTGTGCCCTCTGAAAGAGATTCCAGAGCCCTAGATAGATGGGGAAAGAAAATATACACCTCTGCAACTCTGGCTATAAGAGCATTAAATTGCCTGTTTCACGTGTTGAAATATCAACAATTCCTGATGTCTCAGTTAAAACAAAAAATGAGTACACATTCAGAACAGCCTGAATTCAAGGAAATGCAGGATCTGTTACATGCAGCTGAACAGGTGGGCAAGCATACTTTACAATGCGGATTTGATTCATTGGAAGCTTCCTGTAGAGCAGCTGTTACTGGCTCTGTCATTCATAGGCATGCTTGGTTAAAAGAGCAAACCCTCCCTGACCATGTTAAAGCAAAATTATTAGATGCACCTTTACAACAGGATGTATTATTTGGTATCAAAGCAGAGGAGGTTTTAAAGAAAATGGAGGATAAGGCTAAATCTATGCAAACGGTCAAGGATTTCTTGCAGGTACAACCCCCTCGCTTCAGCAGAAATTGGCCAACAAATAATTGGTCCTTTCCAGCTTCAGACAGATCACAGAGGGGCAAATACAGATGCCCAAGGGGCAGAGGTCAGTCACAGGGCCCTTACAAAGCTCGCCAATGGGGTTCTGTTACCCACAAAGGAGGAGAAGACAGGCCCCAGGCTAGCAGAAGACAAACACAATGACTCTATCCTCAAACTACCAAGCAAATCTCTCCTGGCAACACCCTTGGGAGGAAAACTAGCATTTTTTGCAGACAACTGGCACATCATCACAAAAGACAAATGGGTTCTAAACATTGTCTCTCAAGGATACAGATTCCACTTTCATACCTTACCAAGGATCAAAGGAATGCCAAACCTGCCACCAAATCAATGGGCAGAGGCACAAAAACAAATTACAGCTCTCATGAACATGAGAGCCATTCAACAGGTACCTACACAGGAGCAAGGGCAAGGATTTTACTCAAGACTTTTCCTAGTTCCAAGAAAGGACAAAGCATGGAGACCCATTCTGGATCTTTCAATTATGAACACCTATCTGCAAGTACCAAAATTCAAGATGCTAACACTACAGCAGCTTCTTCCCATGCTGGGCAAGAATGCTTGGCTAGTCACTTTGGACCTCAAGGAGGCATACCTGCATATCCCTATCAGACAAAATTGCAGAAGATACCTCCGGTTCATTGCAGGTTCAATGCATTATCAATTCTCTGCACTGCCCTTTGGTTTATCTACTGCGCCCAGGGTCTTCACAAAATGCCTGGCAGCAGTAATTGCATACTGCAGTCAAAGAGGAATTCAAATATACCCATACCTGGATGACTGCCTTATTTAAACAGAAAGCAAGGACATTCTTTTACAGCATCTGGCATTTGTCAAACACCTTCTAAGTTGCCTAGGGTACACAGTAAATGAAAAGAAATCAAAACTAGTGCCCTCACAAAACATAATATTCCTGGGTGCCAGCTTGAATACAACAGCCCAGATGGCTTATCTCATGCCAGAAAAACGACGACAGCTGTTTCAATATTTCACAATAATGGCAACAAAGACCCAACTCCCTGCAAGAAAAATTCTGCAGGCCTTGGGATTCATGGCATCTTGCATACTACAAATACCATTTGCAAAACTGCATATGAGGAAATTACAATGGTGCCTGAAATGTGTATGGACTCAGCACAGCCACAGCTTGGAAACAATGATTCCACTCATTCCCTGCCTTCAGCAGGAGTTTCTATGGTGGGCACAGGCATGTCACCTCAACAAGGGTCAGCCTTTCACCTTACCTACAGCCAGGCAAACTATGACAACAGATGCATCGGACTATGCCTGGGGAGCACACATGGCAGGACAGTGCATTCAAGGCAAATGGACTACAGATCAGAGACACCTGCATATCAATCAAAAAGAAATGATAGCAGTGCAGAATGCCCTAACAGCTTTCAAGGACCTTCTACACCCAGGACAACTACTAATAAGGACAGACAACACCACAGTTATGTGGTACATAAACAAGCAAGGGGGCACACATTCCCACCCTCTATGCAGGCAAGCAATGACCTTGTGAAACATTGCACTGTCTTACCAGGTTCAATTACAAGCACAATTCCTGCCAGGAAAGAAAAACACATTGGCAGATGACCTAAGCAGAAACATGATGGATCCACATGAATGAAAACTAGATCCACAAGTATTTGCAATGATAGCTCAAAAATGGGGACGCCCAGACATAGATCTGTTTGCAAGCCCCCACAACCACCAACTTCAAAAATTTTGCACAAGGACCTTCCATCCACTAGCTTGGAAACTGGACGCCCTCTCATTCAGTTGGAAAACATTAACAGTGTATGCCCTCCCTCCACTGCCTCTTCTAGCAGAGGTACTGCTGAAAGTCAGATTAGAGAGGCCACAAATGATTCTCATTGCACCAGACTGGCCACACCAACATTGGTATCCAATTTTAAGGAACATGGCCCAGGGCCCACCATGGATTTTGCCACAAATTCCTCACCTGCTCACCCAGCGAGACAATCTGATTCTACACAGCCAGCTCAAGACTTTAAACCTGGCTGCATGGCAAATTACCTAAACAACCAGCCAACACCTTTATCCAAAGCTGTTATGGATGTCATTCTAGAGGCCAGGAGGCCCAGCACCAGGAAAACCTATTCAGACAAATAGAAAAGATTTTGATCCTGGAACCAGGCTAAAGGCCTAAATCCCCTGGAGCCGAACATTCCTCAGATTCTACAATATTTAACTGAGATGTTACACAAAGGACTTTCCTTTTCATCTATTAAGATCCACGCCTCAGCAATTTCAGCTCATTATAGCACGGATCCTCCTTTATTTTCACATCCACTCCTAAGACAGTACCTGAGAGGGGCTAAGAACTTAAGACCGCCAAGGAGAGATCCAACACCTACTTGGGATCTCAACTTTTTCCTGTAAAAGCTTACACTGCCACCCTTTGAACCAGCTTTTTCAGCTGATTTAAAATTTCTTTCATGGAAAACTGCCCTACTACTAGCAATAACCTCAGCTAGAAGAGTCTCAGAGCTACAGGCACTAATGGCAGTGGAACCTTTCCTCATTTTTCATCAAGACAGAGTTCATCTATGAACTAATCCTTCCTTTATGCCAAAGGTGGTATCCAGTATGGCCCTAAACCAAACCATTCACTTGCCCACCTTCTTCCCAAATCCCCAGAACAAAGGAGAAAGACTCCTGCACTCTTTGGACATTCACAGGCAATTACGTTACTACTTGGATAAAACTAAGGCTTTCAGAAAAACTGACCAGCTCTTTGTAGCCTATGCTACAGAGTCACAAGGAAAAGCTATCTCAAAACAGACCATTTATAAATGGATAGGACATTGCATACGTTTCTGCTACACACATCATGGGAAACCAGTACCTGCTAACATTAGGTCCCACTCCACCAGGGCTACAGCTACATCAGCAGCCTTTCTCAGGGGAGTGTCAACCAAGGATATTCTGGAAGCTGCTACTTGGAGTTCAGTGCACACCTTCACCAAATACTATCACTTACCTCTTTACTCTAAGACTAGAGCTGGTTTAGTCACTGCAGTTTTGCAGGGCCTACTAGCTTCTTCTAACCCTGTTTGACTCCACCTCCCCTCCTTAGCTTTGGGATTCAACCCAATTGTGATGACTGCAACAGGGTAACATGATGAACATAGTACAGTTTTGTACCTACCATAAATGTAGATGTTCGAGTGTTCACCCTGCTGTAGTCTAGGTTACCCTCCCCCATCCCCTCTGAACTAGCTGAACTTATCTCTACCACTTTATCCTATACTACCTCTGTGGTGTATTTGCTTGTACCTAAGGGTTTTGTTTTATTTTTATATAGCCATATGTATATATATCGTCGGATGCCTCTTATATACCCCTGGCACACTGACGTCAGGGAAGAAGCAACAGCAACTGATGCCGGACCAAGACTTTGGAATTCGGGCTGACTGCGGGACCGCCTGATGGCAGGATAACCCAAGTGTGATGGCTGCAGCAGGGTGAACACTCGAACATCTACATTTATGGTAGGTACAAAACTGTACTTTACAGAACACGTTACCAAGATTACTGGGACACAACACTCCCAGAGGTGTACTTCTAGGTGGATGACATCAGCAGCAATGGAAAAGTCGGTGATAGGGATTGTATGGAGTTTGAGCAGTCTAAAAGCATTATTCTGTCCCCAGGCAGACGGAGACACACAAACACACACACACAGTTGGCATGGCTGAGATTAGAACATTGACCTAACTACCTTATCACACTGCAGCATTACACAGTTACAGAATGCGCTACCGAGATTACTGGGACACAACACTCCCAGAGGTGTACTTCTAGGTGGGTGACATCATCAGCAATGGAAAAGTCGGCGATAGGGATTGTATGGAGTGTGAGCAGTCTAAAAGCATTATTCTGTCCACAGGGAGATGGAGACACACACACACACACACACACACACACACACACACACACACACACACACACACACACACACACACACACACACACACACAGTTGGCATGGCTGGGATTAGAACACCAACCTAACTACCTTATCACACTACAGCATTACGCAGTTACAGAATGCACTACCGAGATTTCTGAAACACAGCACTCCCAGAGGTGTACGTCTAGGTGGGTGACATCATCAGCATTGGCAAAGATGGCAATAGGGATTGTATGGAGTGTGAGCAGGCTAAAAGCATATTTCTGTCCCCAGGCAGATGGAGACAAACACATGCCAGTGGTGTGATCAGGACAACTGCCTATCTCTGGACCACTATTACAATACTACATAGATATGAGCCATGGCACAGACACTACACCTTTCAAGATTGTCAATATGACCTTCTAGGAATGCGGACATCGATATGGATGCTGGCAGTTATGATGTACATACCTGTGAACCAGTGTGTTCAATGTAGGAATCCATCCTGAAGTGGGATATGGCCATCTGTTAACTGGACGACTACTATCGCTATACAGGGTTACAATGGCCATGCCCATAGAGGCACATAACTGACACAAGGTGTCACTGAGCATGCTCACACACACAGTAGAACACGGCCATTTGGAATGCACTATGTGTCCATCTACACAACGTTATACTGGGCATGCTCACACACTTAATAGCACAGGGCTGTTTTGTATGCACTCTGATTCTAAACACGGAAGGGCACAGTGGCCATGCTATTACAGTTAGAAGTGAACAACACATTGTAATGGACTCTGGTGTCGATAGTTGTTATTGTTAGCAGGAATGCTACACTACATATATCTGACACCGGTCTTCTACACAACGTCTGCTGTTGTTCGTCACCCTAGATGTACCAATCTAAACCTGGCACACTACTAACACCCATGGTGATGTCTTGCCAGGAGTGGCTACTTTGCCCATATAGTGCCATTTCTAGATGAATGTCCTGAGACCAGGTTAACACCCTGACACCTAGAGGACAACTGCACTGTATGTGTATGCTAAACAGTGCTAGATGTGTAGCATTCATAATCATAGCTGCCCAGTATAGATCCAACAATGGGGAATACTGACATCTGTGCAGTGAGGGACACCTGGCTGAAGGCTCAGTTGTGCACAATAGTACTACCACCATATACCTCGGATACAGACATGTGGGCCATAACACTGGTACGTACCGCTCTAGGTGATGGTGTCCCCACATGAATGTCACTCACATGTACTGACCAGTACACCCTCAAAAGGCATCACAGATGTGTCAGGTGCAGATCACAGTGTCAAAAGCCGCATTCTAGGATGTAGCCCTCAGACATCACCATGTCCTTGGACCAGCAACACACATCAATACATGTGGTAGAACATATATTAGTACAACACCATGTGACCCATGACCAGTGGACTGTACCTAGCTCTACATCAACTGTGCAGTCTACCCATGTACTGACACAGTTGCATCATGTGTTATGCAATGCAATGATACCACTGTTCATAACCAGGTCAGCTGTACACATAACAAGGGCCATGGGTCATATACAGCAGTAACAGATGACTGTTGCTGTACATCAGTAAACACCCTCATGTTTGGATATGATATACATGTACCTGCCGTGGATATGTACATGCCACACACATACACAACACATATGTACATAGCATAGCTGTTGCTGTCCTTCGTGCAGACAGGTGGCTACAGCAATTACACACATGCACATGGAAGGTAGGTCCATGGCTGTTAAATGCTAACAGTACATAAGGTGTGATATCAATGTTGACTGAGTTAACATTCCCTGTGTACTGGTTACTCATGCCAACTATCATATCATACAGTCCATGTGTCATGTATGTCATCACACGTCCATCAATTGCAATGCCTACAAACATGGCTAAATGACAGGAATGTAGGACCTACACACATGTATATGTAGTGGTGTGCATTCAGCTACCATGCGTGTGCAGTAGCTGATGTTTGCAGGTGATGTGTGTCTTACTACGACATGCAGTTGCAATACAGCCCCATCATTGCCAACTGTATATGGTGATATACTGACAGTATGGTAAGATGTACATCAGGTATGGATGGATATTTGGACATAACTAAGTGGTGGGTCATCTTTGCAGATGGATGTTTGCTGAAGACAGCTCACAGGTGTGTCACAAGCCATCCTACAATAACATGTGCAAACACTAAGCTATGTTTCTGTTAATTGAAGGGGAACACATACAACCTACACAGTGGTCAGGGTGTCACTGACTGTAAATCACTTGACACCTGTAACGCTTAAGACCTCCCATGTACATATATCAGCACAATTGCCAAAGGTAGCATCGGTACACATTGTAATGTGGGCAATACTGCTGCATGTCTGTCATACATATCATAAGATAGCAGGTGTTTCATTCACAGTACTGCCATGTGTGTTTGCTTGTGTGTCCATATATGCCACGTATGGTGAGGAATACATCCCAATTGTTACTCACACTCCTGTACACTGTTGTAGAGATCTGTACATACTGCAGTGTAGAAAGCAAGACATAGGCAGGGGTGGGGTGTATCACACACATGTGAGCTATCTGTATGTGCATGACATAGGTGCATTCAATTGTGGACTCCACAGTGTGTGTGTGTGTGTATGTATGTATGGCTGTCTGGTCTATGGAGTGAGGATGTATGTTACCATAGTGAACAGATAGGACCCCTAACCTCTCCAGGTGATGCAATCTACTACCCTGTTGATGCCGTCGATCTTAGGCATTACTGACTACCTGTACATGTGTATTCTATGTGTCACATTATGTGGGTGCACAGTACTGTAATGGTGATTACCACATAGGCAGGGGTCCTCACCTCAACACTATCAAGTGTGTGTGTGTATTACAGTGTCGTTGACCCCGTGAGTGTGGGCGTGTTACTGTGTGTCTGAATACATGTGTGCGAATACCTGTGTGTGTGCGTGTGTAGTTGTATGTTCTCATCCAGTAATGTGAATGTGTATTACTGCTACACAGTGAGGCCTCAGGCTATCAACTGGCCTCTACCCTTGTCATCGGCTGGACTGCTATGTAAACTCCCTGCCCCATGTAACTGTAATTGTGATGTCACCCGGTATGGATGTCACATCTCTAGCCACTGTAGCTTAGTACACAGCTCCCATGCTCCTGGATCAGTAGATGTGTAGACATCTTTGGAATGTCAGCCTTTCTAACAGTGAGGTTGAAGCTACGAATAGCATGCTGGTATTGCCATACATACCTGTGAGTAGTCCACATTTGCACATGGGAAACTGTAAACACTGGCACTCAATGGCACATGCAATTAGACCTGAAGGAGGGAAGCAGGACATCATTACCAACATGCTGTTACTGTTGTTACCAAGACACATACTGTGAACAGAAAACAATGCATTCTAAACCTGTACTACATGGTATGTCTGCTGCGTTCCAACAGTACACAACAATTGTAATCTACACTTATCTCCCTATTCTGTTCACCCTGTGCATCAGACCATATGAGCATGTCCCTGCACTGAGGTGTGGATGACAGGGATGTGGCACAGGCATCATCATATGCACAGGGTGATAACGTTTGCCAGGGGCCTAGGCTGCACCAGTGGATGACATCATGTGTGTGGGTTAGGGCCTGTGATCTAATTGGTCATGTGTGGTTGTTATGCATGTGAGTGTTGCAGTGCCCTACAGATGTTTCTGGTGTGCGTGTGTAATTGTGCACAGAGTTTTGCCATGTGTCTGGCCTACACAGGGGTATTATTGACAGCTCCAGACTGTACAGACCAGGTTTTACAGCTCACGGTGTCTGGCCATGGCCATGTGACCTGTGCCTGCCAGGGGTTGCACAGGCACTACCAGGCAGAGGTGCAGATTGGGTACTGTCCGATGACACATGTCCACTGGAACCATGTCCCTGTTGGGACCATCCAGGGCCACATGCATGTGGCCTGCTGTGTCCTGGTGTGGACAGCGCAGCACCAGCTGCACTGCTGCTGCTACCGCCACTATGAGAGCAGGTATGTTAGGTAGCTCGTTCACGTAGACCTGCACCAGGTGACATAGCTAGCCTATGTCCACGTGCCCTACACCTCACTCCTATCAGGTGTTCCAGCACAGACAGCTCACACTCGCGGATTGTCATGCCACGGTCAAGGATTCCAACCATGTCACCCAATCGCCTGTCCAAAACGTCAGCAATCTACTGTTGAACATTTTCCAATGCCTGGATGTTGTCATTTAAAGAAGAGATAGTAGTCCTCTGAAGCCTCTGCCCTTCTCTGTTCTGCCATTCAGCACATGCCTGTGCCACCATTGCAGCCTGAAACACGTGTCTGGTGACAACAGCTGCAACACTCTGTCCTGCAGGGGCATGCCGACCAGAGGTCCTCCTACGAGCAGCACTGGCCACATGCCTGTGTGGCCCATCTCCAGTCATTTGCCTGACACCATGGTGTGAATACACACTTTCCATAGCCACCACACTTTCCTCTTCCAAGCTACCACATACCAACTGTCCTTCCTCTATGGCCACTGGTGATGGGGTATGTGTTGGCATGAGATCTGTGTGCAGGGATGAGGGGGATATAGGTGGAATGGCAACCAATGGCACAGATTCAGCCCCTGACAACCCTGCCTGTGTCTCAAGCATATGTTCATCATCACTGCTAGAGTCTGTGGGGACAGTAACATCAGATGGACCACAGGAGGGTAATGCACCTACATCACCTGTGAAGGCAAACAAAGACTCTACATTACAATACAGGCACACACACACACACACACAGACACACACCATGCATGTGATTTGACAGAAGGCATGCAACATGCATTTGATACAGCAGACAGCATGCAGCTCAGATAATAATAGTGGTAGTTATCATACATCCCTGGGTTGCACACAACAGCATGCATGTGTCATAGCAGAAGCCATGCATTTCACACAATCATGGTAGTAAGCATGCATCCCTGAGTTACACCATGTGGACCAGCACAGGTTAACAGTACACATGGCTGATGTGTGGCATATGACCTTGACATTAACATGTAGTATGACATGTCATCTGCTGACGTGTGCATTGACATGCATACATGTTTAACACAATGGTGTCCTGTCACATATACAGTGGGGTAATGGTGTCACATTGCAGTGTTGTCTGCCCACCCTACAGATAAAATGCACATTTAGCAGACATGCTTGACCATTGAAGGGTATTATGAGGCGTCTATATTGCTATACAGTGTGAAGTACAGACACAGTGTCATTGCATGGAATCATGAGGCATCTTTATTGCTATACAGTGTGAATTACAAACACAGTGCATAGCCATGCCTGTGTGCATACACAATACATATATACTGTGGATTGTGACCCACGTCGCTGAGGTGTATACACACTAAACCATGATGTGGAATGTGTGACACAGGTCACCGAAGGGCATACGGATGACACCCTTGCACATCTGCAAACATATTTTAGCTGCCTGGCAACCATGTCCACACATGGCAGACTTGTCAATACACAAAGTCCCACATGACATTCCTGTACCACACACACGAGGTGCATGACTGACAGTGATGTCCAACAACAGAAAGGGAAATGTACTGCATCTGTGGCCTGATGTGGTTGTCTGTGTATGTATGTGGATGCTGTACAGTTGACTACTGTCATGCTGTGACACAGTCATGATGTTCAACACATCTTGTGTGGTCGAATAATGTTACGCCTCCACAAGCTGTGCACAGGCCTGTAGGATGTCCAGTGTTCCACATCTGCAATATAACCATTCAACAAAGGTTAAAGTTAGACAATGTGTAGCCAATGTACAACAGGGTATACACACAAACACATCACATCTACTGTGTGTTGCTACATGTCTCTGGCCATCCTCCATGGCCATGTGTGAACATGTGTTGGCCAAACAGTTGTGATGGCTATCTATCTCACATGTCTGTGTTGTCCCATATGAAATACACCCATAGATGTCATATACTCCACTGTCCACAGGGTTATGCAGACAAAGGGTTGTATGTTTGGTATGTGGGGTATGTTTTATGGGATAGTGAGACAATGTTGCAGCCGGCCCACTACATGTCATGGACATGTCAGATGGCACATCACAATGTGTGCACTCATAGCAGGGGCATAATCCACAATGCTGAATCCTGTGGGCTGCCCATACTCCAGCTCACTGTGTAGTACTGTTTGTGTACCCCACATGTGAAGTTCTGATGTGTAGTACATGTTCCTACATTGAACAACACTTCCACCATTGTATGCACAGCTGTCCACACATCTAGCAATGACAGTTTCTGAGGTTTTGTGTTGGTGTTTCACTTAGTTTGTACGTATTGCACATGGGTAGCCATTGTGATGGATTGCAGATGCGACCTGTATATTGTGACCGGACAATACATTATGTGTACATGTGTTAACTGGCCACATGGTGAATAGATTTGTGCATTAACATGCCTGATACTTATAACTGTCTCACCTGCAATGGCCTGCTGTCTTAGCAGAATACCAGAGGTACCTATATAGGGGTGACACAGCAGTATGATCATTATCCACACCTGTATGACAGCTACAGGGTGCAATGTGCATGTTAACACATTTGCCAGTACAATAGGATATACTATGGAGTATGCACATGTGTGCATACACAAAGTAGCATACTATAGTATGCGACATGTGTGTATACATGCCTTGCATATGATGTTACATTACATATTGTACAGTGACATATGCAACTATATGGGATATAATAGTTATATGTGCAGTAGTGACTTACCAGGCAACTCCAGGCTCGGTGGTTGAGAGACACCCACCTCCACGATGTCAGCTAAGGCTTGTGGGTGCTGTTCTGCTGGTGTCCCCAGGTTGGCCAGTAACTCCTCGGTATGTGAGTGGGGGCTGGGTTGGTGGCCCACCACCTGTTGCACCTTGTTTCCTAGCGATTGCATTTGCATGCTGTTTCGCACGTCTGATCAGGTCTGTGCAGTGTCTGGCAATTGCTGGTATGTTCGGTTATGGTCACTCACATCATTAAACCTCCTGCGAAGTTCCTGCCACAGGTCATCCTGCTGCTGTGTATCCTGTGGCACATGGCTAAACAGGACATCATAGTTTTCTTGGAGGTACGGTATAAGGGCCTCATCCTCCAAGCGTGTATAGGCTGGGAGCCTTGTTTGCGGCATACCTGGAAGACATAATGATGGAGACAGGTCACAGTATCTCAGAGATGCACAAATATACAGCTGCACATACATATGTATCACATTTATTACATATAAATAGTTGTCTTTGCAATTCTTTATGACACTTACACCACTGACATGTTTGTGCCACACACATGTGACACCCAATGGGGATTGGATATTATCACCATATATGTGTGTCACCTGATTCCATTGCTCATACTCCATGTGGATGCTGTCTTGATGTGGGCATGTCTGTTTGCCTGTACTAGTGTTCTTACCTATCAGCACATGCCTGGATGTGTCCACATTAATGCTGTCAACCTTGATGCTGTGTATATGTCACATATAAACACATACACTGCCTTAACGGACATGACCTGTGACACTGCAGACAAGCACATGGAAGCCTTTACATGCATGTGTTTTGCCATATACATCTACATGGCACTGTACAGCAGTTCAACATCCTGCCACGTATCTCCTGTGTTGCACATGTGATACACATGGGACACTGGCTAGCCTGATGGTATTTGCAGGGATGGTTATCAGCTATAGCATGTACAGCCAAGGTCATCTAGTAGTCTGTATGCCCTGGGCCATGTATGAGCCTAGGATGTAAGGTTACCTAGCTGTAGCCGACAGCCATGTTTCTGGTGTCAGGTGAAGCAGTGCCACATAACTGATCCACACGTTTAATGATACATCTACCATGCAGTCATCACACCATGTCTGACAGAGGTGAAATGTGCAGCTTTGCTGGACAGGGTTGCATAGTATGGCAGGAGTATGTAACGTGTATGGCACAAGGATCTGTCCAGCATGTGGCGATACTTGTACTAGGAAGGTGGGATGTCCATGACATATATATTTGAAATCAGGATATGTACGTGTAGCATGTCCAACATCACAGTGTTGGACATGTCTTTATGCAGGGTAGGCATCATGCTACATAGTGGACATGAGGATTGTGAAGGCTGGTGTTGGCCATCCAAACATGGCCAATACCCCTTAAAGGTGATATGTGGTCTGATACTGGTCACTTGAGTGATGAGTATGGCTGTACAATGATCTTTATGTTCATGGATGGCACCCTGTCATGACTAGGGTTTCCTTTTATGACTACCTAATAGGCTTGGTGATGTCACTAGCTCAGGGAGGTAAACTGCACAGCAGCATCCCTTACAAACAGTGTCCATTATGTTGACTGCTGCCTAGGTGGTAGTTCATGAGTACAGGGTTATTAACCTAGAGGTGACAATGCAATATGCAGCTGTCAGATTGTGCACATATGTCACACACCTCACCCACAAAGCCCCTTCTGTATGTTGTCCACAACACTGAGTCAGCTATTGCTCCTAGGTCATAGCCATTCACATACTTACATAGGCAGATGCCTCCCATTTGTCTGTGTGGTATGGGCTACAATGAGGGGGAGTACAACAAATTAACCCTATTTTACTGTAGCTGGCACTGGTGTGATATGCACATATTACTCAGACACCTTTTGTAGTGTTGGTTCTGTCAACAGTCCACTGGCAGAACACTCCTGTGACATACAAATGTACATCTAGTATACTGAGTGTAGGTGGAACACAGTATGGGTGATGACGTCCCATGACTTGTCACAGGTATGATATGCAGTGTGAAATCATCTGTACTGTCATCTACATCTGTACTGCTAACAACATATACGTTGATTAAGGTTCATGGACTCTCAGACCAGACTCAGCACGGTAGTAGTGCAGTGCCTCCCATTATGAGTGGTGTCTCCACTTTGTGGGTTGTGATAACTGTTGGTGTGCACCATTCAATGTTTTCACAGACTGACATGAAGCTATGTTTTACATGATGTGTATGTGTAGAAAACTGTTTTACCATATGTGTATGATACAACCAGGGATGTGGACAGGTCCCATGCAGCCTGAGTGCACCTTGTACCATCATAGTTATGGTTACAGGGGCTCTGTGGTGTTCATGGATATGTGATTGTGTACCTGTTGGAGGGCAGTGTGTTTATGTTATCCAACACCCTATCTGTATTGCTTATTCATGCTCAGCACTTGTTCAGAACATGTAAGCACTACATGAGCTACTAATTACTATAGCACTCAATCCTCCTCATTACCTACAGGTAAACACTGTTTGTACTTACATTTCCCACTTGCTTAGAGTAAAACAGCTCTTGTACACACTTTCCTCTCATATCTAGTGAGAAATAGTTAACTATTCAGGCATGTCCAAGTGTCAATTCCCAGTATTATTGCCTGTCTATATGATGAATATGGGCATCATGAGGCAATATAGAAATTGTCTCATGTACACAGTCAATACTCCCCTCCTAACATACAACACTACAACCTGTGGGAGATGCACATATCTAGCCATGCTGGAGATAAAGCTCTCTCCAACCCAGAATGAACCTGACAATCATATGGGGATGTTAAACATTTGCACCACACCACACTCATCACATAGTCTCACTAGATCTCCACCACCACAGGCCACACATAGTAAGACTACAACATTTGCGGAGCCTCTCAATACTACTCTGTCTAGGCAACAGAGAACTCCAAAGCAGAAACGCAGGCAGCCCCCATCCCACAACAGCAATTACTTATAGCCTACAGACTCATTGTGCCCATCAACCACAACCAATAGGGTGAAATAATGTACCCAACACACTAGTCATAGGTGACTCTATAGGCGGTCACACTGATGTCCCACTCACCAGGCTACACAAGGAGATAGTTACTGTCAGCTGCCTGTTGGGTAACAGGATCCGCAACATAACCTATGCACTCAGGTCACTCCTCAACAGGTACAATATGGCTGTGTCATTCTCCATGTTAGTGTGAATGCCCTGAGATGTACCTTCCTGGACTACATGTAAAGAGACATGGAATAGCTCTCTGATCTTGTAGCCCAGGCAGGTATCACCCTAGCCCTGAGTAGCATTCTGCCATCGTCCAGACTGATAACACAGTACAAGGACAAAATGATTTACTTCAACAATCGGCTATGCTTCTGATGTCATTCCAAGGGTATCCAGTATCTGTCTGCTTTGAATGACATGGTCGACAGAACATGATGCTTTGGCACAGATGGCCTGCACCTGTTGGCCCTGGGATTCCGGATAATGGCTAAGGCTCTTGCTGCTCCTATAGTGCCTGTTTTAGGCACAGTTCAAATAACATATTCACCACCATAACAGGAACAGGCAAGCAAAAGTTGAGGGCAATGCTATTCAATGCTTGATGTCTTCAGCTCAAATGCACTCACCTGAGGCACTCCTTGTAATGGACCACTTCGATATCTGTGCAGTGACTGGGACCTGCTTCTAGGCTCCTGAGATCACCCTTGCACTACCAGGCTATTACTCATACCACACCTTTCAGTCATGTAACCAGGACCAGAACACCCACAGCGGAGGTGTGTCCATATTTCCTAAGGATATCCACACCTCCAGGCTGAATGCTTAGCACAATGCATCAGAGGTTATCCAAGTGCAACTAACTCTGGCCATAACTGCTATACAAATTGTAGCTTGGTACAGATCCCCCACCATACCCCATGTTTAACGGTCCTCACTTCTTGGTGTACTGGAAATTAGGGTTAAACAGACACACTACTGGTGTGCGACTGACACTACCCCACCATTAACTGGGATACCTACTCATGTACCAACACATTAGGCCAACACTTTCTGGGATTCATAACCTCCAATCGCCTGGATCAACCTATCCACACCACCATCAGTGCCAACAATATCCTAGACCTGGTCATTACCAACATGTGTGACTGGTGTTCTACACCTGGGGTTATCTCCTCGTTGGTCAGATCTGAGCGCACGCTAATCACCCTTGTTATCCACATCCTGGCACCACACCCTTTATGGAAAACACAGTACAATATTTCTACAAAGCCAACTTCAGGCTTCTTATGACAGCAGTAGTACACGTCATGACACCCGTGCAGATGGACAATATAGTTACAACTGCTGAATCATAAACAACTGCACTTAATTAGCACTTACACGACTGCAAGGATCATGCTATCCCAAACAGAACCATGATGGTACCCACCAGAAAAGGGAAGCCACTCTGGTGGTCCACTGCCATGGACATAATATACAACAGAAGGAGGAGACTGTTGCAAAGTAGAGTACAATCCCATGAGTGGAGGAGCTCCCTGGTCAGCCTCAGTAAGAATCTGAGATCCCTTATCACATCCTCCAGAGCTAGCCACATAAACATAACTGCGACTAATTCTAAGGAATACCACAAAACGTTCTAGAGGTATGCCACTACTCTCGATGGCGATACCCTCATCTGCTCTGACATACAGCAGTAAGGCACGAACATTACAGAACCGACTGATATTGGCAACATCCTGGCAAATAGGTTCAGTGCTAACTTTACACCCCTCTTACACCCTGAAGGGCCCATATCTATACAGGAATGATGCAGAGTCCCTGCAATCACAACTATGCAGTTTAAAGCTGCACTCTCTAAAGACAGGAACACAGCATCCATGTGACCGTACAACATCCCAGGCTGCAATTTCCACGAACTTCAGAACAAAATGGCTCCCCACTTGGGCACCATATTCACTAATAGCCTTGCATCAGGCATTGTGACCCCTGAATGGCACACAGCAACAGTTATCACACTCCACAAAGGTGGCGTCACAATGGACCAGGGGAACTATTGCCCTATACACCTGACTAGACTGTTCTGCAAGGCTATGGAGCACATCATCATGGATCTCATTCATAGAGACATTGGTGGCCTCCAAACCTTTGATCCCACCCAGTTTGGATTTGTTAGGGCCAGACCATACCTCCTAAATCTGGTGGAGTCCTTTGTGACAGTTACCAAGGCAGTAGATGAAGGTGAGGAGGTCCACACAGCCTATCTTGACCTCTCAAAGGCTTTCAAAACTGTTCCCCATTCTGGTATTGTCAACATACACATCCACCTGCACATTAACCCCTATGTCATGAGATGTTATGCAAAGTGGCTCACGGACAGAACCCACACAGTGAGGGTAGCATACCCTAGGTCCTACTGTAAATCAGTTACAATTGGCATCCCCCAGGGCTCGGTCATAGGGCCCCTCATGTTCAGTAAATGCTTCTCTGAGGTACAGGCTAGCACAGGAGGACTTACCTTGAAAAGATTTGCAGACGACTGCAAACTAGGGGCCATGATTGATTCCCCAGCTGATACAGACACCCTCCATAAGGGTGTCACTGGGATAGATACCTGGTGTCTATAACATTGCCTCAATCTGCATGCCACAAGGTGCATAGACATCCCCTTTGGATTACACCAATCACCTGCAGACTATCACATAGGTGGAAGTCCCCTATATACATAAGACATAATAAGGGATCTTAGAACCCAAGTAGATAGCATTCACTCCTTTGATAACCATATTGCCAAGGTGGTGTGGATATCCTTCTATGTTGCCCCCCTAATCTCTAATGGGTTTGTAGCCAGAACAAAGGCAGCCATTGTGCCTCTCTACTCATGACTTATGAAACACATTAAAGGGTACAGCACCCCATTTGGGATGTACCTTACGAGACAAAAGCAACAGCTTTAAATACCACAACATTACCACACCAAGAGGAATACTGACCTCCGAAGGATGACGTATGCAGCCCAACTACAGAAACCCCAACTGTACTTGTTTGCATACCGCATACTCAGAGGTGATCTCTGCTGAACATACAAGGCCCATGTCCAAAACAGTATTGATGGATATGCTCCACATAAGCAAAAGCCCATGAGAGCCACATGCTCTGGGATATGTACCTAAACGCAATGATGACTAGGACATGCTGGAGAGATACATTCCTGACCCGGACACTCACCATGCTTTGGAACATGATTCCTATGTACATCAGGCAGGGACCCTCACTAGCACTCTTCAAGAGATACCTCGATGGGTGGATGGGAGACAGACATGTACACCAGGGATCACTGCAGTGGCTCTGCTGTACAGAGGCCAGGAAACTAATGGCTCTGCTGTTCACAGGCACAGGACACTAACCTAGGGAGGTGCAGCAAGTGAAAACACCATAGCTAGGCTTATGAATGGCCTTGGCCAGACAGCATAGAACTTAACTATGAACCTATGAAGCTATTACATGTCCTTTGTGCATGGATAATTGACTAGCTCTTCCATTTCAATTAGCTATCATGCTGATACACTGTCTGGTGACTACAAGTCATATGTATCCTGTTATTATGTATTGTACATGCCAACAGACATACCTGATGTCTGCTTAACATAACAGTAATGCTATGTAAAATGTTAGACATATCTACCTACAATACTGTACATTTCACATTTTTGCCACAATATCCCACAATGCAAATCATAATTGCACAGCAGGACCACCTTAGACATGTTATTCTCAGTTATACGCCCATACATATGCCTACTGTTACAGTATATCAACATATACTATCCCCTGTTATGGCACATACTTGTTGGATCAACCCTGCCACTGACAGCGGCTGGAGTGGAAATTTTGTGTTCAAAGTCCTTATATAGCATCCCTTGTGGTGTATGAGGTGTTTACCTTGTGGCCTACAGCGGTACACACAATTTCTATGAGCATTACTATGCTCAACAATACATCACTACATAATACCTTTTCCCACTATATGCACTGCATACACTTTAATTATTACAGAACAGGTACTACATACACTGCCATACTGAGTGTTCTACATACCTTATTAGTATCCCAAGTTGACGGTAATATAAGTCCTATTCATTTTCTGTTGCAATCCTCATTGTAACATTTTTCTGGCATGTACATACAGTTTGAATGTATGACAAGCCAACCTTTATACTTAGATATCAGTAACATGTGGTATCCTGCCACCAATTGGTGTTCCGGAGTAGATGATTACATGCACATCAGCTGTGCAGCTACTCCATTAGCCAATGACATGGCAACAGTGGGGTATAATTGAATACTCCACTTGGGCATTGTCCCTTTGCCCTACCTTTGAGGAAGACGGCCTGGATCTGTTGTTTGTGATGAATTGCAACAGCTGTATGGAGACACACAGAGATATATTAACTTCATGGCCCCCATGAATTATGTGTAACGGCTAGAGAAGTAGTTCTACATGTGAGTCTAGCTGTTATATCAGCTGTCTGATGCGGGATTATTGCAACCAAACCCTGTAACATCGGCGTCTGTTCCATTGTACAACAGCAATGATTTCACATAGGGCCATTATAGTGTGTCACTGACAAGGTATGTTAAGGCTTCTGCAGATGTCATAGAGTGAGTGGATGTTTGTGATGTTATTACAGTCTGTATTGCAATTGTTTCAGGTGTGGGGGAGATTTAGGTGGGTGTATATAGCAGATGCAGGTGTGTAGGAGCTGCATTTATACATATTCAATATGTGTGTGAGGGCTCCTTCCCTATTTGAAGACATATCCTTTATTAGACTAATACTATGGTAATTGCAGGCTGATTCATTAAGCCATTGTTAATTGGTTCCTGTATAGCATGCAGGTGATGTTGGTCCTTCAATCCCTTTGGAAATACATCGGTATGTAATGAAATGTTGCTACATGAAAGCTGTCTCGTGTATTTCTGTCACAGATATTTGCACTCATTGGAGTTGTGTTGGTGACTGAACCTCTTTGGCTTGGGTTGCCACCTTTTCAAATGGCCATAGTGGGACATTTGCAGGACACACATTGGATTTTAGAGGCCGACACATACCCACTGTCAGTACAAAGTATAGAACTTTACATATATGTCTATATAAAAGCTTATATTCTTGTAGCGGTTTACTTGCTTATCCTGTTTCTTGTTACATGTAAGTATTTTAGATACAGATGACTATTTTATGCAACAATTACATTAAATATGGAACATGCCAAATGTCTAGAGATTGTAGGACATTAGTATTTGTACTCATTTTGGTCAGGTCACTACCACACATAGAGGGTCTGTCCCTCATCAAGGTGGGACAGGTGGGATGTCCACTGACATATATATTTGAAATCAGGATATGTACGTGTAGCATGTCCAACATCACAGTGTTGGACATGTCTTTATGCAGGGTAGGCATCATGCTACATAGTGGACATGAGGATTGTGAAGGCTGGTGTTGGCCATCCAAACATGGCCAATACCCCTTAAAGGTGATATGTGGTCTGATACTGGTCACTTGAGTGATGAGTATGGCTGTACAATGATCTTTATGTTCATGGATGGCACCCTGTCATGACTAGGGTTTCCTTTTATGACTACCTAATAGGCTTGGTGATGTCACTAGCTCAGGGAGGTAAACTGCACAGCAGCATCCCTTACAAACAGTGTCCATTATGTTGACTGCTGCCTAGGTGGTAGTTCATGAGTACAGGGTTATTAACCTAGAGGTGACAATGCAATATGCAGCTGTCAGATTGTGCACATATGTCACACACCTCACCCACAAAGCCCCTTCTGTATGTTGTCCACAACACTGAGTCAGCTATTGCTCCTAGGTCATAGCCATTCACATACTTACATAGGCAGATGCCTCCCATTTGTCTGTGTGGTATGGGCTACAATGAGGGGGAGTACAACAAATTAACCCTATTTTACTGTAGCTGGCACTGGTGTGATATGCACATATTACTCAGACACCTTTTGTAGTGTTGGTTCTGTCAGCAGTCCACTGGCAGAACACTCCTGTGACATACAAATGTACATCTAGTATACTGAGTGTAGGTGGAACACAGTATGGGTGATGACGTCCCATGACTTGTCACAGGTATGATATGCAGTGTGAAATCATCTGTACTGTCATCTACATCTGTACTGCTAACAACATATACGTTGATTAAGGTTCATGGACTCTCAGACCAGACTCAGCACGGTAGTAGTGCAGTGCCTCCCATTATGAGTGGTGTCTCCACTTTGTGGGTTGTGATAACTGTTGGTGTGCACCATTCAATGTTTTCACAGACTGACATGAAGCTATGTTTTACATGATGTGTATGTGTAGAGAAAACTGTTTTACCATATGTGTATGATACAACCAGGGATGTGGACAGGTCCCATGCAGCCTGAGTGCACCTTGTACCATCATAGTTATGGTTACAGGGGCTCTGTGGTGTTCATGGATATGTGATTGTGTACCTGTTGGAGGGCAGTGTGTTTATGTTATCCAACACCCTATCTGTATTGCTTATTCATGCTCAGCACTTGTTCAGAACATGTAAGCACTACATGAGCTACTAATTACTATAGCACTCAATCCTCCTCATTACCTACAGGTAAACACTGTTTGTACTTACATTTCCCACTTGCTTAGAGTAAAACAGCTCTTGTACACACTTTCCTCTCATATCTAGTGAGAAATAGTTAACTATTCAGGCATGTCCAAGTGTCAATTCCCAGTATTGTGCCTGTCTATATGATGAATATGGGCATCATGAGGCAATATAGAAATTGTCTCATGTACACAGTCAATACTCCCCTCCTAACATACAACACTACAACCTGTGGGAGATGCACATATCTAGCCATGCTGGAGATAAAGCTCTCTCCAACCCAGAATGAACCTGACAATCATATGGGGATGTTAAACATTTGCACCACACCACACTCATCACATAGTCTCACTAGATCTCCACCACCACAGGCCACACATAGTAAGACTACAACATTTGCAGAGCCTCTCAATACTACTCTGTCTAGGCAACAGAGAATTCCAAAGCAGAAACGCAGGCAGCCCCCATCCCACAACACCAATTACTTATAGCCTACAGACTCAGTCTGCCCATCAACCACAGCCAATAGGGCGAAATAATGTACCCAACACACTAGTCATAGGTGACTCTATAGGCGGTCACACTGATGTCCCACTCACCAGGCTACACAAGGAGATAGTTACTGTCAGCTGCCTGTTGGGTAACAGGATCCGCAACATAACCTATGCACTCAGGTCACTCCTCAACAGGTACAATATGGCTGTGTCATTCTCCATGTTAGTGTGAATGCCCTGAGATGTACCTTCCTGGACTACATGTAAAGAGACATGGAATAGCTCTCTGATCTTGTAGCCCAGGCAGGTATCACCTAACCCTGAGTAGCATTCTGCCATCGTCCAGACTGATAACACAGTACAAGGACAAAATGATTTACTTCAACAATCGGCTATGCTTCTGATGTCATTCCAAGGGTATCCAGTATCTGTCTGCTTTGAATGACATGGTGCGACAGAACATGATGCTTTGGCACAGATGGCCTGCACCTGTTGGCCCTGGGATTCCGGATAATGGCTAAGGCTCTTGCTGCTCCTATAGTGCCTGTTTTAGGCACAGTTCAAATAACATATTCACCACCATAACAGGAACAGGCAAGCAAAAGTTGAGGGCAATGCTATTCAATGCTTGATGTCTTCAGCTCAAATGCACTCACCTGAGGCACTCCTTGTAATGGACCACTTCGATATCTGTGCAGTGACTGGGACCTGCTTCTAGGCTCCTGAGATCACCCTTGCACTACCAGGCTATTACTCATACCACACCTTTCAGTCATGTAACCAGGACCAGAACACCCACAGCGGAGGTGTGTCCATATTTCCTAAGGATATCCACACCTCCAGGCTGAATGCTTAGCACAATGCATCAGAGGTTATCCAAGTGCAACTAACTCTGGCCATAACTGCTATACAAATTGTAGCTTGGTACAGATCCCCCACCATACCCCATGTTTAACGGTCCTCACTTCTTGGTGTACTGGAAATTAGGGTTAAACAGACACACTACTGGTGTGCGACTGACACTACCCCACCATTAACTGGGATACCTACTCATGTACCAACACATTAGGCCAACACTTTCTGGGATTCATAACCTCCAATCGCCTGGATCAACCTATCCACACCACCATCAGTGCCAACAATATCCTAGACCTGGTCATTACCAACATGTGTGACTGGTGTTCTACACCTGGGGTTATCTCCTCGTTGGTCAGATCTGAACGTACGCTAATCACCCTTGTTATCCACATCCTGGCACCACACCCTTTATGGAAAACACAGTACAATATTTCTACAAAGCCAACTTCAGGCTTCTTATGACAGCAGTAGTACACGTCATGACACCCGTGCAGATGGACAATATAGTTACAACTGCTGAATCATAAACAACTGCACTTAATTAGCACTTACACGACTGCAAGGATCATGCTATCCCAAACAGAACCATGATGGTACCCACCAGAAAAGGGAAGCCACTCTGGTGGTCCACTGCCATGGACATAATATACAACAGAAGGAGGAGACTGTTGCAAAGTAGAGTACAATCCATGAGTGGAGGAGCTCCCTGGTCAGCCTCAGTAAGAATCTGAGATCCCTTATCACATCCTCCAGAGCTAGCCACATAAACATAACTGCGACTAATTCTAAGGAATACCACAAAACGTTCTAGAGGTATGCCACTACTCTCGATGGCGATACCCTCATCTGCTCTGACATACAGCAGTAAGGCACGAACATTACAGAACCGACTGATATTGGCAACATCCTGGCAAATAGGTTCAGTGCTAACTTTACACCCTCTTACACCCTGAAGGGCCCATATCTATACAGGAATGATGCAGAGTCCTGCAATCACAACTATGCAGTTTAAAGCTGCACTCTCTAAAGACAGGAACACAGCATCCATGTGACCGTACAACATCCCAGGCTGCAATTTCCACGAACTTCAGAACAAAATGGCTCCCCACTTGGGCACCATATTCACTAATAGCCTTGCATCAGGCATTGTGACCCCTGAATGGCACACAGCAACAGTTATCACACTCCACAAAGGTGGCGTCACAATGGACCAGGAACTATTGCCCTATACACCTGACTAGACTGTTCTGCAAGGCTATGGAGCACATCATCATGGATCTCATTCATAGAGACATTGGTGGCCTCCAAACCTTTGATCCCACCCAGTTTGGATTTGTTAGGGCCAGACCATACCTCCTAAATCTGGTGGAGTCCTTTGTGACAGTTACCAAGGCAGTAGATGAAGGTGAGGAGGTCCACACAGCCTATCTTGACCTCTCAAAGGCTTTCAAAACTGTTCCCCATTCTGGTATTGTCAACATACACATCCACCTGCACATTAACCCCTATGTCATGAGATGTTATGCAAAGTGGCTCACGGACAGAACCCACACAGTGAGGGTAGCATACCCTAGGTCCTACTGTAAATCAGTTACAATTGGCATCCCCCAGGGCTCGGTCATAGGGCCCCTCATGTTCAGTAAATGCTTCTCTGAGGTACAGGCTAGCACAGGAGGACTTACCTTGAAAAGATTTGCAGACGACTGCAAACTAGGGGCCATGATTGATTCCCCAGCTGATACAGACACCCTCCATAAGGGTGTCACTGGGATAGATACCTGGTGTCTATAACATTGCCTCAATCTGCATGCCACAAGGTGCATAGACATCCCCTTTGGATTACACCAATCACCTGCAGACTATCACATAGGTGGAAGTCCCCTATATACATAAGACATAATAAGGGATCTTAGAACCCAAGTAGATAGCATTCACTCCTTTGATAACCATATTGGCAAGGTGGTGTGGATATCCTTCTATGTTGCCCCTAATCTCTAATGGGTTTGTAGCCAGAACAAAGGCAGCCATTGTGCCTCTCTACTCATGACTTATGAAACACATTAAAGGGTACAGCACCCCATTTGGGATGTACCTTACGAGACAAAAGCAACAGCTTTAAATACCACAACATTACCACACCAAGAGGAATACTGACCTCCGAAGGATGGCGATGCAGCCCAACTACAGAAACCCCAACTGTACTTGTTTGCATACCGCATACTCAGAGGTGATCTCTGCTGAACATACAAGGCCCATGTCCAAAACAGTATTGATGGATATGCTCCACATAAGCAAAAGCCCCTGAGAGCCACATGCTCTGGGATATGTACCTAAATGCAATGATGACTAGGACATGCTGGAGAGATACATTCCTGACCCGGACACTCACCATGCTTTGGAACATGATTCCTATGTACATCAGGCAGGGACCCTCACTAGCACTCTTCAAGAGATACCTCGATGGGTGGATGGGAGACAGACATGTACACCAGGGATCACTGCAGTGGCTCTGCTGTACAGAGGCCAGGAAACTAATGGCTCTGCTGTTCACAGGCACAGGACACTAACCTAGGGAGGTGCAGCAAGTGAAAACACCATAGCTAGGCTTATGAATGGCCTTGGCCAGACAGCATAGAACTTAACTATGAACCTATGAAGCTATTACATGTCCTTTGTGCATGGATAATTGACTAGCTCTTCCATTTCAATTAGCTATCATGCTGATACACTGTCTGGTGACTACAAGTCATATGTATCCTGTTATTATGTATTGTACATGCCAACAGACATACCTGATGTCTGCTTAACATAACAGTAATGCTATGTAAAATGTTAGACATATCTACCTACAATACTGTACATTTCACATTTTTGCCACAATATCCCACAATGCAAATCATAATTGCACAGCAGGACCACCTTAGACATGTTATTCTCAGTTATACGCCCATACATATGCCTACTGTTACAGTATATCAACATATACTATCCCTGTTATGGCACATACTTGTTGGATCAACCCTGCCACTGACAGCGGCTGGAGTGGAAATTTTGTGTTCAAAGTCCTTATATAGCATCCCTTGTGGTGTATGAGGTGTTTACCTTGTGGCCTACAGCGGTACACACAATTTCTATGAGCATTACTATGCTCAACAATACATCACTACATAATACCTTTTCCCACTATATGCACTGCATACACTTTAATTATTACAGAACAGGTACTACATACACTGCCATACTGAGTGTTCTACATACCTTATTAGTATCCCAAGTTGACGGTAATATAAGTCCTATTCATTTTCTGTTGCAATCCTCATTGTAACATTTTTCTGGCATGTACATACAGTTTGAATGTATGACAAGCCAACCTTTTATACTTAGATATCAGTAACATGTGGTATCCTGCCACCAATTGGTGTTCCGGAGTAGATGATTACATGCACATCAGCTGTGCAGCTACTCCATTAGCCAATGACATGGCAACAGTGGGGTATAATTGAATACTCCACTTGGGCATTGTCCCTTTGCCCTACCTTTGAGGAAGACGGCCTGGATCTGTTGTTTGTGATGAATTGCAACAGCTATATGGAGACACACAGAGATATATTAACTTCATGGCCCCCATGAATTATGTGTAACGGCTAGAGGAAGTAGTTCTACATGTGAGTCTAGCTGTTATATCAGCTGTCTGATGCGGGATTATTGCAACCAAACCCTGTAACATCGGCGTCTGTTCCATTGTACAACAGCAATGATTTCACATAGGGCCATTATAGTGTGTCACTGACAAGGTATGTTAAGGCTTCTGCAGATGTCATAGAGTGAGTGGATGTTTGTGATGTTATTACAGTCTGTATTGCAATTGTTTCAGGTGTGGGGGAGATTTAGGTGGGTGTATATAGCAGATGCAGGTGTGTAGGAGCTGCATTTATACATATTCAATATGTGTGTGAGGGCTCCTTCCCTATTTGAAGACATATCCTTTATTAGACTAATACTATGGTAATTGCAGGCTGATTCATTAAGCCATTGTTAATTGGTTCCTGTATAGCATGCAGGTGATGTTGGTCCTTCAATCCCTTTGGAAATACATCGGTATGTAATGAAATGTTGCTACATGAAAGCTGTCTCGTGTATTTCTGTCACAGATATTTGCACTCATTGGAGTTGTGTTGGTGACTGAACCTCTTTGGCTTGGGTTGCCACCTTTTCAAATGGCCATAGTGGGACATTTGCAGGACACACATTGGATTTTAGAGGCCGACACATACCCACTGTCAGTACAAAGTATAGAACTTTACATATATGTCTATATAAAAGCTTATATTCTTGTAGCGGTTTACTTGCTTATCCTGTTTCTTGTTACATGTAAGTATTTTAGATACAGATGACTATTTTATGCAACAATTACATTAAATATGGAACATGCCAAATGTCTAGAGATTGTAGGACATTAGTATTTGTACTCATTTTGGTCAGGTCACTACCACACATAGAGGGTCTGTCCCTCGCAAGGTGGGACAGGTGGTAACCCTATCTTTGGCTCATGTCCATAGCACATATTTGTAATAGTGTATAGACATATATACTCTCCATATCCTTTGTTAATAATGTTTGGTCGTGGCGGAATGTGTGATTGCTATGGTCCATGTTATGCACATATTTGAAGACTTCAACTGCTGTATACGGCATACCCATGGATTCAGGAACGCACACACTTCCAACGAACACATTACTGTTCCCAGACTCCCAAACCCCACAATACTGAACACTCAAACTCGCGACAGTCAAACTCCCGGAACTAACACAAACACAGAACACACACACGCACAAACAGACACACTGCTACCCATCATATCCAAACAAACCATCCTACACTACATATGGCCAGGTGGCCATGCCCCCATACAACCCCCATGTGGGTGGCTGCACCCCCCCCCACACCACACCTACTTTAATAATCTACCTCCGAGATAGCACAAACAGACACATGAAGCAAATTCACACACACACACATTACAGTCCCCCGGAAACACACACCACACTCAGAACACACACTTACACACACTACAGCAATCAGAAACACACTTAGACACAGTACCTACCTGAACTGCAGCACCAGAAGCACTAACTAAATGTCCCTTAACATCGTGATAATAGAACTCGCAGTTGTGGTGTTCTGGTACTGTGGTTTTTCGGTCTTTAAGCCTTGTGATTTTGCGCGTTGGTATGTAAAGCATTTGGTATTTGGTAGTATCCTATTTATATGTACCTCCATGGTTGTGTAGATGCTGTTAACCTATCTATATATTTGCATATATATGTATATCCATATATATCGACATATATCTCTCTATCACCCTTTCTCTCTATATATTTTATATATATATATATATATATATATATATAGAGAGAGAGAGAGAGAGAGAATACACCTTTCATTGGATACATGGCGATGTATACTATTTCCCGAACTCTGCCCTTTTGTGTTTTAACCTGTCACAATACACACCTGCCGTTGGTACATCTCGGGTAGCTTAGTGGTAGGTTATTGTGAAGATTGTGTACATGGTTGTGTGTTCTACTCCTGGCAGTGATAGTTTTACCTCTCAGAGCAGGCACTATTAGTACAAGGGTAAATAATGCACATTTCAGCAGTTCTGGGCAGCTTTGCCCATGATCTGCACAATATTCAGCAAAGGTTAGACCTGTGTTGCACATATTCATGTAGTCAGGTTTAAATGCTGCTTACCGGCACTTACCTGCGCAAAAACCTGCTAACATGTGCTTAAACGTGCTCTAATGACCTACATCCAACATCCATTATTCGGGACATCAGAATTACGTAACAGCCCTTGCAGGTCGTGGAACCGGGACCATGCACGAGACATATGTACAATTGTTATGATGTTTAGTATGTAGAGTGTACTACGGCTGTTCCTCCATACTGCAAACAATTGTGTAACTCAGTTGGTGTACAGATGGATGATACCTATTAATGGTATGTCCAAGTGATGCTTAATGGATATGCTCCAGCTATGGGAATCCATGTCACAGTGAGCCACACACTGTAATGTGCTACACCTTGCCACAACCATAACTGGAGAATGCTGGGGTGACAGATACCTGTCATGGGTACTCCCCATGCTTTGGAACTACATCCCTGATTACATTATATGGAGCCCCTCATTAACACACCAGGGAATCCTTGCAGAGTGGGTGGGGAACAGTGGTTACACCCCAGGGATCCCACAATTGGATCTGCTCCACAGAGGGACAGTTAGTTAATCAATGGGGTGGTGACAGCAGACACATTTTGGCTAGGCTTATGAATGGCCTCTGACAGTTAGCCATGTACCTACCGATGTACCGAGGAACCTATACATACAGTATCAACACAAGCTGTTAGCTTAATTTACTGCTTAGGTGTTGACTTACCTTGTGCCAATAGCAGTTGTGTGTGCAATAGTTGAGGGCTGTCTATGTAGGATGTACACAGTAGACCACCTATACATGACAATTTACACGGTGGTCATGTGTGTGTGCCATCCATTTTACTGTGTGTGCAGGTGGAGAAGTGTGTCAGTCCATAGGGGCCTACACTGTCAGTGTATGTGCTATACGTTCCCTCTTTGCCAAGGCATGGACAAACTGGGCATGCCTCCATCTGCCTACTGGGGCTGGCACAGGGTGTTCATGGTCTGAATCCCTCTGTGCCTGTGGTGCCCTTGGCAATTACAGTGGGCTGTGAGGGCCTTCACCATTATGTCCCTGCTGCAGCTGTTTCCGCAGGATCATATTATGTAGCATGGCACATACTATGAAGATGTGGGTACACGTAACTGGAGAGCACTGCAAGGCTCCACCAGATATGTCCAAGCAACGGAACCATGATTTCAGCATCCCCAAACACACGCTCTATGATGATTCTGGTTTGTGTGTGTGCCTCATTATGGCATTCTTGCATGGGTGTGTGTGCATTTTGATGGGAGTCATCATCCACAGCTCCAGTGCATAGATAGCATCCCCCATAAGGTGGCCATATGGGATGTCCCCCCTGACAAATACCTGGTACAGCTGTGAGGCATGCCAGATGTGGGAGTCGTGGTAGCTTCCAGGGCTGCCAGCACATACATCCATGATAATGCCCTTGGCATTGCACATGACCTGGCAATTGATGAAGTGGTATGCCTTGCAGTTTATGTAGCGCCTACCATGCTCACTGGGTGGTGACTTGATGTGTATGTGCGTGTAGTCTATTGCACCCAATACCTCCGGTTAGTCTGCCACACGGTGGAAGAGGTGCATATTGCTGGCCAACTCCTCCTGTGTTGGGGGAAGTATATATGCTCATTGGCATGTGATAACATGGCATCCAGGAACTGGTGGAGTATCCTGGATGCTGATGCCTGTGAGATCCCCATGATATCTCCAGTTGGCCTTTGAAAGGTACCTGTGGCTAGTATTCTCAAGCTTACACATAGCTTCGTGTCCACTGGGATGGCTTCCCCTCTGTTGTTTCTGGCTCTGAGTAATGGCTGGCACAGCTCAACGATTTGCTGTATGATGTCCCTGTCCACCCTGTAATGCTCTACTATCTCCAGATCATCTAGCCCCTGGTAGGTTATCCTTGGTCTGAACACTCTTCTCCTCCTCCGATGCCTGAGGTGGTTGTCAGCATCATCCTCCACACCACCTTCAGTCTCCAACACATGCTGATGAATCAAAGCTATGGCAGCTCCCAACATGTACATTGTAAAAGTTCCCCGCCTGTTTACACCGAAGGTGCAGTGTTTGGGAATACACGAGTGTGTGTGAGGTGCCTTCACACTTTATACTATTGTGCTTTGGAAGGTGATGATGTCATAGGGAGTGTATGTACAATCCGAGCTGCAGCGTATCTTACTTATGTGTTTTACTGCAGGTACTGCTATTGTGGTGCCTTTGGTGTTTAATTACACTTGGCTGCCGTGGATCACCTCTTGCCCTTGCCTTCATTTTTCAAACCAATTCCCCTCCCATTGTCAGGCATGCATCCAGCAGCCTGATTTCTTGTTTTGTACTTTCCCAACCCAGGATTGTGTTATGAAATGTGTTCTATAGCCGATCTACTGCAGGTTTGCTTTGCTCTGCTGTGACAGTTCTTTTTTCTTTGCAATCCGACACCTCCCCTTTCCTGTTCTGCAGGTTGCTGCTAGCAGCTCTGTTAGCTACTGTCAATGGCCCACTGTGAGTTAATAAGTGTTAATTACTCAGTTGTACTCCAAATACCCTGCTGCAGCATTTCCTTATTGTCTTCCTGTGACCTTCCTGTTTCAGCTGTGGTGCGCGCCGCGTGCAGCCGTTTACCGGGTTTCAAGTGCGTTGCCATCCGCGTACACATGCGCTTTCGGTCACCTTGTGTGCTCTCAGCTAAGCAAAGCTATGGCGACATCCATACCCCTATCCTGGGGCTTTGCTTAGCAATGGGCAACCCAGATTAGCAATGCTCCAATGTACTTACAGCTATGGTGGCACACCCCTCTCCTGATGTCATGTATACCTCCAGGCCACTCCTCGGTGTTATACTGCTACGCCGTGTGGTACAGCCTTACACTGGCAAGGCATTTGCGATTCAGTATTACTTGCCTCATTTGCATGGCATTGATTACTAATTCATAGTTACCGTGCTGAACACTGTCACAGACCCTTAGCAACCCTTACACCTTGGTTGTGGTGTAGCATGCATACCATTGACTATTATGGCGAAATCATGACTTGTGTTACATTGCAGTTTTATGACATCTATATATATTTTCCTTGTGTTCCCGTTTGGGCACACATGCCCTGCGGTTGTACTTTGCGTTAGTGTGGCCATGACATTAAATGTTATTTTGTATGTGTTGTGCATGTTTTTTTTATGCCATTGGCTGTATATTTAGCCATTGGCATATGTTAGCTTTGTAATACGTAAGTTTGGTCCGCTTTCATGGCTCCGATGTTCTGTTTGAAAAAAATGTAAACCGTTTTTTTTGGTTTACATTTCTGTACGCTTATGTTATGCCTGCACCACTTCATGAATCGCTATGTAGCTTCATTTGCATGCTGCACTACTGCGCATGGGGTGGTTAGCATACATGCACCAAGAGCTGCGCAGCTCTGGCGTACGCTGGTAGTGCACATGGAATCAGATCATACCTGAATCGCTCGGCAGCCATATTTGGCATTAGAATGCCTACGCTACACCTGCGCCTGGCGCAAGCTTCATGAATCCCGGGGTATATTATTTCCCGTAACTTTAGTGGTTTTATGTTAACTACTGAAATATGATATGCTCGTAATGGAAACTATCAGATTCTAGAATTGGGACGCAAAAAAATAGGAAGGTGATATAATACTCTATTGTTCTACACTATTTTACTGTTAGACTATATAACAAAATAAAAAAATCTGAGTAGATAGATGTTTACTTGTAACCTGAAGGTATAATACGTTTGGCTTTGGTTACCACACTCTGCCTGGTAATGGTTTATTCCAAAACTAATTTATATGTAGTTACTTTGATGAATCCCACTAAGCAGTTATTTATTTGCTTTTGTTTTCCAGGAATGTCAGACTAAGCAGCTAGTTTTCAATGATGAGCTGGGGAGGAAAACTGCATTAAACAGACATCATGGACATTATTTGCATTGTTTCATCATTTATTGTCAGTTTTATTCATGAGCAACAGTTCCATTAATCAGACATCCTTGACATCAGTTACCAGATTTACAAACAGTTTTAATTAAAAATAATAGTTAAATGGGTTGTATATGAATATTTTTTATAATTACAGGGAGATATATACAGTGCAATATCATCAGGATACATAGATTATCAGGTTTTATGTTGGAATATTTGCTATGATACAATAACAAGTCATTGTTATTCAAAAACGTGCATACTGATTGGACAGCCCAACCAACGTGCCCATTGTAAATCGAGCATATACCAACAGAAAAAGGTCCAGCCACTGAAATACCATTAAGCAGCAGGACGTTTCTATCTGCCTATACATATGGGACAGTAAAATACAAAAAAATTAGGTACTTTCTGCAAAAGTCATCAGTAATGTACCTAACATTTCTTACATTCAGGCTGTCCCTTGTAAAATCTCAGTCCAAAAAATAATGCTGTAGTTACCCACAACCGGCCATGGGTTATTGCTTAACTATAAAGACTTGTCAAAATCTAGGACATATAAAGGTAGGATAAAGATCTAGAGTAGACCAAATAAAGGAAAGAAGCGAGGAGGCACAAGGAAGATAAAAGAGATGAGATGATAGAGAAGGGTGTAGTTGTGATAATATTACATTAGGTTTTGTGTAACAGAGTTATGACACAAATTTATAGTTATATTAGTACCAGTTTAACCAGGGGTGCAGGTCTAGAGCCATTTATCTATCAGGTATTAATTAAGTTGGCATTTAATGTCTTTCAGGTTTGTAAACTGTTCTTATATGGAGTTGGATGGTACTCCAACTATTAGCAATGCAGTGTGATTACAGGGAGTATCCTGCATTGTTGTTTGGTTTAGTTATGGAGATTAACAATTTGTCAGTGGAGCATATGCACCGCTTAGCAGTTTAAAGACGAATGATGGTGTTAAGAGATGGGGATTTTTGGCGGTTATGCAGTAGTTTGAATGTTATAATTAACTGTGAGTACAATAGGGAATTGTTTAGTTTGAGCCAGTTTAGTTGTTTTAGAGAGAGGCAGTGATGTGATCTAAATTGTTGGTTGATTGCTAATTTGGTTACTTTATTGTAGCATTATTCAAGTTTGACTGACAGACAGGAGTTGAGATTGTTTAGGATAAGACAGGGATATAATAAGATAGGGAGTAAAAAAGAAGTGGTGATGTTTTGTCTAGCAATGTCAGTAAGATAATGTCTTACTCTGCAGAGGCAGCCTAGCTTTTAGTGTGTCTTTTTATGGCTTGTTGAAGGTGGAAATCAAATTTCAGGTGGTCTATAATCACACCTAGTAGTTTTGTGTTGGATACCAGTTCTATGTTGAACTTGCTGGGTGACAGTATATTAATGATAGTCTTTTGGGAGGAGAGAGAGTTAGAGGTGAACAGTAGTAGGGTTTTTTGGGGATTCAGGAGGAGTTGTGGAGCCAAACTTCTTTGGAGCAGAAGGAACTCTGGGTGAGAGTTTGGAGCATGAATAATGTTCTAACAGCACAGATTAGAGTGGAGTCATCAGTGCACTGTACTATGGTGGCCTCTTTGGCTGCTGTGTTTAGGTAACTACCGTGGTCTCTTTAGCTGCTGTGCTTAGGTCATTGATAAATAAGCTAAACAGTAGTGGTCTGGGATGGAGCCATCTGGGACTCCGATGGGTATATGAAGGAAAGAGAAATCGCCTTATCAATTCACTGTTTGGGACCTATTAGTGAGGAAACTAATAAACCAGTTAAATGAGGAGGGTGATAGCCCATAGGAAGGCAGTTTACTTAGGAGAACTTGATCTTTGACTGCACTGAATGCCCTGGGTAGCTCCAGAAATATGACTGAGGGTAGAGAACCTGAATTTCTATTGTGATTTATTGGGTCTACCTGATAAGACTGACAAGCCAAAACAACGAGAACGAGATGACTGACACCAGAAGATCGAAAAAGCAAATACCCGACAAGTTGAAATCCCGATGCTGAAAACACCGACATGCGAAACGTGCTTGCATTTGAGTGCGTCTGTGTAAGTGTGCAACAGTAATGGACTTTAGGGTTAGGGTGCAGGTAAGGTAAGTGTGCGATAGTGACGGACTTTAGGGTTAGGGTGCGGGTAAGGTAAGTGTGAGATAGTGACGGACTTTAGGGTTAGGGTGCGGGTAAGGTAAGTGTGTGATAGTGACGAACCTTAGGGTTAGGGTTTGAGTTAAGGTTAGTGCATAGATAGTTGTGTATGTAGGGTTTAGTGTAAGTTTATAAGGTTTTTGGTGTGCTTGTGTTGTGTATGTTTTTCGGAAAAGCAAATTTATTTTGTTTTGTTAACTGTCGGGATTGTGCTTTGTCGGGCATGTGAACTTTCGTGTTTTTGCACTTGCATTCTTGTGGTGTCGGTGATCATGTTTTCAGTCTTGTGAGCTGTTGGTTTACTGTAGTAACCTGATTTATTATATCTATGAACCTTAGAAAGGCAGTGGTTGTACTGTGATTGGATCTGAAACCATGCTGCGAGGGAGAGAGGAGGTTATGAGAAGTAATATATGGAGTAAGTTGTGAGTAAATACATCTTTCCAAGATTTTGGATAAGGGTAACAGAATGGTGATTGGTCCATAGTTTGTGATCTTAGCTGATGAGCCACCTTTATGGAGGCATATTATATAGGATTTTTCTCCATAAGGTGGAGATATGTTTTTCTTGGATTAAGTGGTTTATTAGAATAGAGACACAATATGCAAGGCTATCTGCTGTAAGTTTGAGGTATTCATATGGAAGTTGGACATGGGCAGTAGTATTTTTTTATTAGTAGATTTTGGCATTGGAGTGAGAGTGAAGGTCTTTTGTGGCTTCAGTGACTGGGGTGAGATGGCTGGATTTGTAGTAGTTTTAATTTGTAGGATAGAAGTTACTGTATTTACTAAATGCAAGTTAAACTATGAAGCTTTGAGAGTTATTGGTGTTGTATACCTCACTTATATTCAATCAAACATTTCTAAGAATATACTTTTGTCAAATTTTACACAGTAAGTAAATTATTACTCCCCTATAAAAGTGCTTAGGTTCACTCTCCACTTCTCAAAACCTCCTAGATTTATCACTTGTCGCAAACTCTCAAACTTCCATCCATTAACCTTTCATGCCGTCTTCTCTAAAGTAAATTGGAAATTCCTTACCCAACTCCCACTAGAAGAAGCAGTCCTAGCTTTCAACTCCACCTTACTTAGCATCTTAGACTCACTTGTTCCCCCTCGCAAAGTCCGAATTAAGTCCACCATATCTCCGTGGCTTTCAAAAGCCACTTGTACCCTTATGATAACTAGAAACAAATTATGGAAAAAATGGTCACAAACTAAGCTCCCTGCAGACTTGTAAAAATATAAAAAACTCAGAAATCTGACAAAAAACACATAAATAAAGATAAAAAGGACTTCTTTAACAAACCTCCCACAGCACTAAAATCTAATCCTAAAAAATTCTGGAACTCTATTAACCAAATATTACATCCCAGTAATCTTAGCTCGCCCAATCCATGTCCAGACAAGACATCTGAAGAAACTGCCACTATCTTCAATACTTATTTTATCGATTCAATATCTAAGCTATTGAACCCAAACCCAAACTCCTCTAATACTAACATCTCCAACTTTTCTAAACCTACTCCTAATACTATCTCCTCAAATACCTTCTCCCTCAAACCTGTACCTACTAGCTACATCAAAACTCTACTCTCTAAATTAAAACCATGCTCAGCATCAGCTGAAAATATTCCTTCCACTTTTCTTCTACTAGCAGCTGACTCTCTTGCTCTCCCTGTATCTATCCTAATCAATCGCTCTATCTCTGAATCTAAAGTCCCTTCCATCTGGAAACAATGCTACACTTTACCTGTATACAAAGGAGGTAACTCCTCTGATATCTCCAACTTTAGACCTATCGCTATGCTCTCCCCTCTCTCTAAAGTACTAGAAAGATGTATTCATATATAAGTTATGCAGTATCTAATACAGGAAAATTTGCTTACACCCACTCAACATGGCATCAGACCCAAACATAGCACCACTACAGCTCTATTATCCTTCCTCAACACTGTCTCACTAGCCATGGACAACCATAAACTTATTTCCTGCCTATTCTTGGACCTCTCAAAGGCTTTCAACACTGTCTCACACTCTCTTCTGCTGCACAAACTGCATAAACTCAATTTCTCCCCTGATACTGTTGCATGGTTGTCCAGCTACTTCACTGATAGATCTCAATCAGTGAGATGGCACTCTGCACTCTCCCCTCCTCTCCCTGTAAAAGTGGGTGTACCTCAAGAGTTTTTTCCTAGGGCCTTTACTTTTTAATATCTTTACTAATCAGCTCTATACCTCCTGTCCTCAGTCAGCTTTAGTGCAATACGCAGATGACTCTAAAGTAATCACCACAACCATCTCTCCCTCTAAGCACTTCTCAGCTACTCAGGCATATTTTAACTTAGTTGAAACATGGCTCTCCAACAACCAGCTCATCCTTAACCCTAAAAAAAACAAAGCTGTTACTCTTCCTACCTAAAAAGTTCAACAATATTAAACCCTCCTCCATACAGTCCCTTAATAACACTCCCATTCAGGTAGAATCCAGTACTAAGCTCTTAGGCATAACCATCGACGATCAGCTTAAATTTGACTTGCATGTTAATAACTGTATCAAAAAGACTCATTCAAAACTAGGGCTCCTTTACCGTAAGAAGAAATTCCTTACCTCTGAAGCCAAGATTACTCTCTCTCTTACCTACCTTCTACTCAGCCTAATGTACAATTCTCAAATTCTTACAAATCTTAACTCAGCACTCCTGACCAAACTCAAATCTACCTACAACAAGGTTTTTAGATTTGCTGCCCAACAAACCTACGAATCCCATCACTGTCTCTCTATAAAACACCTAAACTACCTTGAATTACCCCAGCAGTTTTTTCTCTCTCAGCTCCAGCTCATCCATGATATCCTACACCAGCCTTCCTACTGCCCAGAACTATCCCGTCTCATCTCCCATTATTCTCCCTCCAGACCTCACAGAAGCTCTAACCAAGGCCTACTACAAATCTACAAACCCAAGTCTAAATTTGGACACAACATATACAGCTATCACCCTACTATTGCTTGGAATAGGCTCCCACTAGAAATCAGGACCCTTACACATCCTAAACAATTTAAGACAGCCACCAAAGAGCACTTTAATAGATCTGCAGTGGTACAGCGGTAGCCTTGTTATCTCATAGCAAGAGGTTCTCCTGTTCAATTCTCGGCTGGAGTGCCTTCTGTGTGGAGTCTGCATGTCCTCCCCGCAGTCGAGTGGCCTCCGAAAGACATGCATGAATGGGTGTGCCTTCGCTGAAGGTTGGGTGTTGGGCTGGCAACTCAGCACCATAAAAATCGACTGCCAATTATTAGCAGACCTGAGTTCCGCTGTGGCGACCCCTAACCGGGAAAAGCCGAAAAGAAAGACCAAAGAGCACTTTAAAAGTCACTGGTTCTACCACTGCACTCTTCTACCTTAAACATTCCCTACTTCTCATACCTTAATCTACGTTCTGCCCTTAACTCACTCTTCTCACTAGCTCTCTCTAATTTTCCTTGACTACTCTTTCTACTGTCTTCTAAAAATCTATTGAGCAAAACACCTCAGAGAAACATTCTATTGTAATTGTCTTCATGCAACTACGTTATGATAAAACTGTTTTTTTTGTAACCACTTACCCCAAAAATTATATTCATCTTAATGACATATTTATTTTTATACATCTTGAAATAGTTTTGCTATACTCCTGATTATTCACACTGTATAACATTGTATTCCTATTTAATGTCTTGTAATAATCCTGTAACATTGCTGTTTAATGCTAATTTATAATGAAAATTGTTTAAAATGCTGGAGCTTTTCTCCCTGGGCCTCTGCTGAAAAAGGACTCTTCAGCTCAGTTGGACAATCCCGGTCAACAAATGTAAAATAAAATAAATAAATTACTCATAAAAATGCACTTAATAAAATATTTTTTTGCAGGAAGGACACACCTTCCCCTGCGCCCTGCTGTGAGAGATTTTGCCTCCCCCAGGCCCCTGCACTTAAATGTAGTAACTTCCATGATCCTACAGTACTTGGAAAAATGTGAAAACTATAATTAAAACTGCAGATTGGTCTTGGACAAACACCACCACTTTATTTAACAGAACAATATTAGTTTTGAGTTTAACAGATTATTTTGGCAAAAGAAAAACAAAGCTGGTACAACACATCTCAGATAAGTGTTGGAAAAGGTAGGTTACACTGTGAATAATTTGTTACTATATTATGATATACTGCACTCTGGTGTTAAGAATTTTGAAGTTTTACTTCAGTTCAACAAAGTTGATATGCGTGAAATTGCAGAATCTTGGCAAAAGCGTGATGAGTTTAGTTTACAATAACTGCAACATGCATTTAGTGTCTTTTAAAACCAGAGACCAGGAAAATGTTTGGGAGGAAGAGTGAAATAATATTGGCTGTGTGCTTATTACAAGGTCTGTTAACCCCGCCGATCAGGAACCTAACCAGCTAATTTCAGAGTGTGCATTAAGCAGGAAATTAAGGACACCTAATCGGTCATCCCCACCCCTTCTCCTGAAGCGCTAAACAATGTTATCACTACTATGTTGTTGTGATCAAAGTGTAGCAATGTTGTGCTCATAGCATGTTCAACATACACTAAGGCCCTACAAGGAATGTCACAGTACTGCACGTTGACAGATTGTACTCTTTTTTTTTTTAGTTAGATTGCCAACTAGACCTGCTCGAATCACCAACCATCATTGACTTAGGACTGGATTTGTAAACACCATAGTGATAGGTGCAGTCTCCTAGTGACTGGATGCCAATATTTTTTAATATTCACTGTGTTGCATTACTGCTTATTTTGGCCAAGTCTATACTAATGAAAGCCATATTCATAAATCACAGAATATTTTGAACCTTACTGCCAAGTGCAGCTGATTGAAGGAAATCCTGGATTTTGCATGGGCTTGCTCTGAAGACCTTTTCCCAGAGTTTCTAAGACCATCTGACACATTCAGTGCAGTACCATTAAAGCACACATCAGCATCTCCCTTATCACCGAGTCTTCTGTGAGCTTTGAAAGACTGCACACTTCACGGTCATTCCTCATTCTTTAACTAAATCGATAGTGGATTCATCACATGCACCATCAGCCACAAGTTTCCTGTATCCTTACAACTAAAAGCCCATATTAAGACTTTTATATTGTTTACTGAATAACAGCAACATCATGGTTTAACAGGGAACTACAATACTACAATGGCTATACTATCCTTCTCAATGGAAATATCAAAACAGCAAAGAAAGTTGGTGAATTAGCTGGAACAGTCGTTGTTGACATAGCAAACTCCTTTAACTCAGTTAATCAGGCAACACTATAGCTTTAAGGTCTGAATAATAATACTGGTAAGATGGTCTCCAAGCTATTTAAATAAATGATCTTTGCACTTTACCATGGAGTACTGCCATACCCTAGTAAACCAATCATGTCAGGAGTACTACAAAACTCTGTCCTTGGTGCCCCATTTACCCTTTTCATGAACTCTCCAGCATCTTGTCTTAAAATTATCTGCAAGCTTCTGAATACTGATGACATGGTTATCTGTGAATCATGATGTCATGGTTATCTGTGAATCAGGAGACACACACCAAGTTTCTGCAAGAGACAAAAATGCAAAAAAAAACATTTGCAGAAATAGCAGGGGATATTAAAGGATTTCTTGCAAAGAATCTGCCCCTACAATGCATCTGTTGGGGGGGGGGTTCACTCCTACCCATTGCATTGCTAACATATAGTCAAACAACCACAGGGAAAAAAGCACCCCGCATGGGTGGAAACATTTTGTTTCTTAACTACATGCTTGCAGTAGAGCTGATAAACCTAGAAACATTCACAGACTTGTAATTTTAGGGAACTGGGATTAAGAAGAACACATTGATACAGTTAGTATTCTAAAAAGCAGGGGGGTTCAGCTTGACAGAGCTATACCAATGTTTTCACAATTTCATACTAAGTCAACTTGGGGAAGTCCAAATCCATTTTATGTGGTACATGAAAACATCCCAATATAATCATGTGCAGCTAGTTTATAAAAAGTTCTAACACTGTGGATATTAATCCTGAGCGTAATGACAATTGTGACAACAGCTCGGATGGATTTCCACATATTACTGTGGATAACAATAGCACAAATGATTGCGTAGCAGTTAGACCGAAAAGCCAACGTCGCCGAATAGACACCAGTGGATGATTCCACTAACAGCTCAGGTACTAAGAGACTCGTTTCAGAAATCCTAAAGCTGAAATATGACTTTAACAAGGACAATGTAAAATCCCATGCTTCCTACAATGCATTGCTTAGTGACTTAGAATTTTTTCTGCTGAAGTATAAAACACTGGATTTGGACAATTCCTACTTAAAACATTGCATTTCTTTGAAAATTGTTCCTAAAGGTTTGCGAGTCTGCAAATTTCCTAATAATGTCACTGAGGGCTCTGCATTTTATGATGAGCTTATTGTTTTATTTGAAAACTGTGGTTTAGGCATAATGAAGGCAATTATTAAAAACAATGAGGCCCTAATGGAGAAATTAAACAGTGACATAGACAAGATCAATAAATGCATTCTCAATGACCTTATGTTCTCCATAGAAGCTGAGAAAGTCAAATATCAGAAGTTATTTAAGAATGTAGAAGCAAAGTGTAATGAGATACAAGAAAGGAAGATTGGCAAGGTTAAGAGAGATTTAGATGAATATAGAAATAAGACCCATTACCCTAAGCCTAAAAGAACATTTAGACATACATTTGGTAATTGGACTAGGGAACAATTTATTGATTTGGAATGGGATGAAACAGAGGATGTGGAATTTTTAGAACACCGTACAAATGGAGAAGAAAATCACGACCTTAGAAGGTCTGAGAGGTTAAAAAATCAAGATAGGGTGGTTTATAATTCAAAAAACTACAGGGGAGGGGGGAGGAGGCCACCAGTGAGAAGGGAACAGGACTGGAACTAGTTGATGGTTTAGTCAATTCTGCCAACACTTGGTCTTATAAAGGTTTCAATATTTTCAACTACTCTGGTGTGGAAATTGACAAGACTTGGTTCAGTTTATTTTCCAAAGGCTTCACCTTCATCCCCAAACAAAAAGTTGACATGTTTAAATTGATGGTTGATATAAAACTTTTCATTAGGAAAAAGAATTTAGAAATATTTTTTAATGGCAAATCAACTGATTTAGACAAAACAAATTTAATGCGTAGCAGTACCTTTAATCCTCCCACACACCCTCAACTAAAAAACTTTGAGCTTAAACTTGAAAATGAAATTAGTATGCAGTTAGCTACTAAGTATACACATTGTAATTTAACAAAAGCTGAAACAAGTATTTTGAAGGAGGTTAGTAATAATCAAGATTTAAGGGTAATGAAGCCCGACAAAGGGGGAGGTGTAGTGTTAATGGAGGCGATTCAATATGAAGGGAAGATGATGTCTATACTTAACGACGAGGACAAATATTCTAGAGTGTCTATCAATGATTGACTGCTGCTATTTTTTGCGTGTTTGCACACACTCGTGGATTGCTTTGAGTGGATTAAAGCTTTTAAAACCTTTCCTGGACCGGATTCATTTGTGCCTGGGGATAGTGGTGTTTTTGTTCTTAGTTTTGATTTTCCACTATTTGCTCAAGTTTGCTTTATTAGTTTATAAAAAGACCAGAGGTGAGTTGTCATGAAGCAACCAACAGCTAACAGTGCATGGTGTTTCAGTTGGTCCATCACTGACCTTTTCAAGCAACATACATTGTACTGTACCAAAAAATCTCAAATCTTCTTTTCAGTTGTTGAGGAACTGAAAAACTTTAACTAGAGAAGCAGAGACTGAAAAATATGTCTTAATTCTCTCTCTTGTGTCTACCCTACCAGTTCTGTCTCAGCAAGCAACATCAAGTGATTGCAGTCTGTGCAAAAGAAACTTTGCAGATTCATGACTGGTGCCACGGGAGACAATACTACAGTAAATGATGGCTTCCCATGGTGCTAATAGCCAAAATAATTACCAAGCCACTTTATTTTTTATAAACTGAATCATTTGCATCACTGACTAGCACTCCAGTGAACTTTAAGTAGTTCAAGCACATATTCACTGAGGTCGTATAACTGCCTTTAGCCATTATGCCTCATGCATCATCGCTTACATCTAGTGCCTCTTCCATTCTGGCTCCAAAACATGGAATTCCCTCCCATAACCACTGAGTACATTTCCCACCGTGGGCTCATTTTCTGCAGACCTCAAGTGTTACTTTACAGTGAATTAGAATGCACTTGATTAATTAGATAAGCCTATGACTGCAGGAGGAGAGGCAGGCATCTTTCAGCTGAGTATAACAGTAATTTTTTTTTTTCGGCCAAAAGTTACACCTAATACTGCTTTACTGTACTATACTGTCCTACATCATTTCATGAATTATACTGTAACTGGTCATTACTTAAGAAAAGGGCCTCCATAGTTCAGTTTGTTTAACTGCAAAATAAAGAGTGAATAACTAGAAACATTACCATAACACTATTTTTTTTAATGGCCTGCATCTTGGTTGAAAACCTTTCAGTTCTGACAAGTCAACCCACCAGCTTAAAAAGCAAGACTAACTAACTAACTAACTAACTAAAGAAATAAACATAAAGTTCCCAAAGACCAGAAAAGGACAGGTCTATATCACGTACTCAAAACGTGAAATAACAGACAACCATAAGATCGACACATCAACATTGAATGCTGGTAAATACGAAGCACCTAAAAGACAAAATTCCACATACTGATTTACCATGGTTGGCCAACACAAACGGAATTACATTTTCTAATCATGTGCAATGATTAGGAAACATAATTCCATTCATGTTGGCCAACCATGGTAATTTGGTATTTTGAATTTCATCATTTAGGTGTTTTGTACTTACCCGCGTTCGATATAGATGTGTCGATCTTATAGTTGTCGGTTATTTCACATTTCAGGTACGTAATATAGACCCAAAAGGACCTTTATGCTTCCACTTAAGGACAAAGGCTGAAGATTAATGACCCGTTACTTTGCTGAAGAAATCATGGATTCATTACTCAAAGGAAGAATTTTGTCATACCAGAACATAATGGGAATTAATGCATCAAAACACTGTAGTTTTACAGTGGAGAAATCTTAAACACTAGACATGTAAACCAGGCCTGTAGAAATTAAATGCAGCACAGGCCTGGTTTACTTAGATTTTATCAATGGCATTTCACTCAGTACCACATGAATGTCTGCACAAATTAAATACTCTTGCAGATGAAAAGTGGTTATATAAATGAAACAGTGGCTTAAAGAGGACAAATTGGGTAGCAAACAGAGTCCATTCCATTGGCAAAATTGTTAATAGTGGAATGCAACAGGTTTGAGTATCAGGGCCTTCACATTCCAATATCTATACTGGGACATTCTAAAAGGTCTGGAAAGAAAAGTATGAAAAAATAGTAAAGGGATAATTCCTAAACAAAATAACAAGCATAAACAGATGCCAGAAAAACGCAAAAAAAAAAAAAAAATAGTTACAGCTGGTGGCAATAGTAACAGAATAGGAAATCCTCCTGAGGCCTTAAAGCTCATGCTGCTTATCCCATTCTGGCATGCAGCATGCTTTGCCTGGAGGTTTTACCTTTTAAGCTTTCAGTTCCAATAGGACCACTTGACTTAGAGAAAGCTTTCAGTTGCTATCAAAGTCAATGTTAAGTCAGAGCCAGAATATCATGTTTATGATTAGAATGTTTATACTTTCACATTAAGGAGAAGGGAACTTCCCCAGATCAATATTACTTTCCCATCCCACCAGTGCAATGGTCTCAGGAATTCCTGACCTAGCTAATGAGACCCTTCAGGACCTTGTCTAACCGAATTTCAGATTTTGACCATTTTGCTGAGGAACTCTCACAGCAACAGATCCCCACACTGAATGTGCACTGACCACTGTAGGATTGCTGCTGTGAGGTGTATATGTTCACAAGGCATGGCTGACAATGCATGAGCCTTTTCCTGATGATTCATTTTTATTTTTTTATTTATTGTTCATTAAGTGTGGAAATGAACTTGTCCAAGAACCCTTTCAGTCATGATCCAATCCACAGGTGCAAAGACAGTAATAGTATAGATAACTATATTCATATACAGACATAAATCAGAGTTACAAGAAGACAAGAAAGTACAGTTGTGCAAGATCTTACCATAACAGTAGATGTCCTACTTCTCACTGTTGCTGTATTCTACCCCTCCCTCCTGTCCTGTATTACTTACTGTGTAACATATTACCATAACAGCAGATGTCCTACTTCTCACTGTTGCAGGATTCTATCCCTCCCTCCTGTCCTGTATTACTTACTGTGTAACATCTTACCATAACAGCAGATGTTCTACTTCTCACTGTTGCAGGATTCTATCCCTCCCTCCTGTCCTGTATTACTTACTGTGTAGCATCTTACCATAACAGTAGATGTCTTACTTCTCACTGTTGCAGGATTCTATCCTTCCATCCTGTCCTGTATTACTTACTGTGTAACATCTTACCATAACAGTAGATGTCCTACTTCTCACTGTTGCAGGATTCTATCCCTCCCTCCTGTCCTGTATTACTTACTCATCATCATCATCATCATCCCCTTTTTCCCATTTACATGGGATCGGGGTATCATATTAACTGTCGCCAACTCTCTCGATTCAGTGCCACTCTCCTGCCTTCTTCAACACTCATGCCTGACTGTCGCGGATCTTCTTTCACGTAATCCATCCACCTCTTTGCTGGATGCCCTCACTTCCTCTTACCTTCTTCCTGTCTGTCCCAAATCGTCCTCACCAGATTGTCTTCTGCTTTTCTACACATCTGCCCATACCATCATAATCTGTTTTCTTTGATTTTTTTCTGCAATTTGAGCTACTTTGGCTTTCTGCTCTTATGTCCTCATTTCTTCGCCTGTCCCGCAGTGTGCATCCTACCACCTTTTTCAGGCACTTCATTTCCATCACCTCTAACTTCTTCAACTGTTCTGCCTTTACTGCCCAGGTTTCTGTACCATACAGTAGTACTGGTCACACCACTGTCTTGTACACCTTACTTTTCAGCTTCTTTGGCATTCTTCTGTCATATACTACACCTGATACTCTATGCCAGTTGGCTGCAGCCCCTCTGATTCTAGCTTTGACCTCTTCATTCAGACTACCCTTCTGCTCAACCACCCCTCCCAAATACTTGAAGCTGTTTACCTGTTCCACTATCTTCCCATCTATCTCTATTCTCAGCTTCTTCTGATTTCCCCAATCTGCTGCCATTACCACTGTCTTATCTGTGCTTAGTTTCATCCCATGTGCCTTCAGATTTGCATTCCATTCTCCTGTCCTTTGCTGAAGTTCTATATCAGAGTCTGCCTGTACTGCCACATCGTTTGCATACAGCAGATTTGTTGCTCTGACCCCTCCAACCTGTTTGCTGATGTAGTCCATTACCAGTATGAACAGCAGTGGGCTCAGAGCTCAACCCTGGTGTACACCCACTCCCACTGGGAACCCCTCAGTGAGGCCAAACACTGTTTGTACTTGAGTAACTGGGTCCTTGTACATAGCCTGTACTAATTCTACCAATGTTTCTGGGACTTCAAACCACAGCAGTACTGCCCAGATTAGCTTTCTTGGGACCTTGTCATATGCTTTCTCCAAGTCTAGGAAAGCCCAGTTTGACTCTCTCCTCTTCTCTAGTTTCTTTTCAAGTATCTGTCTCAATGCAAACATCGGGTCAGTTGTGCTGCATCCTGATCTGAATCCGAACTGTTCCTCTCCCATCTTACAATCTACTATTCTGCGTATCCGTTTATCAATCACCCTGTATTACTTACTGTGTAACATCTTACCATAAGAGCAGATGTCCTACTTCTCACTGTTAAAGGATTCTGTCCCTCCCTCCTGTCTTGTATTACTTTCTATGTAACATCTTACCATGACAGCAGATGTCCTACTCCTCATTGTTGCAGGATTCTATCCCTCCCTCCTGTCCTGCATTACTTACTGTGTAACATCTTACCGTAACAGCAGATGTCCTACTTTTCACTGTTGCAGAATTATATCTCTCTCTCCTGTCCTGTATTACTTACTGTGTAACATCTTACCATAACAGCAGATGTCCTACTTTTCACTGTTGCAGGATTCTATCCCTCCCTCCTGTCCTGTATTACTTTCTGTGTAACATCTTACCATAACAGCAGATATCCTACTTCTCACTGTTTCAGGATTCTAACCCTCCCTCCTGTCCTGTATTACTTACTGTGTAACATCTTACCATAACAGCAAATGTCCTACTTCTCACTGTTGCAGGATTCTAACCCTCCCTCCTGTCCTGTATTACTTATTGTGTAACATCTTACCATAACAGCAGATGTCCTACTTCTCACTGTTGCAGGATTCTGTCCCTCCCTCCTGTCCTGTATTACTTACTGTGTAACATCTTACCATAGCAGCAGATGTCCTACTTCAAACTATTGCAGGATTCTGTCCCTCCCTCCTGTCCTGTATTACTTACTGTGTAACATCTTACCATAGCAGCAGATGTCCTACTTCTCACTGGTGCAGGATTCTATCCCTCCTTCCTGTCCTGTATTACTTACTGTGTAGCATCTTACCATAACAACAGATGTCCTACTTCTCACTGGTGCAGTATTCTATCCCTTTCTCCTGTCCTGTATTGTTTACTGTGTAAGATCTTACCATAACAGCAGATGTCCTACTTCTCACTGTTGCAGTATTCTATCCCTCCCTCCCTCCTGTCCTGTATTACTTACTGTGTAACATCTTACCATAACAGCAGATGTCCTACTTCTCACTGTTGCAGGATTCTATCCCTCCCTCCTGTCCTGTATTACTTACTGTGTAACATCTTACCATAACAGCAGATGTCCTACTTCTCACTGTTGCAGGATTCTATCCTCCCTCCTGTCCTGTATTACTTACTGTGTAACATCTTACCATAACAGCAGATGTCCTACTTCTCACTGTTGCAGGATTCTATCCCTCCCTCCTGTCCTGTATTACTTACTGTGTAACATCTTACCATAACAGCAGATGTCCTACTTCTAACTGTTGCAAGATTCTATCCCTCCCTCCTGTCCTGTATTACTTACTGTGCAACATCTTACCATAACAGCAGATGTCCTACTTCTCACTGTTTCAGGATTCTATCCCTCCCTCCTGTCCTGTATTACTTACTGTGTAACATCTTACCATAACAGCAGATGTCCTACTTCTCACTGTTGCAGGATTCTATCCCTCCCTCCTGCCCTGTATTACTTACTGTGTAACATCTTATCATAACAACAGATGTCCTACTTCTCACAGATCCAGTATTCTTTACTCCTGGGATATTCTGAATAGGTAGCCTAACATCAAGCCAGTATACCAAAGCCTTTACACCTTCCAGGCATCATACATCAGATGTATGTCTGATATGCAAACCGCAAGGTACATATGTGACACCTAATCCTCAGAGCTGTTTTGCCACCAGTCGAAATACTACATCTGAATTTGGTCTGTATGCCATTCACTGATCTGGATCATCTACCAAGCCATCTAAAGATAAGTGCACCACTGTGGTGCCTTCCTTTTTTCCCCTCCATGTAGTTTGTTTTCATGTCATCCAGGACGGGAAAATATGAGTGTGGGAGGCAGACTCCCCATAAATATAGTCACAAGATGTCCCTTTTTTGAGGTGCTATGCCCCACCATATTCAGTGTGATATTTGTCAGGAATTTGTCCCTAAGACACTCCACAGCTGTCTATCATCCCTTTCAATTTATTTGGAAACTCAGTGACTAACACTTTTGACTCAGGGTACCATGACTGAATCTGCCTGCCATGAAGTTCAGCTGCCACTTAAGAATAAAGCTGAAAAAACATGTACTGAACTTGCTGCTGTCCAGTCTCCACCAGTTGTCTCCACTGGGATGGATGAAGAACCCAAGAACCATCCAGTGCTGATGCCAGTCCTCTCGTCAGTGACCCAGTTGGAGGCCGACACGAAGCAGTCTATTGACATGTCCACCAAGGCTGTGTATACATCTGGTACAGATGTAGAGGAGGAACCACAGTTGATTATATCTAAAGGGCCTAGGGGAATTCTCCAGATTTTAGTTAGTGAAGAGATGCCTGGTGCCTTCATCACATCTAGGCAGGTATCTGAACCTCCTAGACTTGTTAAAGCAGGTGTTCCTTAAAAAAAAACATGCAGCCCTGTGGCTAAGGATTCTTATGAAGAATGGCAGGACTTTATTCAGGGGCTGTTTAATGCTCTTATGGCTCTGAAACCCCCACAAGTGTTGTCCATCCCTGCCTCTGTTCCCTAATCTTTCACTCTTTCTAAGAGACCTTTCCAGACAAAGTATTGCGGGTTACCTGAACTGGGGTGTTAGCTGCCAGAACCTGCAAAACTGAAAAAAGAACAGGCTAACAGCTAAAACAAAGTTTAATGGTTAAGCAATGCAAAATGATCCTTCTGAGTAACAACTGCACACACCTATCTTTTGCTGTCTTCTTAGTCAAATTTTGAACTACTGATAAGTTATTTGAATGAAATATCACCCTCTTGCTTCTAAAATCTTCTTCCCACACTACAAATGATGCCCAAATTGGCATCAGTTCAAAGAAGATGATATTCTTTCTCCACTCTTTATCCCAATTCTCTAGCCAAGCTTTGGGAGAACCATCTGTCCTAAAAATAGCCACTCATGCCTAGACCCTGTGCTGTGTCTATAAACAAGTCAATATCCAGTGCTGCCACCTGGTTGTCTTGCCAAAAGACTGTTAAAATGCTGGAGATGCTTGACTACCCTAACTCAATGGTGTTTCCACTTCACACCCCTCAACAAGTTGGCTGCAAGCAAAGTTTAATAGTCTTAGGATCTCTATTACTTCCTTAGCTCTCAGTTTTTCCTTCCTCACTATCCACCCAATCGTCTCCATCACATTCTGCAGCTTGTCATGAGGGAGCCTGAACAGCTCTAAGTTTACATCAAACTCTAAACCTAAAAAACTTAGTGTCTTTACTGGACCTTCTACCTTACCCTCATTTCACTCACACTTCTGCACATGCCTGTTCAAACATTCTCATTCCCTCAACTTCTGCTTTCTTGTTGTCAACCATCAACAAAATATCGTCCAGACAGTGCATGGCTCGCATGCCCACTACCCTCTGCTGCCACACCCAATGAAACACAGTACTAAATTTTTCAAACATGGCACATGCCACTGCATAGCTCATGAGCATGGACTTGTCAAAGTAAAATCCTCCACTGAAGTGCGTGCCCAGCACAGGCCAATCTCGCTCCCTCATGGGTAACAAACAAAAGGCAGACTGAATGTCCAACTTAGTGTGGAACAAACTGTGAGCACCAATAAACCAAAAAACACACACCACACCAGGATATAACGAAAATTCTTTACTGGTGTATCCAGTACCTTGGCTTTCACCTTCAAGGAATACATTTTACACCAAGCAGCCATCTTTTATATTGCAACATCATTAGAATAATTACATCAATTAAAACTAATTGAAATCAATTATTCAATTAAATGCATTAAACTGCATATAAATATTTTACCCTACAAAAAACTTTCTATTGCAAATTGTAAAAATTTCATGTAATGTTCTATTTATAAAAACATTCTTTTGATAATTTACTTTGAACAGAAAATACATAAAATGTATAAAGATGTTTAATACTGAAAATTAATTTAATCAATAACCATATTTCACAGAATAAACAACAGCAATATATATATATATATATATATATATATATATATATATATATATATGTAACCAAACTGTCACAAAAATGCCAGGAAAACAATGTTTTCTAACTATCACTGTTTATTCACTTTAAACTCAAAAATAAAAGTATGTTTTTTGTTCCACCAAATTGCGAAACTTCTGCAGAAAAAACACTCTCCTCACAGTGATGCTTATATTTATAACTTCTTAGATATTTCCTATTAAATTGGTGCCAAAAACAAATCAATTAGCAATTTAATTTACTTAAAGTTATCTTAACCATAAATATAAAATACTATGAATTTAAATAAATATAAATGAATATATATGAATAAATATTCCAAACTTCTCAAATCAGTGAGCAAATTTCAATCAAATGCAGGCACAAATTTAATTCTGACAAACATTTAAAAATTATTATTTTTAAAAATTAATAATATATATATATATATATATATATATATATATATATATATATATATGTATTTATAAACATATATATATATATATATATATATATATATATATATACACATCCATACTTCATAAATTTCATAAATAATACCATTTCTATTAAAATTAAAATTATGAAATAGCCATTATGAGGGTGCGTTTTTAACGAATCAAATTGTATTATACTTTATACATAAATTTCCCATCTAACAACACAGCAAATTTATCGAAAATATCAAAAATATCAGATTTATGACTTTTATAAAATATAAATCAAAATCATATGTACACTTTATAAATATTATATAAATACATATGGTCTTTGGAGTTTTTTATGCCATGGTGGATGTTTCGTTTCAAACTACACTGGAGATTTTAAGGAATGAGACTGTTAATACTGTTAATACTGCAAATGATAACACTACAAATGAAGGAGATGCAGTCGGTAAACTGACTATGTTGATTCAGTTATTATCGCAGAAAGTGGAGTCTATCAGTGACAAACTAGAAAGAGTGGTTTTATCTCAGCAGGCGCAACAGGACCGAATGGTTAATATTCAGACTTATGCAGGAGTCTTATCGGAATCCAGCCGAACAGAAGAACAGGACCCAAGGGTTAACAATGGTAGAGTGGAGCCTAATACGTCAATGGCAATGAATAGGATGCAGCAAATAGCAGTGTCGCAGCTGCAATCAGGTACTGTGCATAATATTGAAACAAATCAAATGAATGACTTTAATAATGAACCAAGACCCCCTATTTCTAATGCAGTAGGTTCTAATGCCAATGGTCAAAATGGTATGAATGCTACTTTAGTAGCGCTGCCATTAAATATAAATATGAACAATACAAATCAAGCTAATGGCAGAGAAATTACGCAAATGCTGAATTTAAAAGACTGGCTTATATCACCCATAGGCTTGTGTAGAAATGAATCAAATGAACAAGTTTCAAATAAGACACAGAATAATAGCGTTGTCCTATCGGATTTGTTAAATGAATTGGATACGTACATGTTAAAGTACAAAAAACTTAATTTAGAAATAGAATACTTTCAAGAATGTCTAAGAGCAGAGATTGTGCCTAAAGGATTAAGAAGCTGGCGATATCCAACTGGTTTAATATCAGGATCTGATTTCCATAAAGATCTCATTAATATGTTTAATCAACATGGTTTTCAATTGATGCAGACCATGATTAAACATTATTCTTTTATAATAAAAGAACTGGAAGAGAAAATAGAGAAAGTGGACATTACAATTAAACAACATGGGGACTTCCTGAGGTACAAATATGAATATGTGTGAGTGTTCCAAAGCATAGAACAGCACATTGATAAAATGAGAAAAACGAAAATTAAAAAGTTAGAAAGAGATAGAATGCAATACGAAAAAAATCTGGCATATCCCTTGCCCCCACCCAGCCAAGTTTGGTCTTATAAGACTTCGAATACCCCTTTTCAGACCATAGAAGATAGCAGTAACAATAATAATGCTTCTTCACTGACTAACAATAACAGTTCAAATACTGGTTTGAATTCAGAAGCCGAACTGGTAGATCGGGTAGAAAATCAAAATGAGAACATTCAACTGAGGCGGAGTGAATGTTTAAAAGGTGGCAATAATAATAACAATAATAATTTTGGAACATTAGGAAACAATATGCAAATGTACAATGTGAATAACAACCAGGGTTTTCAGAATGTCTCGAGAAAGAGACAATGGAACAACAAGAAAAAGAATCAGAACAGAAGAAGATGACAGAGGAGAATTGTTCATATAAAGGACCTGTTATGATTAATAACAGTCAAAATGATTTTATTGTCTATAATTTTTCTTCTTTTCAGGTGTCACAAGCTCTGGTTGATATACTATCCAAGGGTTTAACTTTTGTACCATCTTGTAGGATGAATTTAGCAGAGACTATTTGCGACCTTAAACTTTTTGTTAGGAAATAGAATTTTAGAACTTTATTTGGGGAAAAGGAACTTTTTCTGAGGGGCACAGGTCTAAAATTGAGAAGTAATGGTTATTATACCTGTTATACTCAGGGAGTGGTCTATTTGGCCCATAGTTTGACCTGTGGAAATTATTACGTTGGAAAAACTGGACGTAAGTTGAGACAACGTATTTATGAACATATAAGGGACATAAACAAGAGGAACGATAATAATGCATTATTTAGGCACACCACCACATGTGCGAATGCTAACATTACGTTTTGGATTCTTGAAGAAGTTAAGAGAGGTGATAGGGGAGGTGATTGGGAATCCCTGTTGGAATATAGAGAGTTAATTTGGCAGCTTAGACTGGATGTCTGTGGCCATAGGGGGATGTCTGTGGCCATAGGGGGATGAACAATCACCTCTCTATTAAACCTGCACTGAAACTTTTAGCAAATAATCCCAAAAGGAAATAACATGAATATGAAGTTTTTCCTTGGAAGATCATTTGAACATTTTTTGACTTTTTAATAGTAAATGTTTTGATTTTATCCCATTTCAATTAGGAATTTGTATTTAATTACTTATATATATATATATTTATATATTTATATATATATATATATATATATATATATTTATTTATATATTTATATTTACATAATGTATATTTCATATATTCATATACACATATACTTTTTATTTTAGTCTATATGTATTTTTATATAAAATATCATACTAGGATTTTTTAATTGTGGTTCCTACTATATTTTATATATTGAGTGATTTACAAATCTATATATATCTGCATTTAGTGACATTACACTACACCAAGAGGATATGGAAGGTCAGAACTGTATTTGAATTTTATATTTGTATATTGATCCTTATTAGTTAATTTCATGAAGCACCTTTGGTTTATAGTAAACCTGTTTTACATTACTTATGGATTTTTATTCAATGCATATTATATATATAATATATTTTCAGTATATAATTTGTTTTTTATATTTATATTTTATAACAGAATATTTACTTGGCTACTGGTATTATTTCATTTACCTAGTAAAAATAATTTTTTATTTTGAATATAAGAGGTTTATTCATGTGCTAATAATCTGATACTAGAGAGAATGTGGTCCTGGTCAGATTTCATTGCAGTTACTTTTTGTAACAATTGGGCAATTATGCAATTATTTAATTAATCCATTACCCAAAAACATATTTAAGGCAATTGTTTATAGCAAATGATGGATTCTGATGAAGTCTAGATGTTGTAGATGAAAGCGCGCTCAATCCCATTCTCGTTTATGTAGCTGTGTTAGCTTTGTATGTCTAATAAATATTTTTATTTACTACCTGTGCACTGGATTTCTACGTGTTGGTGAAATTGTGCAACTGTACCAACTACTATCGTTTTGGGAACATTTCCTATTTTGGTTTGGATTTGTCTGGAGGGTAGCCCTTCATGGTATAGCAAGCGGAGGTCTTTGGAATTTTTAAATGTTTGTCGGAATTAAATTTGTGCCTGCATTTGATTGAAATTTGCTCACTGATTTGAGAAGTTTGGAATATTTATTCATATATATTCATTTATATTTATTTAAATTCATAGTATTTTATATTTATGGTTAAGATAACTTTAAGTAAATTAAATTGCTAATTGCTTTGTTTTTGGCGCCAATTTAGTAGGAAATATCTAAGAAGTTATAAATATAAGCGTCACTGTGAGTAGAGTGTTTTTTTCTGAAGAAGTTTTGCAATTTGGTGGAACGAAAAACGTACTTTTATTTTTGCGTTTAAAGTGAATAAATGGTGATAGTTAGAAAACATCGCTTTCCTGGCATTTTTGTGACAGTTTGTTTTATCTTTCGAGTGGTCTATATATGTAACCAACCTAATGGACACAAAACTGAAAACAGAGCTATTAATATAGACTCCCCCTTAATATTTAATTCTAACCATTACCATATTGTAAGTTACTTCATTAAGTTCTAACATTCAAATCTAAGTCTATGTTTAGCCCCCCTTGGATACAAGGTTTTAAAATTAATAATACATTTTGTTTCTAACAAAGACAAATTACTTGTTAATTCACCCCCTTTCTGCTGTTTTGGTTTAGCCAACACACTAAAGATGAAGGATCTATGCGAGCCTTCATGAAACCTAATGAAGTGCTCAGCCACTGGGCTTTCTGTCCTACCTCTCCTAATAGCACCCAAATGTTCCATGGCTCTTTTCTTCATAGCTCTTTTCATTTGTCTTATATATCATTTTACCATAGTGCAATCACAACCAGTGATATAAATAACTCCCCTGATTTAAAGTTATATTGATCTCTAGCCTTGTATATATTTTACCGTTGATGTTGGCCCCATCTATATTTTTAATTTTCTTACATACAATACATTTCCCACAAGGGAAACTACCCTTTCTACCCTGTTCCTTATCCATCTTTCCTAAGGATAGCAATTCTTTCAAATTTTTTGATATACTATATGAGAATGTAACACTGTTTGGAAAAAGTTTTCCAAACCTCTCATCATTAAGAATGATGGGCCAAAACTTATCAAGCAAACCTTTTAGCATTTCCGAAAATGGGGAGTATTTCTTAACAAAAAACATAGTTTCCTGTCCCTCAACCATGTTCCTAAACTGGAGCATATCTCTGTTACTTATATCTCCTTTAACCACTTTAGTGTGTAACAGCCCTAACCTCTTTTTATCTTTCACCGTTATAAAATGTTATGGAATATTTCTTGCAGAATTGAGTTATAAGTTTTCAAAGATTAAATAACAACAACAAAAACACAAATTAAAATACAACACCACTGGAATATTAATTTAAACAGTCTTTTTAAATATAGATTTTTAAATACAAATATGGTTTTAAAACCAAAATTATTATGAATTTTTATCATCCAAAAACAATGTTTATTAAGTTGATTGGTTATTATAACCAACCATTTTTAATTCATACATTTATATTTTGATATCACATACTTGAATATTATTTACACTTACAATAGTAGTTAAATAAAACATGTATTTATTTATTTATTTAACTATTTATTCATGTATTTATTTTATTGTCATAATTTTTTAACAAGCTTTTAATATTTCAATATTTATAAACTTTTTTTGGGATGAATGGAATGAATGTTATGAGCTTATTTGTGTAGTTGCACTTCAAGTGGTTTACCTAATGAATGTCAAAAGAACAAAAAGTTCACTTCACAAAATTTTTAAAAATGCTGTTGTTTCAATCAACATATATTTAATTGATTAATTAATAATTGCTTGTTTAAAGAAATGTATAAAAACTGGGGGCACCATTGATTTATTATTCTGAAGAAGTCTGCCTTGAGCAGACGAAAGCGCTCATACTTTGTGGATTTTAACGTGTTTTGGAAATAAAGAGCTGATTTTTGTTTGCCAGACCGGAACCTTGGTGTTATTGGTACATTTTACTTTTCCTTGGACTCTTTTTATCTTTGTTCTCGCAGCCATTAAGGCTGCCTCTTTCTAACCCCTCTTCAAAAGTTTGTCTCTAACCTTGCTGAATTCATATCCCAGGTTAGCTCTATCTGAAGTGCTATTGGCCGTTTGTAAATACTCTCCATATGGCAAAGATGCCAATAAATGAGGAGCATGCATACTGTCGGCCATAAGAAAATTATTGACCACTGTGCTTTTAACATAAGGTTTGAATGCCACTGTAAAATTCTCATCCACATAAAACTCCAGATCCAAATAATGTATTATCTCCCTGCTGGTATGTGAACCCAAGTCCAAAATGGTTGTCCTGCAGTTTCAGCATGAAATCATGAAATTCTTCTATCTCGCCCTTGCAGATGAAAATAAGATCATCAATCATCATCATCTTCTTACGGCTGTTCCCGTTAGGGGTCGCCACAGCAGATCACCTGTTTCCATTTCTTCCTGTCCTCTGCATCTTGCTCTGTCACACCATAAACCTTATCTTAGGCCTTCCTCTTTTCCTGTTACCTGGTAGCTTCATCCTTACCATCTTTTTCCCAATATACTCAGCATCCCTCCTCAGCACATGTCCAAACCAATGTAATCCTGCCTCTCTGGCTTTGTCTCCAGACCTTCCAACCTGGGCTGACCCTCTAATATACTTATTCCTAATCCTATCCACCCTCGTCACACCCAGTGCAAATCTTAACATCTTTAATTCTGCCACATCCAGCTCAAACTCCTGCTTTTTGTCAATGCCATTGTCTCCAACCCATATAACATAGTTGGTCTCACTACCCTCTTGTAGACCTTCCCTTTCACTCTTATAGGTACTTGTCTGTCACAAATCACTCCTGACACTCTTCTCCACCCACTCCATCCTGCCTATACTCTCTTCTTCACCTCTCTTCCACATTCACCATTACTCTGAACTATTGACCCCAAATATTTAAACTCATCTACCTTCGCCACCTCTACTCCTTGCATCCTCACCATTCCTCTATCCTCCCTCTCATTCACACACATATATTCTGTCTTAGTCCTGCTGATCTTCATTCCTCTTCTCTCTAAAGCATATCTCCATCTCTACAGGGTCTCCTCCACCTGTTCTCTACTCTCACTACATATCACAATGTCATCTGCAAACATCATAGTCCACGGGGACTCCTGCCTGATCTCGTCTGCCAACCTGTCCATCACCATTGCAAATAAGAAAGGGCTTAGAGCTGATCCTTGATGTAACCCCACCTCCACATTAAACGCATCTGTCACTCCCACCACAGATCTCACCGCTGTCACACTACCCTCGTACATATCCTGTACCACTCTTACATACTTTTCTGACACTCCTGACTTCCTCATACAATACCACAACTCCTCTCTAGGCACCCTGCCATATGCTTTCTCTAAGTCTACAAAAACACAATGCAACTCCTTCCGACATTCTCTGTACTTCTCCATCAACACTCTCAGAGCAAAGATCACATCTGTAGTGCTCTTTCCTGGCATGAAACCATACTGCTGATCACTAATCATCACGTCCCTTCTTAACCTTGCTTCCACTACTCTTTCCCATAACTTCATGCTGTGACTGATCAATTTTATCCCTCTGTAGTTACTACAGCTCTGCACATCACCCTTATTCTTACAAATCGGTACCAAAACACTTTTTCTCCATTCCTCAGGCATCCTCTCACTTTCCAAGATTTCATTAAACAATCTGGTTAAAAACTCCACTGCTCCACTGCCATTTCACCTAAACACCTCCATGCTTCCACAGGTATGTTATCTGGGCCTACAGCCTTTCCATTCTTCATTCTCTTCATAGCTATCCTTACTTCCTCCTTGCTAATCCATTGTACTTCATGATTTACTATCCGCACATCATCCAACCTTCTCTCCCTCTCATTCTCTTCATTCATCAACCCCTCAAAGTACTCTTTCCATCTCCTCAACACACTCTCCTCACTTGTGAGTATGTTTCCCTCATTATTCTTTATCACCTTTACCTGCTGCACATCTTTCCTAGCTCGGCCCCTCTGTCTAGCCAATCGGTACAGGTCCTTTTGTCCCTCCTTAGTGTTCAACTTTCATACAACTCTTCATATGCCTTATCCTTAGCCTTCGCCACCTCTCTCTTTGCCATGCACCTCATCTCCTTATACTCCTGTCTACTTTCTTCATCTCTCTGACAATCCCACTTCTTTTCTGCCAACCTCTTTCTCTGTATACTCTCCTGTACTTCCCCATTCCACCACCATGTCTCCTTGTTGTCCTTCCTCTGTCCAGATGTGATACCAAGCACCTTTCCAGCCATCTCCCTTACTATCTCTGCTGTAGTTACCCAGCTATTTGGTAACTCTTCACTGCCACCCAGTGCCTGCCTTAACTCATCCCTGAACTCCACCTCACAATTACCCCTTTTCAATTTCCACCACTTGATCCTTGGTGCTGCCCTCACACTCCTCCTCCTCTTCTTGATAATAAGATCATCAGTATATCTTTTAAACCCAAGACACTGTTTTTTTAAAGAATTCTGTGTTGTACATATGAACCTTTTCAAAATGGTCCATAAACAAAATTGCATACATGGGGGCATATGATGCCCTCATTGCTTTCCCTTCCTTCTGCAGGAAATATTTATTATCAAATATAAAGCAATTGTGAGTTAGAGAGAACTCTAACAAATGAACAAAGAAATCAGTGTGTGAGCCTTCACCTAACATTCATCTCTCTGCCTCCAACCCCCACAAATGTTTGATGTTTGTGTACAATGAATTTATGTCTACACAGGCCCAATAGTATTCATGGGACCATTCCATGCCTCCTATCATGTCTGCTAATTCTTTTCCGTTCTTAATGTGTGATGTAATTCTACACAAATGGCTTTTGAGATGGAAATCTAAAAACATGCCTACATTTTGCAGGAAGACCCCCTTCCCCGACACTATGGGTCTGCCTGGCGTATTATTGATACATTTATGTATCTTGGGTATCACCTTAAAAATTGCATTCTTGGGGGTACTTATATATAACTTGTTAGCATCCACTGAACTCAGAAAACCAAGCCTCTCCCCCTTTCCAAAATCTCCAGCAGGGAAGTATTAAACTCTATGACTGGATTATTAGTCAGCCTTTTATATACGGTATTGTCTTCCAACAAAGTCAAAGCCATCCTGTTGTACTGTGTTTTATTCATGACCACCCAATTGCCCACTTTGTCTGCCTGCGTAAAGACATAACTCTCATTGTTATGCCTTAAATGCTGTAAAGCATCCCACTGTTTCTTAGTAAGATTAAATGATCTGAAACGCTTTCTAAAATGCTCATATTCCATTTCTACATATCTATATAAGACACTTTCAAACACAAAAACATTGGTGGACAATTTGGGTGGCATGAAAGAACTCTTATAAGGTACCCGTGGCATTGACATTTTATCATAACCAGTGAAAAAAAATGATGCTTTCATTAACAGTGGATTCTCTCGCCCAATTTTACTCAACTTCAAACTGCCCTTCATAGTCATATATGGACAAATTTAACAAAGGATCATCACCTTTATCTATATCTATGTCAGCATGTTCCTCATTCAATATTGTATTTACATTTACAGTAACATCATGCCCGCAATTCTGTTTGACCCCACTTCGTTTGTTATCAAAAAATATTTTTAAATGCAACTTTTGACAAAAACGAGTGATTTTCAAAATCATATCAGCAAGGCTGGGACAATTTGGCCCCTTTATCCAATAAAGACAAAACGTCCGGGTCTAAATGCAAGTCAGATAGATTCACAATTTTTAAATTGTCCACATTATAATCATTTACATTGCAATTAAAGTCTGAAAATTGTCCTAATTTCTTTTCCAGCGTCACGTATTCTCCGATGCACTTTAATTCCTCTTTCTCCTGTTCCTGTTGTTTCGGACATAATAACTTCCCCCATTATGGTTTCCATCATTGTTGTTAGAACTCCCCTGCCACTTATGACCTCAGCCTCTACCGCTTTTGGGAGTCTCCTTCCCTGAACTCGTCTCCATCGATTCTTCACTGAGATCCTCAAACGACACGCTCTTCTTGCTGCTACTCGATGCCAACTCCTCTGATGATACTGAGGAGTCGCAGAAATCCTGGTTCCTGTTCCCCAAACTTTGATCCTTCTGTCTTCCTCTAGTCTCCTTCCATTGCCAAACAAAAATCAAATTATTCCTGTAATCATTAATGTCTCTTTGTAGTTTACCCTTCTTTTGAAGGGTTACAGCCTCCTCTACTTTATCTACTTTATCCTTAATATCTTTTGTTTTCGATTTGAAGACCATGTTGGGCATTTTATCTGCCAGGTCTGTTTGTATCTGAAGAATTTCTGCCCTAAGCTTCTCTTGCTGCCTGACATTGCGTTTGATGAGAACGCTCAACCAAGCTTTGGTACAGGATAGGGAAGCAGCATTCCACTCATTCAGAAGATCATTTTCATCTTCCTCAAAATAGTAAACAGGCAATTTATTAATTCTAAGACCCCTAGGGGTAATGTCCAACATCAAATATTTTTCGAGGAACTTTATATCGTAGAACAATGTCACCTCTTTTGTAAGTAACCACTCCAATTTCAAAAAATCCACTTCATTCTGATTCTCCTCTCCCATGGCCCAAGAATTATCATCGGCCATCCTTGTTTCTCGTTCTCTCCAAATGTCAGCACACAAAAAACAAGAACCATATGCTGCCATAATCCTCTTCACCTACACCAAAACTGTGGAACAAACTGTGAGCACCAATAAACCAAAAAACACACACCACACCAGGACATAATGAAAATTCTTTACTGGTGTATCAGGTACCTCGGCTTTCGCCTTCAACAAATACATTTTACACCAAGCAGCCATCTTTTATATTGCAACATCATTAGAATAATTACATCAATTAAAACTAATTGAAATCAATTATTCAATTAAATGCATTAAACTGCATATAAATATTTTACCCTACAAAAAACTTTCTGTTGCAAATTGTAAAAATTTCATGTGCTGTTCTATTTATAAAAAACTCTTTTGATAATTTAATTTGAAGAGAAAATACATAAAATGTATAAAGATGTTTAAAATGGAAAAGTGATTTCAGCAATTACCATATTTCACAGAATAAACAGCAATATATATATGTAACCAACCTAATGGACACGAAACTGAAAACGGAGCTATTAATATAGATACACGAGTAAAGAATTTTTGTTATATCCTGATATGGTGTGTATTTCTTGAATGTCCAACTTAGTCAACCATGGATCCTCAAACATTCTGACCATCCTCACTGCCTCATCAAAAATTAATACTGTACCTTAACGTGCCCTATCAAGCTGACTATTGACTGAATTATCTTCTAGGAAAGACAAACAATTAATTAGCCTGTTATTCCCCTGATGTTTCTTTGGCATCAAACACAGCAGAGGGACACAGTAAACACCTAACAGTGGAAAATCAAAGGGAACTAAATGCCTACTCATTGCTAGTTCCTTATCCAGCACTTTCTGAATCACCCCCTCCTTCCCCACCACAGATTTCAAATTCTTGCACATCTGAGCTGAACCCCTACCTTTGGCTTTATTGCAAAAATACCTTTAACCCCCCACCAACTCAAGCATTGCTTCCTTGTCAGAGTATGCTTGGAGCAGCTGCTCTAACTGATTGGAATTAATTGTTGAATTAACTGTCCTCCACATGATGCTACCTCAGAAAGAGGCCCACCCCTGGTGCCTCTCTGACTCCCCTTTTCTAGACTCTCAGTGTCCCCTTCTTGTCCCTTCCCATAAGCATCAGCTCTCAGTCCACCCACTACCTCTTTTCTTCATCATTTATACCCTGTATGTTGACCTGAACAATGAAAACACATGCAAGAACCTACAAGAGGGCCATGAGCACTTGCCCCTATCAAAAACACATGTCTTCACCTTGCTTCCACCTCCCTCCACTTGTTCTTTGACTACACTGCTGGGCCTATCCAAAATGGTCCTCATTCAAGTATTAGGATGGCTATGTTCCCAAACCATGGACTTGTCTATGGTCTTCAGCTTGCAAAAGCATTGATCATACCACAGCTAGGCATTATCACTCCTAAGTATCTTATGCTTCTTTAATGATCAAAAAATAATAGCAAAGATAGTGTTTGTTCTTCTCAAGGATCACAGTCATGAAATGCACAACCCCCAAAACTCAGTTGTCAAGTCCTTGGCCTATACCTTCCTGTCCCTCTCTTCCCTAAAGTGGTCAGTGCTGCCATAAGATCCTTAACCCCAGGTGACTTAGGCTCCTCTATCTGGTGCACACCATCAGAATCTATAAGACTGAAGGCTTCCACAAACTCTCCCCTCCAACTTTTTTCTTTTATGACCTGCAATATGTGTGCTGTAATAATAACTGCTTTATCAGCCAACCCACTCTGTGAGCCTAGCTGTAAGGCCTACCCTGAACTGCCTTCCCTTACCTGACTCCACATGATTAACCCCCTGGTTCTTGGCTACATAGGGAAATCCCGATTACCTCCTGAAACCTAGCCCGCTCCTGTCACAGCCTTGTCTGAATGCCCCCAGCAGACTCTGTAGTCTGTCCCTAGCTCCCAAATTCAAATACTGCACCAAAGTAAGTAAATATGCATCCAGCATCAAGTTAATGAAACCCCCTTGCCCTGCAAAGATATTAGCACCATTACCTGTCAATAGCTTAGACTTTGAGGCTGCACATTCCCTTCTAATGCGTGCAGCTTTTCTGGGTACATCTGTACTACACCCCTTCTGGCTCTTCGGGATTGCTTGCCTGAAGTTTCAGAGGCCTCCATAACTTACCTGCCTACCTAATTATGTTCCTTCCTACCACCTGTAGATGGCTCCACCTGGGTGGCTTCATGCAGCACTTTCTCCTGCACCTGCACCCTTTAACATAATTTGTCTGCTTGAGCCACCAACTCTTGCCATTTCTTTTCCATGTCAGCCAGGAAATGATGCCATCCTAAATGAAAAGAGACAAACATACTGTATCATCAACCATGCCAACATCAATTACCCTCATTTAAAGTACCTCACCAACTAGCCCTCTGATGTTCTCACTAAGACCTCATATCTGTTTACCCCTCTTTAAATAGACCCTTTACTTGTATATTTGCAGTAAATATTCTGATAATAATTTGATTCCACAACATATCAAGATATTATAGTCTAGACACTGCTAATGTTAATCTGGTTTCCAAATAGCTGGACATCTGCTGCTGAATGCAGTTTCAAAGGACAAAGCCAAAATTCCATCTCTGAAACATACCATAATGACTGTATTTGGCTTGGAGAAAACAGAAAGCAATCACTCAACAAGTTATTACAAATCTGGCCAGTAACCAAACATCTGATTCAAATCCTGTATCTTCTGTCCTTGAGGTGAAGACTAACTATTAACCAAACCCCAAAATGTGACTACTGCCTTCACTGAATCACTACATGGAGGTAAAATAAAGCAGGGGCATGATTTATGGAGGGCCCATTTATACTGCTAGATCATGGGCAAGCTGCCCTTGTGGACCATTTTAAAACGATAGTCAGTTTCCCTTTAAAGGTGAAAATTAAATCCTGCACCCTGTGGCTGTGAGGTAATCATCCCAACCCCTATACCAACACTAGTGTGTGTGTGTGTGTGTGTGTGTGTGTGTGTGTGATGTGTATGTGTGTGAGGCATGCATGCACCCAGCTCATCCCTTCCATCACCCAACTCCTAAGAGATTAACTTTTTTTTTTTTTTTTAAGAAAAGTTTTAAAGATGAAGAATGGAAGCGCTAATCAATGGCACTGTACATCATGCATTCTCTAAACAGTGTGGTCTACTGTCCCTACCTTCAGATTCTCGCCATATCATTCTTGCTGCAATGGTATTACTCCTTATGTTTTTTTTTTCATTTTTATTAAACTGAAATATCAACCATGATCCATCCAGTGTGGGGGTTGCTGTTGCCTAGCAACCCCACGCAATGCCTCCTTACATCACCACATTGCTTCGATATCCCTATGCATGCCACCATGCTACCCCCTTTTCAAATGCAGCAGCTACTGACACGAGCAACCAACCTTGCAGCAGGCCCACCAATGAGTTTTTCCCTTCTAAAACCAAGATATTCTTCACCAAACTTGAAATTGCCAAAACACAGACTCCATGTTGGAATGCCTCTTCTGATCATGTGAAACACAGACCCCACCCTGGCAAGTTGGGGACTGTACAACTAAGCTAACTGTAAACCGGACAGTTGCAAGGTATGACCAAGAGATACACAGGTACATATATCTCAACCTCTTAGCTCCAGACAGACAGAAAACCATACCTCCCAACCTCTCAATGCAATAAATCTAGACAAAGCCCTAAAGAAGTGGGGAGATCCCCAACAACTAGGATAGATTTTTACCACTGCTCTTAACTTTGCACTCATTATAATGCTTGCTAAACAACAGGATTTGTGCTGGCATGCATTTCTGAATGTGAAGTCTCACTAAAGTGCAATCCTTACTCCCACCCAACACAATACCAGAACAGCAGGCTTTGCATCAACATGCATCCCTTGAAGGCTATGCCATCTACAACTCAACTGCAGGCCAGCACATATATTGACTGTAGCCCTCAGCAAGGACCCAGAAGCAAAAACAGATCACCAGACTGGCACAAAGAGCACAAAAAAATGCTAACCAAAGTAACTGCCCCAAACCCATCTATGAGCCTTACACTTATTCTAATAATAAAAAAGAACAACCTATACTCACCTCCATACATGACCTTACTAAAATACCTTAGTTAATTGCCTGGACACTACAGACTATCCTAGCACAATCTGCAGTACCAAAGAGGGCTCCCCACCCCTAGGCCTGATCTCACCTAACCTCCACCCTTCCCCATGACTTCACTTATCCCCTCCTCCAATCTTAAGCTTTATCCACTTAAAGGTACAGCCCAGAAACAAATTAGTTTGACGTGCAAGCTCCATTTGGCAGTAGCATCAGTCATAACTGCCATGACAACTCAGTACACTCATGCTTTTCATCCCACTGGTTACTTCAACGTTTTCTAAAACCATAAATAAAAATTCATTAAAACCAACACAATCAATCAAATGTTTGAACAATGCATTTTTAAACAAGTCCTTCTAATGTCAATGGGGTAAGTGAAGTCAAAGGAGGGATGGAAGTTGTACAAGATCAGGCAAAGCGGTGACAAGTCCCGTAATTGCTTTCAGTGTCCTTTCAGTCTTTCCTATATAGAATCTTGTACATGCCTGACACTGTGCAGCATATACCACACCCTTTGTAGAGAAATTATAATGGCCTTTAGCTCTATATTTGTAATTGCCTAGTGTACAGAAGTCACTGTTTAATATGTACTTACATATATTACAGGGCTAGCATTTGAATGTACCCATCTTATTATGTGGGGCAAACGCTTTTTTCTTATACTCCAAAAGATTTTTTTTTTTAAATTAAGTCCCTGTTTAAAAGTAAATGACAAGGAACATGCCATCCTATTTTTCCATAAAAGTAGCTACCTAGAATAAAGACCACTTCAGAAGGATTCATTGGATAGATGGTAAAGGATATGACCAGATACAAAAAAAACATAGCATTGCTCTCAACAGAGTCCAGGAAATATGGGGGAATATATCCTGAAGGGGGTGTACAGAGGAGGGAGGAGAGGATGGAAACAGCACACCTTGAAGCTATAAAAGGAAGGTGCTCATGAGGGCAAGGGGCAGATGGAGGAGGCATAAGACAGACAGTACTTAAAGGACAGACTTCACAGACTTAGTATCTCCTTCTGCCATTACAAAATAGGGTTTATATCAGAACATCGAAGGCTGATAAGTCTGAAGCTCACAACTTCGAACTTCAAATCCCGAAAGGTGACAACATTGAGCCGCAGAATGGAGATCATCATAGAGTGCGGGAAGGGAAGACTTCCCTTTACTGCACTGTAGTGCGATCTCGGAGTTGGTATATTTAAGTAGTGGGGAATATGGGGGATGCAGTGGGGCATGTCCCCCTGCATAGACAGTTTTTTTTTTTTGGGTAGTTAGTATTTTTTTTGTACGTTTGATGTTGTCAGCTTTCGAGGTTTGCAGTTCGAAGTTGTGAGCTTCGGTCTTGTAAGTTTTCGATTATCTGATATAGACCTTACAAAATACAATGCAAAACAATCCAGGGAGCTGTCTTCATGAAGAGAAGGAAGGGGCAGCCCTACCTCTCAAACTCGCAGCACAAGAAATTTGGACAAAGCCAGAAACAATGGGGAGACAATGGCCCAAAAAAGGGACAGATTTTAAATATTGTTCCTATAAATTATTTTAAAAAGTTGCTAGAATAACAGGTTTTGCATTATTTATTTTCTCAAGGGATATAAAGACTGAAACATCTCTCATTATTTAGTATTATTTAGTGACTTTAATCTTCAATGATTTGCTAGAAAACTACACATTTTATGAAGATATGAGGCAAAATTCTGGACATTCTGCAAAAATCTGGAAGTTGAGAGATATGGCAACTACTGAAAACTATTTCTGCTATTGAAATACGACCACTGAAGACTCATCGAGGAATTGTAAAGTTTAAACAAATCTGCAGTAGTAAAATTTTCAAGATGCCAACCCCCACCACCACCAAAAAATATTTTCACTCTGTTGCTGATAAGCATCTACCTCATCATCTTAGATATGACTGATGCCTACTCATGCATCCTCAACCACAGGGCTCACAAGCCATCTCTCAAATTTAAAATGGCTATGCCCATGTATCACATAGATTCCTTCTACCACTTTATACCTCCAAAACCTCTCTTCCTACCTTTACTCTGTTGTAAAAATTAGACAACTTGATTGCATTTGTAACATCATTTCAAATGTTAAATTATGTTGCCTATAGCATAGCCATTGTTGGAAGCATTTCTATGTTGTATTGTTCCTGCCTTACATAAGATTTGCAGTTTTTGATTTATTTTTACATATTTTTACAGTTTTATTGTTATTTTTATTTTATGTATAACTGTTTCTTGTGCCTACAAATGTCAAATCACTGTTATAAAGTAATGTGGAACTTTTCTCCCTAGACCTCCGCTGTAAATGGATCTCATCCAGTCGGACTTTCCCTGTTAACAAATGTAAAATAAAAATAAATAAAAAGAAATAAAATGAAAAATTCTAGCAGTTTACTTTCCTCCATGATGGCCTTTTACTATGTTCAGAGTATTCATTAAATGCACAGCCCCAGTGTTTTCCCACTTCAGACTAATATAGGGGTTCATATTTATGATTATCTGGATGACTGGTCAATACAAGTATCTCCTGATGGGGACCTCAAGAAAGCTAACAGCCTAGCTTTGCTGCTTTTAAGTGTCTCGGAATGTCACAGCAAACCACAAGACATTTTAGAAGGCATTCTAGATATGAAGAACTTCAAGGTTTACTTTCCTCAGGAGAGAGATCAGCTGAAGAAAGATTTCTTTATGTGTTTTACAAACAAAAGGCATCCCAATGCAGGAATGTTCCTTAAGCTTCTTGGTTTCACATACCTTCTATCCCAAGGATTTATAGACTCCTAGATTGTTACTAAGCTAATGACACAAGGAGGCCTTTCTAAGCCTAATCGAGTTTTCCCAAAAGAATAATGACATCCTGTATCCAAACAGGACATTCCAGGCCAGGTATTTATAAGCTACCTCTGTCCATAAGGCACATGGGTGCCAGGCCTGGTGTAAATTTCCTATTCTTCATCCACTGGTCTAGGTTGCCCTTAAACTGGGTAATAGACAAACTCAGCTTTACATGGATATGGAGCCTGTTCCATAGGAGTGCCAGTCTCAGGCAAATATAACTCTCTCCAGCATGTTCTGTTTAAGTCACGGACAAAATTCAGGTCCCTAGAACTTGTATTTCTGGTACTCTTTGACTTACAAATATGTAGGACACTCATAAGTGTGGAGTCTGCAGATGCCTTGTAAGCCAGGCATAGATCAGTCCTCAACAATCTATAGGGGACTGAGTAGACGGAGAGAGCTTTAAGGCACTCTGCATAAGGCAGAATTGTTACGTCTTGTATTCTTTTAGTAAGGAATGTCTGAAGTCACTCTTGTTGCTGCATATGCCTGATTAGGTGCATACCAAAGGGAGCATTAGACTCTATGACTGGTCTGATAAGGGTCGAGTACAGTGGGATAATGACCTCTTTGGATCTAGATGCCATGCCCTTACTTAAAAGTTATGCAATATAAAAGGATTTCCTCACCACTGTGGCCACATGGTGGTCAAAGGTAAGGCTGCTGTCTACGTGCATACTCAGATCCCTGACCACGAGATCAACTCTTATGGGCATATTATCAACATGGTAATTAGCTGGGATGGTTGACTTCTCCAAAGGGTACAATTATGCATTTCTTAGCATTGAGTTTAAGACCATGGCTTTGACACCCTTTGTTAGTCAGAGATAGACCTTCTTGAAGAATGCTAATGTCTGCAGGGGAGTCAATGATAAACCCCAGCTTGCAATCATCTGCAAACTTGGTCAGCCATAAACCTTCAGCATTTGCTTCCATTTCTGAGAAACAGAAGCCAAGAACGACCAGGCCCAGTACCAAGCCCTGGGGTACTCTGCTAGTAACTGGCTCCTTGGTGGAGGTGGCCTCACCTATTCTGATCTTCTGGGTCCTATTAGTGAGCAATTTGCCTATCCAATGGGTAATAAAAGGGTTTATATCTAAATCAGTGAAATTGTCCATAATGCCTGAGTCGGGTATTGTATCAAAAGCCTTGGCCAGGTCGAGGTAAACTGTGTGCACAGTATTATCTTCATCCAATGCATTGTTGACCTCTCAAAAAAGTCCACCACATTTAATAGGTATAACCTTCCTTTCACAAAGCTGAACTGTGATAGGTCCAGGTTCAGAGGTTACCTATGCCCTTATTTATCATGTCCATGATGATTTTCACCATGGCCTTACATATGGGGCTGGTAAAACATTTGGGTCTGTAGTTACCAGGATCAGTGGTTGTGGTTGGCCCTCTTTTGTGCAGAGGAATGACTGTAGCCATCTTTCATTCTTAGGGCACAAAACCTGACTGAATTCCAATTTATGTACGAACAATGTCAGTGGCACCAGCATACACAACACGTGGATCATGTTTTACCTTTGATAGGTTCATTGACAAGTACTACGCAATCAGTCTGCAGGCCATTACAAGAATAGCAAAAAAAAATCCTATTCAAAAGTTATCTCCAGCTTCAAGGAGGGAAAGACAAGACAGAAGGAGAGTTGAGGCTGCCCATCCAATTATCTAGGTTGACCTTGACGGTGGCAAGGGTGCTACTCAGACTGAATTGTAGTGAAAGTTTTTCCAGTTGGGAGGAATACATTGGGATATAAATCTATCACGCCAATGTGTCTTCTTAATCTGTCAGTGAAGGTTTAGTTCTTTTAATCGGGTATGTGAGATAGCATTAGTTCTGTGAAGGAGTAGAAGGTCATATAGGGTTGGATCTTTCATGGCTTGAAAGTCTAGAAATAGATCTCCTTGGAGGAGTCTCTAAGAGATTGAATTGAGAGAAAGGGCTGACAGTCTTTCCTGATAACTAAGATTTTTGAGGCCACTGATCTTTTAAGTTATGAATCTCTGAGGTCTCTCAAGTTGTGTTACATGTTTAGACAAATACATGCCAAAACATACATTATATTCAATAATGGGTCTGATAAGATAAGAGAAAAGGGGAATTAATAAATTCGTAGATCTGGTATAGATGCCATTGGAAATTAGATGAGCCAGATAAAAGGTTTTCCAACCTACTGTGGATACATGCTGGCCAAATGACAAGGAATTATCCACAAGAGTACCTAAATCCCTTGCAACAGTGTCTGATTGAGGAGTACATCATCTGTATGGCAAGTAAAACTGTTTTGTTTATCAAATTGAACTATACAACTTTTTTTACATTTAATTTGAGAACTGTTTACATTTAATTTGAGAACTATGTCCCTGCACCAAGTGTTAACATGGTCTAGCTGATTTTCGAGCAATTGCAAGTCAGGTGAAGACTGAATAACAGCACACAATTTGCAGTCATATACAAACTTAGTTAGCTGTAGGCCAGGAGTGCTGACCTGAAGGTCTGAGAAATAAATGCCAAATAGAAGGCTCAACGCTGATCCTTGTGGTACACTAGTGCTAACTTATTTGGTTCCAGAAGTGTCACCTGCAACTCTAACTACATGGGTTTTGTCAGACAACTAGTTTGCTATCCAATGCATAACATAAAGGCTTAAATTCAAATTTGCAAGTTTAACAATAATGCCTTCCTAGGGAATAGTGTCAAAGGCCTTGGCCAGGTCTAGATATGTCACATGCAATGCATAAACACTGCCCACTGCTTTGGTTACTTTTTCAAAGAAATGAATATGGTTAAATAGCAGGGCATTCCTTTGACAATGCCAAACTGATGAGGGGCTAAGGATAAGAGATATTCAATGTCCAGATTAATGAGGTCTGAGATAATGCGCTCCATAGCTTTACATATGGGCTAGTGAGACTAACTGGTCTAGAGGTACCAGTGTCTGAGGTTGGGTCACCCTTGTGTAATGGCTGTTTTCCAGGTTTCAGGAATGTAATTAGTGGAGACATTTAAAATTCCTTCCTTCCAATGGAGCTCTGGAAGTTTGTACTATAACTTCCAATGGGGAGAGCCTAAGTTTTCGATGGAATCAAATTATGTCCTTACATTTCAGACAAACGCTCATATAAATGGAGTATACCAACAAGTTAAAACCAAAATGGTGTTAAACCCCATAGGATTGCTTCCAGAACAGTTAATTGTTGGCGGTCTGCCAAATTGGAAACGTTAGAGTAACTGCAAGAACAGTTAGGGATGTTTGACACCTAAATAAGGTTAAGTTAAGAAAGAACAAGTTACCACCTCAAGTAGAGAAATTTGTAATGAGGATGTTGAAAACACTGAGTGAGTCAAGCCCATGTTTAGAATTTGTTCCACAGGAGCAAAATCTGGTTAAAATTGTTAGAAATTTATCTCATAGTGTACTGGGGTGGAGGGGTAACGGCACTAAAGAGCTAAATTGAATAGCTGAAAAAATGTGGGAATTGTGTTTTAGTAAGCATAGTTTTGTGTTTAGATATGGTTTTTCTTTTTATTTTAGTTCAATAGTTTGCTTTGAGCTAATAAACAGTTGTAAAAGTTTAGTTGGCTACTTGCTTAGCAAAGCAGAACATAGAATTAGAGTTTGCTTGTGTAAGCATTTATAAGCAGCTAGCTTTGAGCTCCTAAATAGTTCCAAAAGTTCCTTCAGTTCTTTTGTTATATAAATAATTTAAACAGTATAAATGACCCGCAATATACTTTTACAGCTCTGTTGGTTTGTAATATAACATATATTGGATTATTACAACAGTTTTAATTTTTATTATATTTGTTTTAGATACAGCAAAATTTAGGCCCTGTACACAGAAATAAATATTTAGCTTCAGAGGAGGATAACAGAAGAATTTAGAAATAATTTATATGAAGTTTAAAATACCGGTAATAAATGGATTACCACTGATTTATATTTCCAGAAACACAGAAGTAATTTTCCTGAAATTCCAATACTGTACTCCAGAGCTCCACATAATAAATCTTTCAGGGGAAAATTTCAATGGTAAACCTTGTGTCACTCCATGGTGAATTTCAATAAACTATTAGAAGAATTGGATCTGTGTAAAAATATTAGCAAATCAATGTGAACTGAAAACTGGTGTGCTCAAATAGAACAAAAGAACCAGGTGAATCAATATTACCAAATAAACTCAGTTTTTTATGTCACAGTAAAACATCAAATGAACTGCCATGTCATCCAAACTCAGTTGTTGAGCATCACCTAACAGCATCACCATTCTCTCAGCATTTTAAACCCAATTTTGTTCATAAACATGGGAATCCATATTGAAAGTGACCATCTAAGCAGCCATTGTCACCCAGTTAATCAATGCCTTAAAAAAGAATGCACAAGCTGCTGACAATTTGTGAATAAAAAAGAAGTGGTACAAGCAATCAAATTGAAATAGAATGTACCAGGTATCCAGTCTGCCTTAAAGAAACTATTGATTAGAAAAGAATATTAGATAATTAAGGATCACTGGAGAGAGCAGAGCATTAAATGGAAAATACCTTGTTTGAGTAAGATGTTCAACCATGGCAGCTTTAAATGTGATAAGACTTATGATGAAATTTCATAGCCTTATTCACTTTCAATGGAAATGTCTGCTTGCAGAACATGTCAATGTTAGTCTACTATTAGTGTGTTTGTTTACTAATCAGAACTATGCACCATTTTTCACATTAGGTAGGAGACCATTGTAGCTTTTAAAGATCCGAGCCAAACAAATAGTGCCAACCACCGCTGGTGATTGGTTGATCAAGTAATTTCCCATGAAAGGGCCCAGAAGAAATATAGCTTGATGTGCAGCTTAAGTCTGCTGCACAATGCTGTTAATATTCAGATTATTCAGATTTGGCAAAGGTAACTCCTGCATGGGGAAAAAGAGTATTTAGATTCTTCAATCCAGGTATGCTGTATGTATGCATAATTTATATTCAGATAAAGGCCAGGTACTTTTCAAAAATGCAGTGTAAAAAGCAGAAAGGCACTGCTTACTTTTTTGGTTACTGATGAATAAGGACTTTTCATTTACTCAATTTGTTACTTTTGCATTAAAACCCGTTTGAAGATGGTGCCTTACTATACAAAAGACGTTGTGGAGGAAGGGTCTTGTCTTTACAAATTACAAATGTCAGTACACAGAAGCTTATTAACTTTAACTTAGGTAAACATATACAAACTCTATGTTAAATACTTAAACTTACATGCTCATTCTCAAATCAGCAGAGCAAAATGGCACAGATTTAACTTATCATACTTATACATGCTCATCATTACAGCACAGAATGCTCATTCTCCGCACACACACAAAACCTGTTCTACAGACCCTGCTAATAAAACATACATAATTATACACCACAATTCTCATTCATGCAATTCCAATAATACAGCACTCAAGTCACACAAAATTAATTAAACCTATTTACACACACACACACACACATATATATATATATATATATATATATATATATATATACATACATATATTCATGTCATATAACTATACCACAACATAGGTAATATGAACACATATATATATATATATATATATATATATACCAATATGTGACACTGGGATCGTCTCTGCTGAATGTTCAACTTTAGGTACATCAGGAACATCGCAAGGGAAGTACATAGAAGTTAAGACACGTTCTGCAACAGGAACACTGTCTCTGTGCTCTGAGATCTAGAGTCTGTGCTCTGAGATCTAGAGTCTGTATCAGGATTCTGATACAGGAAGAAGATGTCTGAGATCAGAAGATGTCGACACACCCTCTGAGTTTCATTCACAGATTGAATGCCTAAACTACATATACCTGTTACTTATTACACCATGATTACTTAACCAACTACCTCTTTCTTTCCATACTGTCTTTATCCAATCAAGATACTCAAGAAATCTGCTCAAAAGATCATAGCTGGAAAAGAATGCTTCCTGAATAATTGGGATCTAATGTTTCTGTTTTCTGTTGTTCTTCTGTTTGACCTCAATAAACTGGACCTGATATTACTGGTTTATATGGTTTGCCTGGATAGAAGTACTGTTTAGGTGACCCAAGCACATCATTGATAGATCAGTAAATTGTGACTGGTTGCTTCAAAAAAGTATTTTTATAGTCATTGGTATTTGACCTTTCAATTGGTTGCTTGAGATTGAGTAATTGTGTTTCACCAGTCCATTGTCACGCCTTGACTCTGGAACTAATTGCACACTAGTAAAATATTCCCATTCCCATTAAGCCATTTGACTTGAATAATTTGGACTACTAGTACCTTGTCAGAAATAACTGTGTGGACTATTCTTAGAAACTCTTGATGATGAAACTATGTTGTAGTGACATACATTAGATTAGTTAGAACATCAAATGAATCTCAAATTAAAACAAATCAAATAAAGTAACACTGATAATGCTGATTGTTCCACTTTAATATATCCATGGCTACTGTTGACTAAGGTAGTTCAGGAACTTGACTTAGAAGTGGTTCTTCACTGCAAATGTGGTTAGTAGTACTATGGAACTGAACAAGAAAGAAGTACTTTTATCAATGTTTTTTAGAGAAAAGCCAAATTACCTCTCACACCCTTCTTTTTGGTAGATTCAGAAACACCTATGTGAGCAGTGCAAAAAAATGATATAATATGGTGTAAAGAAAGGAGGAACAAAAACCTGGGCACTGTGAAAATATGGCCATCTCCATTGAAAATACTCATCTCTGTAAAGAAAATAAGTTTGCACTTCAGGTGGTACACTAGATTGCTTTGAATTGTGCCCAACGTTAATGTAGTGGTTGAGCTTTTGCAAATTGGTTGTGTTCTCTCAGTTCATCAATGTTAATCATCAAATGTGGTAGAAAAAATTATGCACTTCCATTACATCATCAAAAAAGAAAATTCATCAATTACAGTGTTTGTGTTGTGTTTCTGATCTGTTATCATAGGTTTCAAAAATCTGGAAAAGGTATCAGCCAGATAAAAGTTTGCCTTGATTTGCATTTTCAAGATTTGAGGATCATTCTTAATAATTGAGCTTGAGCTGAATGCTAAGTAGAATAGTAAGAGGAGGTTTTAGATAGAATCTGAATCCATTGATCGATCATAGATATAACTTATGAAACTTTGAAAATATTGCAAAATTGTCAAAAGTTCTTTCTCGATTTGAAAGATTGCTTTTTTTCAAGGGTAAGGGTTCTAGATAGTGTGCATTCTTGATGGAGGCTATTCTTGAAGGATAATTGCACCAAGACCAAATTTTGAAACATCAAGCAATAATTACTGGGTTATCTTCATGTAACATCAATTAGGGTGGCAATTTTCCATTTAAGGTCTTCAAATGCTCTCTCTCTCTGTTCCAGCTAAGACCATGTAACATTTTTTAAGTCAGCTCTCTTAAAGGTGCTGGTGTCTCACTGACATGACATCTGGTAAAAACTTGCTAGTTTGTTTACCAGTTAAGAAAACGCTGCAGAGCTTGAACATTATCAGGTGCTGGCATCTCAAGAATAGCTGCTTACTTGGATGGGTCTGGTCTCAAGCCAGTACTGGTAAATAAATGACCTACATATGTAAATTATGTTAGTCTGAAATTGCACTTTAGAGGATTCAGCTTTAAGTTCACTTCACATGCTCTTTCTAGAACTATCTTAAGATTTCTGTCATGCTCTGCTTCACCATTGCCTCCAACCAATAAATCATCTACTATTATGACACAAGGATAAACTGAAAAAATTTTCTCTATTGCACGCTGAAAGACTTTACTTGCAGAATTTATTCCAAATGGCATTCTTAGGAATCTGTATCTGCCAAACGGGATACTAAAAGTAGGCAGTAATGAGGATCTGTGACCAAGTATCACCTGCCAAAATGAACATTTTGCATCCAAGACAGAAAAAACAGTGGCATTCGATATTAGGGCTGTGACTTCTTCGACTGTATGTATATATGCATTGGATGATGCAGTCTCTTTAATGCTTTGTTCAAATCTCTTGGGTCAATACATATTCTGATTTCATCTGAGCCTTTTTTGTGAGTGGCTACCATGGACGACACCCATTCAGTTGGTTCTGTGACTGGACAAATTGCACCTTGCTGCACCATTTTATCCAATTGAACCTTAACTTTATCCTGCATAGCTATCAGAACTTTTATTGCTGGTCTGACCACTGGAATGACCTCTGGGTCTAACTTCATAGACTACACAACTGGAAGTTTGCCCAACTTATCATCAAAAACATCAGCATACTCTGAAAAAAATGGCTTCAGAAAAATTGGAACTAGGAGATGCACTTATATGATGAACTTCTTTGGTAAAAGAAAGCAGATACATTCTTAAACTGTCCCTGAAGCTCAATAATGACTGCACAGGTCTTCGGACTATATAGAATAACAAGCTGTAACAGCTGCTAGCCAAATAACATGAAAACACCGCTGAGCCTTTGGTTTGAATTTCTTCACCTCCTTAAGAAACAAGTTTTGCACTACTAGGCACACTCAGTTGTTCACCAGCTCTCACTTTAGTAAATGTGTCTGCTGACATAACATTACACTTTCAACCAGTGTCTACTTTGAGCTCAGTGGATTTACTATTGATCTGGACAGTAAAAAATACTTAATTCTTTGCCAAACAATTCACTGCATCAACCTTTTCACCAATTACTGATACATCATCTACAAAGAAAGTAGAATTGCAGTTCTCAATATGATCAATTTGCTTTTCTGAGTGACCCTTCTTTATAACTGTGTGGTTTACTTGATTTGCACAACTTTTGAAAGTGGTTCCATTATTTACAATTGTGGCATTGCTGACCAAATGCTAATCATTTCTCTCTTTTAGATTCATGATTGGCACCACAATTGCTATAGTTAACTATAAAGCTAAAGTTGTGTTTTGCTGATTCACATTGATACTGTACTGAGCATGCTCTAGTCTTAGAATTTGCTGGAGAACTACATGGTTTCCTCAGGGAACCTGCAGGGGCTGTGGGTGCCACATGCTTAGGCCTGCTCTGTTAGTCACGTGTTGCATGCTGTCTACATTTGCTCTGGTGCCTACCAAAACCATGCTCTTATCCCTTGCAAGCATACTTGCATGCCTTTCTGTAACTTCATGGAGTTGACAAATCTCAATAGCTTTGCTTAGCGTTAAATCACTGTCAAGAAGCAGAATCTTTCTCACAGCTGCACTATTAATACCACACACAAGCCTGTCCTTTATCAACTCATCTTTTAAGTCACCAAACCAACACATTTTAGCTTTATTCATCAGGTCAGTGATATAAGCTGCAAATGTCTCCCCTGGTTTCTGATCTCTTGTGTAAAACAAATGTCTCTGTAATGTAATATTTATCTAGGGTTTACACATTTCTCTGAATTTGCGCTTCAAACACTCAGGAGTCTTCCCTTGATTCAGCCTGTACAATAATATGGCAGTTTTCACTTTCCACCACATATATTGCTATGAAAGCTCTCTTTCAATGGCCTCTGACCCAGCTAGGTTTAGTAAAATGAATGCCTTGGTGCATGCATCTTTGTCAGAATAAGCTGCTTGTATAAAAATGTCTTACTCTTGCTCAAATATTCTCCAATTCTCTGCAATTTTCTGATCAAATACAAGTGGTGCGGGCTTTCGAAATCAGTTTGCCATATTAACACATACCAGTGAAGGATTTTGCAAATATGCACGACACACACACACACACACACACACACACACACACACACATATACATATCCCAGAAATGTATGCCAGTATTCGCAACTATGCCTAATAGCACAACAAGCCTCTGAATAACTGAACTTTACGAAATAAGTCTCTCAGGCACTGTAACACTCTTGAAATTACTGTACTGCAAGAAATCACCTCTTATCAGTGTAAGAAACATTTCAAATTAATTGCACTGTGCGAATGAACTGAGCAGAAGCAGCTCAGAGTAATAAACATTTCGAAGTAACTGCACTTTGCAAATAAACAGTACATGGCACACAGAAACATCTCCAAAATTGTGGTACTTTGCTAAATAATTCTTTACAGTGCAAGAACCACTCTGTAATGGTGGCACTTTGCAAATAATTTTACAGTACCTTACAAAATAGTTGAACTTTGCACACAGATAAACTCTTTGGAATACATGCACAGTAATAAGCACATGCTGTAAGCACTTTTACACACTTTGAGATACTTTGAATACGTCTAGTTATACTATTCAGGGCTTTGATCAATGCAAAATGGTAGTTATGCCAAACACAGCACTTTGCCAAAACATGCAGTCACCTTGCTTTATTTACAGTTAATGTGCCTATTTTTTCCCTTATTACATGTGTTTGCTTGTTTAATCTCTTTCCATGCCCATTATACTTTTCTTGTGCTTGTTTTACTCTAAACATGCCTGTTTTGCAATTCCGAGGTAACTCCAAACTCCTAATATGCTTTTCTGATACTCATTTTATCAAGTCTGTTAATTTTAAACATTTTGATTAATCAACAAATCTTTTATACCTCTTGCTTGTTTAATAATGTGGTTTGTGCACTTTTAATGCTCCATTTTATCGTTTTTAAAAAAAAAACTGTCCGTGCAGGTTTTCATTCCCTTTGGTTCTTTTCTGGCTCATTTTTGTGCTCATTTTTCTTTGTTTACCTTCACTGTTAACTCTGCACCTCATAGGTCTGAAAAACAGTCTCTGGATTCCCATTTCTGACACCATGTTGCTCGTCTAGACTGGATAAAATAGGCGAGACTTTGCGGACTTGGTTCAAGCAGCTTTATTATTATGTACAAACATCAGGATTAAGGCTTATTAACTTTAACTTTGATAAACTTATATACAAACTAGATATAGCACTCATAAATGCTCACTCTCTGCCTGGACTCACAAAATAGCACTGAGATCAGCATGTGCTCGGTATTTATATGCAGGTTCAGTCCTCAAAATGCTTCTTAAAGATACAGCACACATGCTGTGTTCTACAGGTCTGAAATAATATACTCCGCAGCATTATATAAGAGGCTGGTGAGACTAATAGGTCTATAGTTAAAAGGATCTGTGGTTGGGCCACCCTTGTTTAATGGTATTATAACGGCTGTTTTCCAGGCTTCCAGAATATAAACAGTGAACAGGCTTAAAGAGGTTAAGAAGGGCTTCAAAGAGGCCATACTTGGCACCGACAATGAGGCAACATGGTATATTATCAGGGCCCATGGATGAGATGTTCTTAGCTTTTGAGAAAGCTAAGAGGACTTTTTCCATAGTAATTAAAGAGGATGGTTGGGACTGTGTAATCTGTGGAAGGAGAAGAGACCAGCAGCCCCTGCAGAATGGTCCTTTCAAAGCCTAATCTAGACCCAGAGAAGGAATCAGGATTATAGTGCTTTGTAACCAAGTGAGCGGAGTAAATTTTGCACTAATTTTGTCAGATAAAATATTAGACACTTCCTTTGGGTCAGTGTGGGCATTATTATTGTGGACTAGCTCCAAAAATCATTAGGTCTCAGTTCTTAATTTACTGATATAGTTAGAGAAAGATTTGAATCATTTTTAGTTTTAGAAGTGACCTTAAGTTCATACTCAACTTTGAGCTTCCTAATGTTTTTCTTAAGCTCTTTAATGGCTTACTTGTGCTCTTAAGATAGGTAGAAAGTGCACTTGCTTAAGTACCCTTACCATAACAGTAGATGTTCAAATTATCACTGCTCTAGTGGCCTTAGCTATATGGGTTATATCCTGCTAAGGATATAACAGCCAGCCAACTTCAAAAGCTTCAGGGGTACCTTCTATGTCCTCAAACTGTCTGTTAGCTTGAGCTAGGTCCAAACACAAATTGGATGAATCAGCTGAATAACTTCCAAAACAAGTTTACCAAGAACCATAACAACAGTTGGCAGCTACTCGGTCAATAAAGGTCCATCCTCACCACAAACAGGTCACAGGAATTTCACTTCCACAATGCAGAAAACGTAAAAACACAGCAGTTTATTGCAACATCCAGAGATTTAGCGCTTTCGTCTCATAACATGAAACTTCATCAGAATGAGAGAGATATGTGGATATTCCAATGAACTACTGTGTTTTTACGTTTTCTGCATTGTGGAAGTGAAATTCCTGTGAACTGTTTGTGGTGAGGACGGACCTTTATTGACCAAGTAGCTGCAAAGTGCTGTTCTGGAGCTAGAGCTGGGTGCCAAGCTCTTCAGAGCTTTCCTGCCAAGAGAGAGAGACGAAAGCTGAGCCCTGAAAGGACAATGCTAGGAAGAACAAAAAATAACCACACCCTGACATAAACAACACTCTAAATACCAAGGGGGTTGAAGTGAGGGAGCAGCTATTGCAGCAGTGATCATTCGAACATCTACTGTTAAGTTAACTTACACGACTGTACTATGTTCACCATATTGATCACTGCTGCAGTAGCTTTAGTTATATCGATAGATTACCCTAGCTTACCAGATTAGGGATGTGGAAGGAGAAGAGTCCAGGAGTCCTTGGAGAAAGTAATATAGACCTAGTTAAGGAATCAAGCTTATAGTGCTTTGGAATCGTACGTACAGAGCACCAAGTTGCATCTTCTACAATAGTTCTAGAATTCAACTCTTTCCAAAACCAAGGCCTTAGTAGAACTGAGCCTTGACCCTTGAATAGTTTTTTTGTGGTGAGTATAACAAAAATATCCCTAGACAATCACTTGGAAATAAAATTGCAAACAGAATCTAGGGCTTTCCCCTCACTACCACCGGACCAGCAGCCTGAAGCACACCAACAGTGTTTTCGTCAACAACAGAGAGAGGAAGATAGAAATTTTAACAGAAGTGAATAAAACTGGGGGAGTATGAACTGATAACCTGCTTAATGACATTAATGAGAAGCTCAAAAAGTTAGAAACTGACATTGTAGATCAGAAAACTGGCAAAATTAACCAAGTTATTCGTGACTTCAATGGAGGGCAATGTGGAAGACCAACTGGAAGGCTCTAAAAATGGGACCTCTGCGACGTCAGAAGGGAGATGTCAAAATGAGTGCTGCAGTTTCCTTTGCTTCATCTGAGGGAACATCATTTACTACAGATTCGGAGATGGAATCAAGGGCTTTCCCCTCACTATCACCGGCCCAGCAGCCTGAAGCACACCAACAATGTTTTTGTCAGCAACAGAGCGAGGAAGATAGAAATTTTAACAGAAAAAGAGGGACTATGAACTTTACATCAGCAGGTGAAGGACATTTTAAAGAAAACTTTAAAAATAGCAGATGGCAAACATTTGTCTGTTGCCACTAATCAGACATCTTTGGTTGTTAATTTGTCTAATTGTCATTTATCTAATGAACAACTGGAAGTGTTAAACTTAGGTTTAAAATTTGTTCCCAGTGTTCTACCTTCTTGGCATATTATTGAACAGGAATTATTCAAATTGCCATGGAAATTGCAACTGAAATGTTACTTTAGTGTGAATGATTATGAACCAGATGCTGAATTATCAGATAATGATTCATTTTATTCTTGTGAGTCTGAGAACGTTTGGGATAATGAACTGGATGTTAATACAAATCAAAATGCATATTGTTTACTTAATACATCTAATGTTAAATATAGAAGTCATTTTATACCTTCTTTTAGCAATGAACATGTTAGGAATTTCACGGCGATGCTTCGTTTGTCTGTGGAACAGGTGTATAATGAATTTAAGGTTAATAAGTCATTTGTTGATTATAATCTGATGAAAAAAGAATGGACAGCATTAAATCAGTTAGCGGACAGTAAGCACTTAATTATAAAACCAGCAGACAAGGGTAATAAGACTGTGATTTTGCATTACAAACAATATCTCAAATTGTGTAATTCTCACCTACAGGATACTAGTGTATATAGATTTGTGGATATTGTTATGTATTATGAAGCTTTAAAAAAATAGGAGGCTTTATTGTTGAAAGGACAACGTTTAGGTTATTTAACTAAAGAATATGTTAGTAAAAAGCTGAATGAGGATAAATGTAATATGGCCACGTTTTATTGCCTGCCTAAGCTGCATAAGTATGCAGTGGATCCACATGGCAGGCCTATAGTAGCGGCAACTAACTACTTTTTGCATAACATGGGTATAATTATACATGAATATCTGTTGCCCTATGTATAGCGAGTACATTCCTACATTAAAGATACTTTTGATTTTTTTTCAATAAAATTGAGAAAACTGATTGGAATTCTAAATGTTATTGGGTGACATTAGATGTCACCAGTTTATATACGAACATTAAACACATGGATGGTATTTTAGCTTTGCAGTCTATTTTGGATGACTGCTCTACTTCAAGTTATATTACTGAATGGGTAGAATATACTTTAAGAAATAATTATTTTTCCTTCAATGAACGTGTATTCCATCAGTTACAAGGTACAGCCAAGGGGACACCTTTTGCCCCCACTTATGCCAACTTGTTTATGGCCTCGTTTGAAAGGAGATATATTTATCAACATGAATTTTTCAAAAAAATATGTAGTTAAATACTATAGATACATTGACAATCTAATCTTTGTATGTCAGGATTGTATGGAGAAAGTGCAAGATTTTGTAAAAGAGTTGCACTGTAATGGGTATAATTTATCCTTTGATGGCTTACAGGTTGGCAAAGAGGTAGACTTTCTGGATGTACATCTAGTAGGTACAGAAACTAATGAAATCTTGACCTCTGTATTCAGAAAGGTTCATGATGGTGGGCAATTTTTACATGGCTCTCGTTGTCATCTTATGCATTTAATTAATTCCTTACCTTATGGGGAACTTTTACGACTTCATAGAATTTGTAATAATAAAGAAGATCTATTTAAAGCTCTTCTTTCTAGCTGTACTATGATCCTGAATAGGGGATACCTATTGTCTAATATTCTTGAGGCTTTGGATAAAATCCAAGAATATTATTATTCTACCAATAATAATTATAATTATGTGAGTAATATTTATAGTAGTAGGAATACATCTGTACAAGACAATATGTGTATATATATATATATATATATATATATATATATATATAGATAGATAGATAGAGAGTAATGACATACAATGTTCTTAGTGAACAGATACACAAACAGGTTAAATATTATTGGAAGGTTTTGATAAGGGAAGAAAAACTAAGAAAATTATCTAGTCACCATCCAGTTTTTTTCATTCAAGAAAGGGACCAGTTTGTCAGACAAACTGGTTAAATCTTATTTTATAGCTCCTGCAGAAAGTTTCACAATAAATCTATTGTTGAAGGGAACTTTTCCATGTAGAAGATGCAGTATTTGTGAACTGATTGTTCAAAACTTTGATAAAAGTGGAAATAATAAGTTTTGTGTCTTAAGTAACTTTTCATGTGTTACTGAAGGAATTATATATGCTCTGCATTGTCCATGTAGGTTGGTATATATAGGTGAGACCAAGAGAATGTTCAAGTGTCGTCTGCAAGAACATGTCAGAGACATTAAAAAATGTAAAACTGAAAGTGCTGTGGCTGTTCATTTTAAAGAATGTCACAATAGTGACTATAAATTATTACAAGCTACTGTTTTAGAAAAAATATTTGTAAAACTAGGTGATGAGGGAAGGTTAAAAGATCAACTGTTTTTTTAAAGAATCTTTATTTTAAAATATAACACTATGGTTCCTCAGGGTTTAACTGTGAAATTAATTGGAAATGTTTTATTTAACTATATAATTGTATGCAACTGATTTTCATAATTGAATTATTAGCTCTGCTTGGTGGGTATTTAAGGGGAATGCTTGGATAATGTTTTTTATACTTCTTGAAGACTACTTGGTCAAGGCGCTAAAGTTTGGAATAAAAGTGGATTCTGTTTGCAGTTTTTGGATATTTTCTGCTGTTCTTTGGTGTGTTTTTAACCATTTGGAAATAGTCTGCTTTGACACAGGTTGGTCCTTTTTACCTTCACAAGAAGTAAACAATTGATCTGAAGATCTGAAAGACTTGGCTCTATCAAGTGTCAAGATAGTATCGGAGTTGTCTGCAGACATCCAAGGAATGAAGTATCCTCTCTCTCATTTTAGGGTTCAGGAAAGAAAATGGGGAGATGGATAGTTTGGCTTAAAGTTAACTTGGATACACTTTAGGCATAAATGGATTAGTTCTCAAAGAAACCCTGTCCTTGTGCAAAATGGGAAAGTGTTGACTCACCATAAGAGCTTGCAACTCTGATCTGACCTCTGCAAGAATGGTATCTATCAGTAAAACTGTTTTCCATGTTAAGAAGCTCAATTCAGCCAGGTTAGCTTCTTCAAATGGAGCAAATGTTAGCTTGTCTAATACAAAATTAAGATCCCAAGGAGAGGCCACCAGTTTTTTTAGAGGCTTCTTATACAGAACCCCTTTCAAAAGCATTTTGTCTTGAGAATATATTGAAAGAGGAGAAATTATGGGTAGACATGCTGAAATGGCAAATAAATGAACCTTGATATAGGCGTAAGAAAGCCTAAAGGACAGCAACTCATGCAAATGTTGTAAAACTAGAGAACTACCACCACTGAATAGGTGCTGGCTATGTTGTTGGCACCAACTAGAAAACCCTTTCCATTTGCTAATATACGACTTACTAGAAACAGGTTTTCTTGCCTCCATTAGTACCTGCAGCATATCCTCAGTAAAAAGGTGCCTGAAAGGAATTAAGTCCCTATCATCTAGGCAGTCTGCTGAAGTTAATATCATGGTGTATTATCACAAACTCCTGTTTTGTGTGAGTAGATCCAGTCTGTGTGGAAGCTTGTGGTAATTGTTCTTGGGCATTTCCAAAAGAAGGGAGAACCATGGCTGCCTGGGCCAGAAAGGAGTCATCACAATGATCTTGGGTGATTTCCTCTGAATTAGAAATACCCTGGATATTAGTGGAAAGGATGGAAAAGCATACAGGAACATTCCTGTCCAAGGAACACAAAAAGGCATTTGTTTTCCAGGCCTTTTTCCATGGAGTCCTGGAGCAGAATCTTGCAAGCTGATTGTTCAGAAAGAAGGCAAATTGGTCCTCTTGAGGTACTCCCCACAGATGGATCAAATCTTGAATAAATGTCTGATCTAGTTTCCATTTGTGAGGGTCTGCCCTTGTACTGCTCAGCTTGTCTGCCATACAGTTTTGCTCTGTTGGAATGAATGATGCTTGTAGAATGAGACTGTGCTGTGAAGCTATATTACAAGCTAACGTGGCCAGTTAGCAAAGAGGGTATGACCTGGTTCTCCCTTGCTTGCTGATGTATCATATGACTGCCTTATTGTCTCTCAACAACTTGAATAGGTACTGAGGACCAAAGTTAATTCACACAGTGTGGTGCAATGTCAGGGCAAGAGTCTATTTTATATTTATGTGCTTGCATCTGACCTTGGTGTCCCACACACCTTGCACTTTTATCACTCCTGAGACTGCTCCTCAAGCAAAGTCCGAGGTATCTGTGATGTCTGGCTGCTTTGGAACAGGGAGGGAGAAGAAAAAAACTGGATCTAGAGATATCTATTGTCTTCCCCCATAGTGAATTCTGTTCTAACGAGCCCTAGCACTGGGATCTGAAAAGATAAGGGTTGTTAGTGCAGGGACCAAAAAGACTTCAGATACCACTATATCTTTCTCATGTGGAGTCTTGTAAGGGTCTCATGAGAATCACAGAAGCCATGACATCCAAAATCTTGAGGTATTCCCTCACAGTGACAAATGTCTGAGTGGAAAATCATAGAAACAGATCTAGATATAAATGTATTTTTCCTCTGGAAGAAACGCTGTTTGAACTGTGGTGTCTAGTTGAGATCCCAAGAACACAATCCTGTTTGGAATTTATTTCTCCGAAGTCCAGGCAAACTTGGATGGTCTGTGGCTGACCAAGTTCTCTGACAATTGCAAACTGGGAGCAATCACTGAGTTGCCCAGTTACGTTAATAATCAGCAGATAAGGTTAACACAGACAAATGATTGGTTTCAAAGCCACTGATTAAAGCTAAATGCAAAAATATGCATTATTATTCCCTTTGGGAAAGCTGATATCTTTGTTAATTACATTACAGGCAGCACCTCCCTAAATGTAGACCCAGTGGTATGTGATTGGAGTACTCAGGTTGATGGCAATCTGAACTATGACAACCATGTATCCACAGTACTAAGAAAATCCTTCTATGTGACATCTCTAGATCTTAGGATGTTTTAATCTCATTATACTCGGCCCTCACCAGACCAATAATTGAGTACAATGTTCCCTTTTGCATGTATCTCACTAACCCCTGCAACAATTGGACACCACAGAGGTTTCGCACCAAGAAATTACAGGGTAAACAAAACAAGCTGGAAAGACTGAAAGCCCTGACACTGTATTCTGTCTCCTGCAGGTTGCTAAGGGGTGACCTGTGCCTAGCTTACAGGGCAGTCTCTGACCTGGTTCTGATGGAAATGCTACTGTAGGATGTGCATTTGCTCCACGGGTCTTAAACTAGCCTCTGACATGAACAGGTAGGGCTAGAGAGACAGCTACATCTCCCAGAGACTGCCACTTCTCTGGAACAAGCTTCCAGTTCACGTGAAACAGAGCCCCCCAGCCTTCTTCAAATGCAACCTCGATTAATGGAAGGGTACTGCAAATTCACTCGTGTCCTTCTTTGACAGAGGAAGTTGGCATTAACTATCACAGACCTTTACCTCTGCAAACTTTACTCACCTAATCACCGACAATTGGGCAACTCAGGATAAATAGGGCTAGGCTTGTAACGGCTCTAGGGCAATTAGTCTAGTAACCGCCTATGAACTTATGAAGACATTTGAATGCTCACTTGGAATCTCAGCTTACATCTTTCATGTAACAAATATTCCTGACACTTTGAAAAGGACACTGCAAAGTGAAACAAGTCATCTAAATATGGGAAAATGTGGATACCCTGTAGAATAAAATGAGATATAACTGGAGTTAGACAAATTGTGAACATTCTTGGTGTAGCAGATAGTCCAAAGTGTAAGACTGTCTGTCTTTTTAGGGGGAAGCTGTCTGACTGTCAGGAAAAGTTTAGGCATTAACACACACACACACACACACACACACACACAAAACCAAAGCTGACAGAACTGGAGGAATGGGTGCAGGTTTTGGAAATTTCTTCTGTAACAGCTCATAGTATTTTCTTAGGGACTAAGAAACCTCAGTGTTCTCCCAGTGAAAACACTGGCATATTCTAGAAACAGTCTCAGAGAAAGAAAACCCCACCAACAGGAAGTCTCAGAAACTGAGCTCTTCTCTGAGTCCAAATCAGAAATCAGAGGATAAAACCATGTATCTCTCCATTCACCCTCATGTCTAGAATCAGAAGCTTAAACCTCTTCAAGAAAGGTAGTATCTTTCGTTTTTTTACCAGAAACTACTTTACAAGATGGATCAATAGTCTGAATTAAACCCTGAGCCAGATCCAGTATACTACTCTTGTCTAAGGAAATTTGAGGATAAGTAGATACATGGTGGAGTAGAATCAGTGAGTGCAAAGTCATGCCCAGTGAAACAGTTTTCCCACAGCATACACCACTGGTTGCCACAATCAGGTGCAAGCAGTGGTCAGAGAAGGCTCTAAGGTCAACAGAGACCAGGCTGAAGACCTGGAAGTTGACTGGAGAGAAAGTACAACAGTTCAAGGAGTTTCTCAGGGCTCTAGCACCCCAAAAAGCAGAGGAAATAGAGTCGAAGAAGTATGGCAGCACCTCAAAACAGCATGTGTGAGGACTACAGAACAGATATGTGGTACAGCCAGGTATGGAAATAAAGTACAGAAGGAAAGCTGATGGGGGTATGCAGAAGTCCAGGAAGTCATCAAAAGAAAGAAGGAGTGCAGGAAAAAGTGGGAAATAGAAAAGACGGACCAGGCGAGGAAGGAATACTGGTTGGATGACAAAGAAGCTAAAGAAAGGAGTTGCAACAGCAAAGAACAGGACATCAGAGGCACTCTACCAGCTTCTGGAAAGTGATTCAGTAGGTGGCACAAATAAACTATATCAGGTTGCAAGACAAGTACAGAAAGATAAAAAAGATAGTCAGATACCCTTCATAAGGGATGGCAGCAACAACCTGCTCTCCAGCTCACAAGACATCAAAGGCAGATGGAAGGAGTACTTCTAGCAGCTTCTAAATGACAATAAACCCACAGAAGCTGTACTGCCCCAGATACTGCCTACAATGAGAAGAGGAAGAGGCCACCCTAGAAGTAACAAGTCACCAGGTTCAGATGAGGTCACAGCAGATATGAAGTAGATGCTGGGTGAGATAGGGGCGAAATGGCTCCTGAGGGTGCTCATAGCAGTGTGGAGAAAAAGGCGTATCCCAGATGACTGGAGAACAAGTATACTCATGCCAATGTACTAGAACAAAAGGGACATCTACAACTGTGGGCAGTATAGTGGTATCAAACTCCTGTCACATTGCATGAAAGTTCTGGAGAGGGTGATTGATAAATGGATACTCAAGAGTAGTAGAACGTAAGATGGGTGATGAGCAGTTTGGATTCAGATCAGGAAGCAGCACAACTGACTTCATATTTGCAGTGAGACAGATAGTTGAGAAGAAGCTAGAGATGAAGAAAGAGTCCAGCTGGGCATTCCTAGACTTGGAGAAAGCTTATGACAAGGTCCCAAGAAAGCTAATTTGGGCAGTACTGCGGTGGTTTGAAGTCCCAGAAACATTGGCAGAATTAGTGCAGGTTATGTACAAGGACCCAATGACTTAAGTATGAATAGTGTTTGGTCTCACATAGGGGTTCCCAGTGGGAGTGGGTGTACCTCACGGCTCAGCTCTGCGCCGACTGCTGTTCATACTGGTGATGGACTACATTAGTAAGCAGGTCGGAGGAGACATTTTAACAAAGTTACTGTATGCAGACAATGTGGCATTACAGGCAGACTCTGAGCAATGTGGCATTACAGTCAGACTCTGAGCAATGTGGCATTACAGGCAGACTCTGAGCAAGAACTTTAGCAAAGGATAGGGGAATGGAATGCAAAACTGAAGGCGCATGGGATGAAAGTAAGCACAGATAAGACAGTGATAATGGCAGCAAAGTGGGGAAATCAGAAGAAGCTGAGAACTGAGACAGAAGGGATGACAGTGGAATGGGTTAACAGCTTCAAGTAACTGGGAGGGGTGGTTGAGGAGAAGGGAAGTCTGAATGAAGAGGTCAAAGCTAGAATCTGACGGGCTGCAGTCAACTGGAATAGTCTCAATTGTAGTGTATGACAAAAGAATGCCAAAGAAACTAAAAAACGTAAGGTGTACAAAACAGTGGTGTGGGACCAGTAATACTGTAATACTGTTTGGCACAGAAATCTGGGCAGTAAAGGCAGAGCAGATGAGGACGCTAGAGGAGATGGAAACGAACTGCTGAAATGCATGGTAGGATGCACATTATGAAAGACAAAGAAATGAGGCCATAACAGCAGAAGCCCGAGTAGCTCCAACTGCAGTAAAGATCAAAGAGAACAGACTATGGTGGTTCAGGCACATCTGCAGAAAAGCAGAAGACAATCTGGTGAAGATGATTTGGGACAGACAGGAAGAAGGGAAGAGGAAACAAAGGTAGCCAGCAAAGATATGGGTAGATTGTGTGAGAGAAGATCTGCGACTGTCAGGCATGAGTGTTGAGTAAGGCAGGAGTGTAGCATTTAATTGACAGAGATGGCAACAGTTAACAAAACACCCCGACCCCATGCAGAAAAATGAGGAAAAAGGGGGTTGATGATGATGATAATAGATACATGCTAAGTTTTTCAATTCTTTTCGACAGGAAAAATAGGACCAACAGTGTTATTAATGGCAGCAGCAGACTCCCCAGGGATGGGCACAACATTCTGACATGACAGGGAAGCCTTCCCTGTTCTGTCTCCGAGGACTGACAAGAGTAGCTTTCCATTGTCTACTGAGGAGACTCCAACAACCGCAGAGGACATGGCTAACCCATGGTTGACAGTGGTTGCAGGTGCTATACCTGAGGGATCTGGAGTAAAAGATGAGGGGTCTGAGGTACAACTAAAGGATATACCAGAGTCACTCACCTGCAGCTGAGGCAAATAGCTAGCCTGTTCCGATGGCAAAGGCTGTTAGTTTGGGGTGTATGGAAGGTGCCCTGAAGCTTTAAAAGCTGTCCAGCTGTTATACCCTTTGCAGGATATAACCAATATAGCTAAGGCTATGCAGCAGTGATTAATATGATGAACACTGAGACCTCTAGCAAGCATTAAGCAATTTCTTTCTTTTGTTATATAATTTACTTATACATGTCTTGCACCATAGTGATCTGTTTTTAAATTTCTCATTATACTGGGTGCTGACACCGACTCTTATCAGTATGACTACTTATGTAAGAATAGGAGTCAGAGAAATAAGCAGCAGGTTTAATAATGGCACCCATTGGAGGAGGATTACAGTGGAATTTATTTAGGTCAACAAGAAACTGAAGAAGGCTTGAGTTTCAGACATCCCCAAACACAGAGGTATTTACAGGGGACCTTCTATCAGGTATAAAGGAAGAGGTTATTAATTTATGTTGATACATATGAAGATATGCAAGAAGTGGCCATATTTGTGAGAACCAGACCGAGGATACTGGGGATCCTGGTAGAATGGTTGGCAATATATAAAAGAGAGTTAACATTTATAATGTCAAGGAGGTGCTAGACATACAGACCATTAGAAGTGTAGGTCAGCATGTTTATTGATGGATAGCTGGAGTCCACCAGTATAAAGGAAATGATTTTAATGCCAATTTCAGCAAATGTGCTAAGATAGCTATTGTGCCTACAAGAGGACAGAAGGTGTTTTATAACTAGCTATGAAGTGGTAATTAGTCTTGTTTGTAGAGATTTTGACATCTAGAAGTTCAAATGTGATGTCACAAGGAATCTTTCATGAGGTGATGATATCCTTGACAAATACTGAATTGTAATAAAGGGGAATTCACAGTTAAGTGGATGCACTCCTAATCAGCCCAAATTGCAGACCTTTGTACTCCCTCTGTGCAGACTGATCTTCTCTCCATATCAGAGACATCAAACTGATTCCAAGTACAGAAGGGGAAGAAGTCTGAACATTCTTCCGTTTCTTTCACTGAAGAATGGGATACATAGGTACTAATAAGTGTGCAGAGTATGTGGTTATGTTACGGTTCACTAATGAGTCCCCAAAGCCACTGACAGCACCTAGGGTGTAGGCCCTCAAAGAGAAACATCCATTGTTTTAGGCCTTCTTTTTTCGAAGGAAGTACACACCAGTGTTCTCATTATTCAAACTACTGTTGTTGCATATTGAGACAGCTGTACTACATTCATCGCAGGTTGGGCTCACTGCTGCAACAGCATGTATAAGGAACAATATTAATGTCAGTTGTAGCACTGAGCTAAGGAGGTAGAGTTAATACACTGTAGGACTGCAGTGGCTAATCCTCCTCTACTCACGGAGAACAGGTGTAAGTTTGTAGTGCTTACATGAAGTAGGAATGGAGGACCATGTAACTGACTCGCACTTTGCTCAGAAGCATTTCTAAAAAAGGAAGCAGAGGTGGCCACTTGCCTTAGAAGAATATGCTTTGACTTGCCCCCTCAAGGCATAACCATGCGAATCATAATAGGAAACCATTACATTGACAAACATAACAGGAAGCAATACCCTTAAGTTAACCACATTGATGGTGCATGTTTACATATAGGTCTTCAAAATGTCCTTTATTTAATGGAAACAATGTGATGGTCTGATTCTTTCTGTTCTTTAGTTATAACTCAGCAATATCTCAGCTGTCACTAACTGCTCTGCAGCTTGCATAATAAAACTGATAGCTGGATAGAATGATTCATTGTTAGCTTGGAGACTGCCTTGAGTATGAAAGATTGCTAAATGCAGAAGACCACTCTATCCTTATGGAGGGCAGTATACGTTCTGGTGGCCATCAAGGACTGAAATTCAGTTACTCTATGGACAAAAACCATAGTTACAATGAAAATGGTCTTCCATATCAAAAACAGCACAATCATTCAGTGACTCAAAACAAGGAGAGCAAGCCATACATATAAACTGTCCAAATTTTTGCCTCATATTTTTGGTCTGTTCCTCACAAAATTTAACTTTTTCTGATCATTAAGGAGTGAAGTCAGTAAATAATGACATACATTTGAGTTTCAGGCTTTATATACTTTAGAAAATACTTGCTAACACTTTCTAAGTTTATAAGAGAAATATTTAAAATTTGTCCCTATTTTTGGGGCTTTTGCCCCACAATAGTTTTAGGCTTTATCCAGATTTCTTGTGCTAAGAGATTGAGGGGTATAGAGAATTTTTTCCAAGAACACAATTCAAGTCCTAAGCTGGAATCATTGATTTTCCAGGTATTCCATGATGCAGCAGCCTCTTACAGAAAGGTTTAGCTGCTAGTGGAGAATCTGGGTTGTTGGATTATTGGCAAATAAGCTAATATACCTGGAAAGTGACATTTACTTAAGCATAAGCCAAGCCTGCCTTAAACAGGCTATTTGGATAATTAAGGATATGCCGAAGAGACATGGAGAGAGAATGCCATGTACTGTCCATGGTAAGGAAAATCTTTTCTATTTATTCAGAAAGAATGTCCCAGTACTGAGATTGCAGTCCTTCTTTGAGATAGAAAGGACATCTGGAACAGATGTTTCCTGGAATCAAGGACCTATCCTCCATGCCATCAGTTTGAAAAGGATGTCAAGTTTGGGATACACTAGGGTAACCATGATGTGTGTGCAACGAGAAGGCTCCAAGGATATAACTTTTTTTTTTTTTTTTTTTTTACAGATTGGCCAAAAAGGGGCTATCAGAATTAGATTCACCCAAATTCCACCTTGCTTTCCCTAAAAACATTGGAGATAAAAGGTATAGGAGGAAACACATGAATGACCCCTGTACTCATTGGATACAGGACGCATTGGCTGGCCAGGCCTACTTGCAGGAGGATATTGGCAACCTGAGGGGTAGTTTAAGTCCTCTAGGGAATTCTGTCCTGAGAGATGTAACAGCCTAGACGATGAGCAAAACCAGGTGGTATCTCATGCCATCATTACTGATCTGCATGGCTGGCAGGTGTGGGTGCATCTGCTTTTTGATGTACCATGTCACTGCAATATTGTCGGTTACCTATCATAAGTCTTCCTGACTTTTGAATATATTTGAAACTTAAAGGTCATAGATCAATGCCAACATGCCATTTCTAAGATTTGGGATCCCATTCTCAGTGAAATCTATACTGGCCAGTGTGGGTTTCTCCCTAGACAAGGTGTGAAGCCACAATGGTCAGGATCCAGGTACTATGAGAAGGGAAAAGAAAAGGCTTAAGTTTTTAGTTAGGTGCAGTGCCCACCAGTGGAATTCCCTATGGAAAGAAGGGATCATGGATAGGGTCATGTCCAAGGGGTGCAATGGCTACAGCCAAAGCTCTATAAATTAACACTTGAGCTTCTTCATATAAAGCTTCATCAAGGGACCATTAAAATCAAAGCTGAGCAAGTATCCCAGAGCTCTGAGAACAGCAAAGGACATATAGTGGCTCTTCTTAATGAGCTTCTGGAAGCTTGATTGGAGAAGAGAAACCTTACCTTGAGTAAAACAGACATTCTTCCTTGCAGTGTCTACGTCTGCTTCTAGAATGGTCTTGAAATTGGAGGGGACAGCTTTGATTTCTGCACATTTGTGGAAATCCCTAGGTTAGTTAGACATGAAATTGTCAGGTTCAGATGCATAAAGTTCCTCCTAGGATTGGAACTGGATCAAGCAATCATCCATTTAGGAGTAAATATGGACCCCCTGAAGTCTGAGGTGAACAAATACATGCAAAAGTCATTTGCTAAATGCCCTGTGAGCAGTGTAAAGCCTAAAGGGCAGAGAGGTGAAATTAAGTATTGATGCCCTGCTGAGGATCTCAGGAATTTCTTGTGGCCCTTATAAATGGGGGTGTAGGTGTCCTTCATGTCCTATGTTATTAGTAGTGCATGAGTAATTATTGAACCTATGCAGCCTGTTGCATTAACATTTATATTTTTTTCACTTTAGAAAGTTGTTTAAGGCTCCGAATTTCAGAAGAGGCCTCTAAGGGCCATCATTTCTTAGTAACAGTACGAGTCATGAAATATAAAGCCTTTATCTTCTTTTGTTGGTAGCTTTCATTCTATCAATGTGCAAACAAAAAACTGCACTGAAACCATTTGCCATTGAAAATATTCCCCTCTTCCACTTATTAGGTTGGGCAGGAAGGGGAAGCTGAAGAGGGGGTTGAGGTCTGCCTTACAGTCAAACCTGTATGGAGTTAATTTGGGGGAGGGGTCCCCTGCCCCTTCATCCACCTTGCTTTCATTTTCCTGCTTAAATTGTTCATCTCATCTGCTTCCCATAGATGGACTACTGCTTGTTAGCCTACTTCATATACAGAGGGTGAAAACTGCTCGACCATCTAGTTGTGTTTTTTCCCCTTCAAGCATCTTAAACACTTCTGAAGAGAATGAAATGAAGTGTCAATATTTACTTTTTCCACTATATAAAAGTGGTTGGGTTTCCTAGCTGCAGGGGTTGCAAATCTGACTCCAGGGGTGCAGTCTCAAAATTATTCTCAATGTCTTGGAAATCAAGGAAAATGGGTGTAGGTCTGGCTCAGTTATATCCAGCAGTTCGATGTACCTTCTGCTTGAGTTATGCATTTCTCTTGAGCCTCAGTTAAAATGCTAAAACATAAGATAAAAATCTCTTTGAAGAAGCTGTCCTCAGGTAGGGAAGTAGACAGCAGTGATTTCACATCTTTGAAGGTACATCTTCAGGCCCTTCCCCTAGAGCCTATGTCAGCTACTGGCCCAGAGCAGATGACTGGCTATCAACATCTGTTTGTGAAGCAGCAAAATAAACTACTATGGTCTGGCCACAAAAGATGACACTAACCTACTGTTGGACTCTGAAGGGACTTCATTAGATGACCATGCTATATACACTGTGCACAGGGCTGAGAAAATGGTGCCTACATTTAACTGGAGCTTTCAGGCATGTGCAGGACTGATAGCATCTCTAAGGCCTCACACATTATACTCAATTCTATAGTTACAACTCTCTTGGGTTTTTCATCTTCCTATGGTGTTTTTTTCCCTCAGAACTTCTTTCTCCCAACAGATGATACTGAGGGGACAAACATCCTCTGACTGAAACAGGGCATTTTTTTTCATGTTCAAAAACTTTTATATTTCTAGTTCTTCTGGTACAGGTTTTATTTTTAAAATGTGAACATTCCTCAGATTTACTCATCCTTTCCAGGCAGAAAAGGCATTGAAGTTGGAAATCATTTAGCATGATGTACCTCTCACCAAATACACAACTTGGCAACTTTTTCCAGGGACGTCATCAGCCAGAAAAATATGACAAGTGTATATAATATTAAAAAAATACACTTCACCAAAATTACAAGATAAAAAGTATCATACAGTTTGCCAAAAAACATACCAAGCACTTTGATAGAGGCAAAAAGAACTGAAGATGGTATATGGTGCTTTCTCTTTTCTTCTAAGAACCAGTCTAATGTCTCCAGTGGGGGGAGAAAAACAGCCTGCACAGGACACAGGGTTAGTGATTATTTGCCTTCAGCAAATTTGTATCACTAAGAATGGTAGTAAAGCACTGCAGCACACACCGACAAAGAACACCTATTAAATATTGCCAAATGCAACTTCCAATAAACACTCTGTATCATATGTAAGCCTTTTGTTTTTCAAAGAAAGTCAGCATAACATAGCTCTTACCTGGTACAAAATAATTTTATTAATATATATTTTAAACAATGAAAACAACTGGGGTTCATCAGAGACAACCCAAAAAGGAATGTTATCCTAAACAGCATTTATAATATTTAAAGTTTTAAACTAAACCACAGTCAAAATAATTATTTTTATTCCAAACATAATTTGGAATCATCTAAGTGCATCAGTGTAAACACTTTAACAGTGTAACATTCATTTATGTGTTCATATAATATTCATGATGCCACACGGAGACACAAGGTCTACATGTCTTGAAGAGCAGAATCCACCATCTCTCTAGATGAACTTTTACGTACAATGTGGCTTTCAGCTGGTGTGCCTGAGTCCCATAAATTTTATAGGCAGGCTTTAGGATCTAAAGGCATCTGACATTCTGGAGTGAGGTGGACTTCATAATGGCAACAGAGCCAAGCAGCACACATTTCTAATTTCACTAGGCAGCTAAATGGAGAGGCGCCATCTAGAATCTGCCTAAAGAAGACCAGAGTCTTTAACCATACTGTAAAACATGCCTTCACTTCTTTGAAGATTTGCTGGAGTGTCAAATTCTACAACTTGTCCATTGTCAAGAACGATGATTCTATACAAGAAAAAAAAAGGAATGCAATTCAAATGACATCAAATTTTGTGAGGTTGGATAATATCAAAGCTGAATGTGAGAGTGTTTTGGTTACCACATACAATCTAAATTGCTACACCCATGCACAGAATATGTTCATTTATAAATGAACAGCTAAACACTTATGGTATGACTGGAAAACTGCAAATAATGGATGTGCTAGCAATACTACTTGGGAAATGCACACAAATCAGTCAAATTAAAAACCTGTTAGAAACACATGAACAATAGAACAATTAACTTTGTACAACAACATAAAAATTGGATAAGTGTAATTTAGAAAAAAATAGGAATCATGGACAAACATTGTGGAAATGAACTACTTCCCTGACTACCCATTTCACATAACATCATGGGTACTGGAGGGAGTGGGCAGGTTGTTTGGGTCTCAGCAGCTGATGCCATCCCCTCCCATCCTGGGGGAAGGAAAACAGCAGCAAACCACTGCATTAGCAACATCTGCAGAACTGCAGATGCATCAGCTACAGCTAAGAGCCTAGTGATGCTTGTTTTGCATGCTGTGCACTGGTTAGCAGGATGCTGGCATTGCAGGCGCATGCATGTGCTTCCTGACCATAACCATTGCAAATCCCACAATGCTGACATAGGAATGAGGGATGTTGGAGCGCAAACAAATCACCACCACCTTCCCAGACGATGACAGCACCACACTTGGCACCCAACTCTTACTTTCAAGGTAAAAATATTAGGATGGTAAGCTATCACCTTTGGCTGGAATGGAATGGGCCAGTTGGGTCTCCGAGAGGGAGGCTTAATGGTGTTTATAGGGTGGAGAAGCCCAAACAAAATAGTTGAAAATGATAGTGGGAATCTGTGTCACTTTTAACCAGTCAGAAGGCTTACTTCAAAAACATGCTTGGCTGCTTTAGTCCTACAAAACTGCTTAGTGTGGTACCAGTAAAATTATTTTTTTCTCATATACTTTCTGTACTACATTTCAAACAATGCTTTTAAATAGCTATGGGTACTATGACATTAAAGTTCTGGGATATTTAAGGAGGTGTATCATCATGATAAACTTTTTCAAACCAAGGTTGAAGTGTACCACCTTAGGCACAGTTGTTTATGGCTTGCTTTTAGCTTTGTTTAAATATCATCTAGGCATTTACTACATTTTTAAATTGAATTTCTTTCTTCATTTCCATCTGCCATAACCATCAAGCTGACTGTGAACATTTCCTTGTCCAGCCTAGTGAGGGGAACATCTGTGTGTCTCACTATGGAGACATCTATGACCAAGACATTTGGTTGTCGGTGTGGTTTATTTTCAGTTGCATACATGTATGATTGCTTATGTCATAAGTGATGGTTAATAAAGTTGTTTCTTGTTTAAAACAAGGGGCAGGATTTGAATAATTAATTAATGTTGTTCAGGTTATATGATATATAGCAATATATGTGAACCATAATGTTTATTAATATTAATTTGTTAATACAGTTTGATTACTTTTGCATACATGTAAAATTGCCTATGTCACAAGTGAAATTCAATAAAGGTGCTTTAAAAAAAGGGGCATTTGTTTTAGATATGTTTTGCCTTAGGGGCTTATTGGGTGAGACACTGATGCATGTGCCATTATGTGTAGTGGGTGCTGTTGGGAACGTACTGTTTTCAGAAGGTTTGCACATGGAAGGTCTTTGCTCTTTTGGTATATTTCTAGTGAGTACCTCCGTGTATGTGGGTTTATGTGCTGTGTGCTTGGTATGCGTGAGAGGTGGAGTCTGGGTGCTGACAACCTGATTGGTATTTGGTTTGTTGTTACATGAGACAGAGAGCACTGACTCCAGATTCACAGTATAGATGTATCTCTCACATGTTGGAATTGTATGTTTTAGGAGTAGTAGGTTGTCTGTATACAGGAAGGAGGCACTTGTTACAATGCCTCAGGATGCCCATGTCAATCAAGCTGGCTGGAGCAATGATGGGAAACTGACCTTCCATTATGTCAGGTGTATTCTGTAATAAGTGGTGGAGGGTGGGCTAGATGTACTAGGTTCTGCTGTAAAACTAGTAAAATCAGCGAATCTATGGGAGGTTTACACAGTAGAAACCTATGCTGGTGCCTCAAAAAGAGCAGCTGGGTTGTTCTCTGGGCAGCAGTGTGCAACTGAGTTGCGTGCTGAGAAGCAGAGAAGTTTAGGAGGGTTCCCTAACAGTCACCTAGGGAAAAGTTGACTTTTTAAGTTTTTGCATCTATATATGGCAGGGCTAACCCCTGTTGCACAGTGTGCAGCTTTGCACAAATGCTGTGTTTAAATATTAGCTACGTAAAACAGTTTTCAAACAATCCGACTAATAGGAAAGCCCAAGCCTGAGACTTGTTCCAACAATCCCCAACTCAGATGGGTCCTTGACTAAACTCTTCTGCCACAAGGGTGCAGGAGGGCCCTCATGATGTAAGATGGCTGGCTTTGGTGCTCAGAAAATGCCAAACAGTCTAGAATGAACAAGTCTGGATCTAGAGCATGCTATAAATTAATCAAGTACTGTAAATAGGCAATGCAGAAAACACAGCCACAAACAAAACAGTTTAAAGTAGGCAGAAAACAGTCAAATGCTTTGAGGTATGACGTAAACATTCTCTGGAGAGTATATATATGTTGGCATAGATTAGACACACAATCTTAAAAAAATGAAAGAAGCACAAATGGAGGTGCTGAAATACCTGCACTAATGAATGAGGGCTAATAAAAGGAAACTCTGAAATAAAAGAGCATCTGACTTCAAAAATGGTGTTACCTTTCATAATCCATGATGGTGTTGATTCGATGTGCTATTGTTATTACTGTGCAGAAATCAAACTGTGTCCTGATCGTTGACTGGATAAGGTTATCAGTCTCTAGGTCAACTGCCGCCGTTGCTTCATCCAGGACTAGGATTCGGGCTTTCTGAAGGAGTGCCCTTGCAAGACAAAGCAACTGCCGCTGGCCAACGCTGCAATCAAATTACAGGAATACAGTGTATTCAGATGTAATAAATGTAAACTGTGCAATACAAAAGTAAAACAAATGTACATGCAGTTGCTTATGTTGCGGTAAATGCTTAGTTATGCATGTTAATTCTAGACTGTTTTCTTCCAATGATGCATTTAGTGTGATCAGTTAAAATTAGTCATTATTTTTGAGTTTCTTCACTACAGTATGTAAGGAATTTAGTGATTGATTTTAACTAGTACAAATGATCGGAAGTAAATAATCAACTATAAAATGTACACATAATTAGCTTCTAACTGAAGCTTGTTCTGTGCTCCTCCTCAGCAGTCCATCTAGAAAGTTCTTACCTGCTGGACTATGCACACTGTTATAGCTTTTGCACCTTTTCTCTTTGAATTTGTGTTACTTACTATAGCTTTCAAAATGATTTAAAATGTTTGTATCCCAAGGTCTGCAAGATTTAATGCATATCTGCACTTTCATCAGCCTGAGGAAGATGAAATTAAAAAGTGCAGCTATAGGCCACTTTGACTGCATCTGATGAGAATATCCATTTCTTAAGAACAGAAACATTTTCACGGCATCAAGATTAGAAATGAATATGGAAAATGCCACTTATCTTTGTGTTTTGAAAGTGAAATCTATATTTCATGTAAACAATTCAACTTAAGAAAAATGCAGTGAATACACCTATGTACAAGTATTCAGATGCAAATCTGCGGGGCCCTTATATGTTGGAGGTTTAGCATAGACTCTCCTGTAGGGGGTATTCAAAGGAGATATTGGGGAGAGCAAGAAAAAAAAGTAGAGGGTGGTGTAAAATGGACATGATTTATTCAAGGTGGGTTTTCTTTCAGTCAGGTGAATGGAAATAGCGAAGAGGGTGAGGACAGGTTGTTTTATGTTACTAGGTACAGCCCTTTTTCTGAGTCTTTAAGGAAAATAATTAAGGGCTTGTGGCCTATGATTATTTCAGATGAGTTTTAAGTACAATTTTTCCAAAGAGGGTCACTTTTTCCTTTAGTCAATATTGTAATTTACAGGAATTACTTAATAGACCAATCAGGGTTGGACAGTCCTCTTTAAAGTTGGTGGGTTCATTTGCATGTGGTAATTGTAGTGTATGCGATAAAATTCGGAATATTTCAGGATCTATTGTCAATGGCCGGAAATATGTGGCAAGTGATAAATTTATTTGCAAATCCTGTGGGGTTGTTTACATTTTGGGATGTGGTGGTGAAGCAATCAAGTGGTAGACAGGGCAGACAAAAAGGATGGTAAGAATATGGGTGTTAGAACATTTTGCTGATATTAGGACTGAAAAGAGGGAAAGCCCTGTAGCTCAACATTTTTTATCTGAGCCCTGTGGTGATGGGGCTTCTTTGTTTTTTAGTATTTTGGCACAACCCACAGGTATGAGGGGGGATTTTCACTTGAGATTAAATCAATTGGAAACAATATATATTTTTAATCATGGTACCCTCTTCCCCTGGGGGATTAAATCAAGAGGTGTGTCTGAACTTTTGAAAATTTGGAATAAAATAGTATGCAATGTTGAATTTTATATGGGTCCTGGGGACTTGTGCTGGGAGAAGTTATTTATACATTTATGTATTAATGATGCAATAAAGGTGGATTGAATTGTGTATTAGTTAATGAATTAAAGTAATTTTGTATTAATGTGGGTTGTTTAAATGTTTAACTGATTAATTTATTACAGCATGAGCATTTAAGGATTGCTGGCTATGTGAAGTGTTATCCCTTGAAAGTGAAAGCAGAGGAACCAGGAGAATAACTTGGTGCATTGGCTTCCTGATTTTTATATATATATATATATATATATATATATATATATATATATTTGTGTGGTGTTGTTTTGGAGCTAAAGATGGATCCTGAAAGATCGAAATCTAAAATACTAAAAAAAATGACACCCTTGTGTGATGCCCGTGCCCTGGCCCGCAATCAAGGAGCCTCAATCCTTACCACCAACACCAGAGAGGGTGTCTCATATAGGAGGAAAGGATAACAAATACACACAGTAAAGTGCAATTTCCCTTAAGAGCACACAGAGATCACAGTCAGTCCGGGACTGGTCGCTCCCTTGCTCTCCTGGTCCCCAATAAGACTCCCCACCGGCTCAGCTATAGGGTCCAGATCTCAGCCTAGTGGACAAGCTAAAACCTCTAGCACCCTCTCTGTCCAACCAGTGCTTCATATCCCTGCCCAAGTAGCTGACACACACACATATACACTTTGAGATGAGTTTATACAACCACACAGACACTCCTGGGGAAGTATGGCACAGGTTCTCCAGTTGTGCCCCTTTCTCCCAGACTATACGGTAGTACCAGCTACCACCACCCACTAATATTCATCAGCTACTTAAAGGCCCTTAAAATGGTGTCCAATTATTACTGTGCAATATTATTATCCAACTAGTAGATGTGACTAAACAGTCAAAGCTTATTAGAGTGGCTTTGTACAGTTTTACCAAATGCATGCAAGTACTCTTGACAGCTTAAATTATCTCTACACAAAACCAGCCACAGCTGAAAGGTTTTAAAATATTTAATAAATAATTAAAACCACAAGACAATACTTTCTACTACACAGTCAGTGCTAGTCAAGAGTTCAGAGATCACACAAAAATACTTAAAATAAATCAGTAGTACAGTTCTAACATCTCAGAAAAACACATAGTCTAAACTTTCTAATTTCTAGCTCTCTAAAAAAACACAAGTCTAAGATAACTTAAGACAACAGGCAGTGCTGATGAGTTGGATGAACAAGACAAAAATGCTTAATGCCTTCTGATTCTCTCTGTTTAAATTGAAACTGCAGTTCTGATAAAACATTACATTATTTCACACTTTCCTGGTGTTCCCAGGTTGATAGTAACTGCATTTACATTCTTTTACACTTAGAGCAATAAAGGACATTCCACATGTAAATTCTGGTCATTAACTTTAGCCTTAAAACAATAGGCAGGAAGCCTTCATCTAGCCTGGTCGGAGCCAAATTGTAAACATCAAAGGCAGTCATGAAATAATTTTAATTTCAAAAAACCAACAAGAAATGCTTGACTTCACTTTCTTTACAGCAGATGGCAATGTTGTTACATTGTTTTAAGTTCAATATTTCACAGCATATTCTTTCATTTAAAAAACAAGCTTCTAGTTCAACATTCATATTTACAAATGATATAATTATCTATAAAATTCTATCTGGCTAGGCTGGCAGCCTTCACCCTTCTCTACCAGTCTTCACATTTCTCCCACCCCTCCATCCCCCAGAGAACTCAAGCTAGTGTTTCAAGTGACCCTTGAGAAACGCTGCTTGAGAGGGTCAGGTCTATCTGGGTGTACCTCACCCCATTCCCTGTCTTGACAGCTCATCTGCATTGGCATTGCTACTCCCACTGCAGTGCTGCACTGACATATATGCTTGCACCCCTAGGCTCCATTTTAGCAACTTGGCGTTTTGCTGGCTGGCACTGTTTAACCAAGTTAGGGAGTTATGAACCATCATAACAGTGAATTTCCTTCCATACAGATAAGGCTGAAGTTTCTGCAGTGCCCACACTATGGCTAAACATTCCTTTTCTACAGCTGCATAGCATTCCTCCCTGGGTTGGAGCCTATGACTGAGATAAACCACTGGGTGCTCTTCCCCCACTGAAGAAATCTGGCTAAGTACAGCCCCCACCCCATGGTTTGAAGCATCCACCTGTACAACAAATTCTTTGCTGTTATCTGGACTGGCTAACACAGGGGGTCCTCCCAAAGCTTCTTTAAGCTTCTGGAATGCCTGCTCACATGCTGGGGTCCACACTACCTTATCTGGCCTGTTCTTCCTTGTCAGATCTGTGAGAGGAGCAGCTATGGTACTATAACAGCGGACAAACTTTCTGTAGTACCCTGCTGTCCCTAAAAATGCCCTCACCTGCTTTTTAGTAACAGATACAGGGAGGCCTGAATGGATTCCACTTTGGCAGGTTATGGCCTTATTTTACCACTCCCCATTCTATGTCCTAGGTAGAAGACCTCTGCCATACCCACCTGACATTTGCTCAGCTTAATGGTCAACCCTGCTCTCTGTAATCTGCCCAGCACGCCCCTGACATGCTGAAGGTGCTCTGGCCAGGAATGGCTGTAGATGGCAATATCATCTAGGTAAGCAAGGGCAAACCCTCCTGCTCCTGCTAGGATATTATCTACCAGCCTCTGGAAAGTTGCTGGGGCATTCTTCATCCCAAAGGGCATCTTTGTGAACTCATACAAGCCAAAAGGAGTCACAAAGGCTGACTTCTCTCTAGCACTGGGAGTCAAGGGCATCTGCCAGTAACCCTTGGTAAGATCAATGGTTGTAAGATACTTAGCCCCACTCAGCTGCTCTAGGGCCTCATCTGTCCTAGACATGGGGTAAGCATTCAACTCTGTGTGACTATTTAATTTCCTGTAGTCCACACAGAACCTGGTGCTGCCATCCTTCTTTGGCACCAGCACCACTGGGAAGGTCCAGGGACTGTTAGACTCTTGAATCACCCCTAGTTCCAACACCTCCTGTATTTCCTCCCTTAGAGTCTGTTTGACTCTCTCAGGTACTCTATAAGGGGCCTGCCTAATAGGCCTTTGGGGTCCTGTATCCACCTGGTGCTGCACCAGGTAGGTGCAACCTGGTTTCCCAGTGAACATGTCCCCAAATTCCTGCAACACTGCTCGGATTTCTTGAACCTGAGTAGGAGATAGCTGCTGGGACATTGCTACCCCTTCCACTGAGGTGCCAGCCTGAGCCTCACTGAGGTGATCAGTCCCCAGATCTCCCTCACATTTCTCCTGCAATCCACTGCAAATGCTCAGCACAAGGGCCTCCCTATCATGGTAAGGTTTCATCAAGTTAACATGGTACAATTTGTGTCCTTGCCATCTGCCTAGCAGTTCCACCATGTAGTTAACATCACTTACCTTTCTTACCACCTTGTAGGTTCCCTCCCAAGCTGCTTGCAGCTTGTTGAGTCTGACAGGAATGAGAACCATTACCTGCTGCCCCACAGCATACTCTCTAGCTCAAGAATTCCTGTCATACCACACCTTTTTCTGTTGTTGGGCTTCTGCCAGGTTCTCCTGGGCCAAGCCCATGAGTTCCCTGAGCCTTGTCCTGAGGTTTAGGACATATGCCACAAAAGACTCCTTGTGAGACTCACACTCACCTTCCCATTCATCTTGAATTAAATCTAGAGGTACCCTCGTCCTAGGCCCATACAGCAACTCAAAGGGTGAAAAACACATGGATTCCTGGGGCACCTCTCTGTAAGCAAACAGATGGAGCAAATATTTGTCCCACCCCCTCTTAAACTGATCTGCAAATGCACATAGCATGGACTTGATTGTAAAGTTTAACCTCTCAACAAGACCATTAGTCCGGGGATGGTAGGGGGTGGTCTTCATGTGCTTCACCCCAGAGGACTTCCACAGACAAGCCAGCAGGTCTGACATGAAATTGGCACCTCGGTCAGTCAGTATTTCTTTTGGGAAACCTACCCTGCTGAAAATCTCTAACAAAGCATTTGCCACCTTCTCTGCTTCAATGGAGGACAAAGCCACTGCCTCAGGGTATTGTGTAGCATAATCCACTACCACTGGGATATACTTTTTCCCTGTGGAACCTGGGGTACTCAGAGGACCCACAGTATCCATAACTACCCTCTGAAATGGCTCCTCAGTCACAGGCAAAATCATCAGAGGAGCTCTCACCTTGTCTCCTGCCTTGCCTACCTTTTGGCACTGCTCACAGGTCCTGCAGTACCCTGTTACATCTCTGGAAATTACAGGCCAATAGAGATTCTGCATAATGTGCCTCTTTGCACGTATTATGCCCATATGACTTGCAAAGGGAATATCATGGGCTATGGCTAGAAGCGCCAGACGGTAGGCTCTAGGCACTACCAACTGCTGTACTCTCTCACCTTCTAGCCCTCCCTCAGGGGTCCACTCTCTGTTTAGTAACCCTTTATCCCAGTATACAGATTCTCCCTTTCCTTGAGAATCACGTGACTCCCTAGCTACCTGCCTCATGCCTTGCAATGAAGGGTCTGAGAGCTGAGCCTGTCTCAACTCTCTCCTTGTAACCCTTCCCAGCCTCCCGTCTACAGGAAGTCTGGCATCCTCTGACAGTGGTGCCTCACTGTCAGCCTGGGTACTACTACTCACCTCTAGCTTTGCAGTCACTCTGTCCAAGGGACCATCAGTACTCACAAGCAGCTGTGGCTCACCTTCAGTTTCACTGCTACAGAGTAGCTCACTCCCTGAAGTAACCACCTCACCAGTCCTGGCTGCAAGTATGCAGTCTGTCTGGGTCTCCCACAGGCTACCAGACCCACATACTTGTCTCCTAGCCTGACTGCATGTTACTGCATAAGCACATGGTACTGCCTTATTGAAATCCTTCCCTCTCAGGACATCTGCAGGATGATAGTTTAGTACCCCTGTTGTCTCAAGACTACCTACTATTGGCATTTTGTCTTTCCCACTTGCTGGCTCTGTCACTTTTAGTTCCCCACCTTGCCTCCGTGGACACCTGTATGCCACATGGCCCCCACTGGTTGCATTCAAAACATTTAACCCTAGCTCCTGGATGTGTACCTGGACTAGTGGCTTCTCCTGCTACTGGCAGATTCTGTTGGGGCAGTCTGTGCTGCCCACCATGAGTTCCTTTAAACCCATGAGCAGTAGTGGGGGTCCCCTTCCTGTGCAGGGCTGCCCTGCTTGCCAGGTATAGGTCTCCATTCTTCCCCAACTCATCTGAAGTAGCACATTGTCTATCAGCTAACCAGATCCTCATGTCCTCAGGCAAAGTGCTAAGGGTTTGTTCCCTCGCCAAAAGGTCGGTCAGCCTTTCAAAAGTGGTGACCTGACATCCACTGACCCACCTATGGAAATAAGTGCTCAGTTCAGCAACATATTCACACACACTTTCATCTGCCTTGTGTCTATGCTCACGAAAAGTTTTTCTACATGTTTCGAGTGTTAGCTTAAACAGTTCTAAAAGAAATTTCTTAACAGCAGTATAATCAAAACATGCAACATCAGACATTTTGGACAGAACAGTTACAGCTTTACCATGGAGTAATTGGGTCAGGAACCATACCCAGAGCCCTTGGTCAACTTTATACTGTTTACATACCCTCTCAAACATATGAATGAAACTATCAAAATTATCCCCCTCTTTAAACTGCAGAAGCAATTTGTGCTTCTGGGGTCCATTTACTCCCTTCCCCATTACCTCCATGACTCTGGCAACGAGTCAGCATCTCCTTTTCATGCTGCCTCTGCCTCTCTTGTTCCTCATCTTGCAGACATAATTTCTCATTCTCCTCAACCTGCAAATGTCGCAGTCTCTCATTTGCTTCTAATTCCACACGCTTGGCCTCCAACTCAAGTCTCTATAGCTCTAGCTGGATTTTTAAGTCCACTGCAGAAAGGTTGAGCTGTCCATTCTCCGAGGGAATTATATCTCCACTGCCAGTCTGATTGTCCTCCTGGTTGCTGTTTTCTGATGCAGCTGTAACCAAGCCTGCAATCAGGTCTGCCTTAGTCAGGTTTCCATGCACCAGTCCCCTAGCCTGGCACAACTCCACCAGCTGGCTCCTTGTCAGCTTTCCATACTCCTCTGCTGACATGCTGCCTGCTCACCCTGACTAACTAAGCTAACAAAAGAAATAAAACAATTGTGATCTGAACTCACTGTGTGGCTGTTTTAGAGCACAAAACACCTTCAAAGCTAACTGTACACAAGCTACAGGATTCCCTCTACCCACACCACTACAAGCCAATTATTATTTGCCAACTAATTAATATATGGTGTGGATATTCCACCTCTGCCAAACAATTAATATGTGAGGATATCCCAACCACTGCCACCAATTAATATGTGAGGTGGATATCCCAACCACTGCCACCAATTAATATGTGATGCCTGTGCCCTGGCCCAGCAATCAAGGAGCCTCAGTCCTCACCAAGAACACCACAGAAGGTGTCTTATACAGCAGGAAAGGATAACAAATACACACAGTAAAGTGCAATTTCCCTTAAGAGCACACAGAGATCACAGTCAGTCTGGGGCTGGTCGCTCCCTTGCTCTCCAGGTCCCCAATAAGACTCCCCACTGGCACAGCTATAGAGTCCAGATCTCAGCCTAGTGGGCAAGCTAATACCTCTGTCACCCTCTCTGTCTAACCAGTGCTTTGTGTCCCTACCCAAGTATCTGACACACACACACACACACACACACACACACACACACACACACACACACACACACACACACACACACACACACTTTGAGATAAGAGTTTATACAACCACACAGACACTCTTGGGGAAGGCTGGCACAGGTTCTCCAGCTGTGCCCCTTTCTCCCAGACTATATGGTAGTACCAGCTGCCACCACCCACTAATATTTATCAGCTACTCAAAGGCCCTTAAAAGGGTGTCCAATTATTACTGTGCAATATTATTATCCAATTGGTAAATGTGACTAAACAGTAAAAGCTTATTAGAGTGGCTTTGCACAGTTTTACCAAAGGCATGCAAGTACTCTTAAGAGCTTAAATTATCTCTACACAAAACCAGCCACAGTTGAAAGGTTTTAAAATATTTAATAAGTAATTAAAACCACAAGACAATACTTTTTACTACACAATCAGTGCTAGTCAAGAGTTCAGAGATCACACAAAAATACTTAAAATAAATCAGTAGTATAGTTCTAACATCTCAGAAAAACACTTAGTCTAAACTTTCTAATTTCTAGCTCTCTAAAAGAAAACACAAGTCTAAGATAACTTAAGACAACAGGCAGTGCTGATGAGTTGGATGAACAAGACAAAAATGCTTAATGCCTTCTGATTCTCTCTGTTTAAATTGAAACCGCAGTTCTGATAAATCATTATATCATTTCACACTTTCCTGGCATTCCCAGGCTGACAGAAAGTGCATTTGCATTCTTTTACACTTAGAGCAATAAAGGACATTCCGCATGTAAATCCTGGTCATTAACTTTAGCCTTAAAACAATAGGCAGGAAGCCTTCATCTAGCCTGACCGGAGCCGAATTGTAAACATCAAAGGCAGTCATGAAATAATTTTAATTTCAAAGGACCAACAAGAAATGCTTGACTTAGCTTTCTTTACAGCAGATGGCAATGTTTCCACATTGTTTTAAGTTCAACATTTCACAGCATATCCTTTCATTTAAAAAAACAAGCTTGTAGTTCAACATTCATATTTACATATGATAGAATTATCTATAAAATTCAATCTGGCTAGGCTGGCAACCTTCACCCTTCTATACCAGTCTTCACACTTTGTTTATTTTTAGGGGGGGCAAGCCCATCAAACCTCTTGCTAATTATATATGCCAACTCCAAGATCAATCTTCAGTGGGGGAAAGAGCAAATTCCCTGATCCCTAGTGTTAGCAATCTCATGGACGTAACACTGATAGAAGCAATCAGATGAGATTCAATCACTTCTGCTGGTGTAAAAAAATGTTCAAATTACAAACAAAGCTCACAAATGGTAGAATAAAAAAGAAAGAATTCACAAAACACCAAACAACTCATACCAAATGAATCACAAAACAATTAATATATCTGCCGAACTAAAAAAAATATATATATATATATATATATATATATATATATATATATATATATATATCAGTAAACCCCAACTACGAAATGGAGATCAGAAGTTGTCTTGGTAGTGATACTGTTAACGGGTTTCTAGTAATTTAAAGTTTAGGGTTGGAGCAGGGTAGGGTTAGCACACCAGTAAGGTGGGAACCAGGGGGGATACACATTCCTGCATTATCTTACTCATGTGTGCTAACCCTAACCATTGAAAATATTTTTGAATTCCATAAAGACACAGATGGAGTTCAGTATCACACTATGATACCTATATAATACAAAAGATCAACAGATGTTAGGGAACATACAAAAAAAAATTACCAAATGAATAAAATGAATGGATACATTAATTACTGCAGAAAGGTTACAGGAGTTACAACTTTTTTTCAATAAAATACTGGCAGGAGAAGGGGAGTAATTAATCCACCAGAAATGTATACCTGTAGGTATGCCTTACTCTTACAATAATAATAGAGCTGACACGGTTACATTAATGAAAACTTTCTCAAAGAACAGTAGATCTGCCAGTTGATTTAGTGAAAGAACTGTTAACTGTTTGAATAAATTACTATCACACTAAAGACAATCAAGTCTGTAGAGGCATTTAAAATATCTTTATATATCCATTTCAATAAGAGCTATTTTGACAAGCTTTTTAGGCCTTTGTGTTCACCAATTCAAGGCTACCCTTACATTAACTTTTTGGTTTCTGCTTTTACCCTCTACAGATTTGCTTTCAGCCTGTTCTCTCTTTCATCTCATCTCATTCTGCTTGCCTTCCATATCTGTCCCATCTGGTCCCCTCCTCTTAATTTCCCATTTGTCTTCATTGTCACTGGGACATGAACAGAGGGCATACCTGTCACACTTTTCTGTTTTTCATATCTATCTTCCAGAGTGTCTCGACCATACAGCAGTCCGACCTGCTTACTTGAGTATATCCAGCCCGGGAAAATGTTCTGTCTACATTTGTTGTATGTCTTTCTTTACAGATATTTAGCCATTTCCCTTTATACAATGCATCTCCTTCTTTCTTCTTTTAGTGTGTTCCTCTCTTCCATAGTTTATTTCCTTTTGTCTAAAGTTACATTAACTCATTGCTGCACAAAGCACTATTTTATATATATTTCCATTTAATACCCATAACTCCTCTGTGCAACATAACATTGTCTGGAGCTAGTGTAATTAACCGAGTGACTTTCCTATTAAATGATAGATAACATATGCAAAAACAGGGTGTGAAAACAAAATAAGACCATGATGCATTACAATACAGCTATGGACCATTATTTGTCATTTCTTGTTCAAATTTTCAGAACTGATTGAATTATATATTTTATATTTTTTGGATTATATATTTTTAAAGAGCATCAAGTAAAATGTCATGATGGACACAAGAAAATACAATAAAAGTGTCCATGAAGTACGTCACATATCACAGGAGATACTGCTATTTGTTTGCTTGTTAGTCATTATCAAAGCTATCAGAAAAATTTGCACATGCAATTTTTCAGCAATTTCCACAAGTTTCATACTGCTCAAAATCTGCACATTTTAAATTATCTATAATATTAAAATTTTGACTAAAACAACTATTATTATTTACATATTTGAGTTAATCTGATGGAGGATGGTGACTATTTAACAAAATGTAGTAAATGGTAAAGATTTAACTAAATGTAATGATTAATAGCAACAGTTTAACAAAATATTGCAGTATATGGTGAAAAGGGCCATGTATAAGTCATTTTAAATGATTTATTGCAAGCCTTCTTCCATCTTTTTTGCTGTGCGAAGAGTTATTAATCACATGAAACTTGAGTTTAAACACTCAAGAGAACTTTTCAACAATAAAGATTAAACTACAGTTGTAAAAAGAGGTGAAAATGCATCCATTTACCTTGATAAGGCAGTGACCACAAAGATTTATTATATATGACTGTTTCTCTTGTGTTAAGTTCTTCCTCCTAACTATACAAGACATTTAGATGTCTTGGCTTTTTATAAGAAAGCAGCTAAATTATGTGACCCAGCAGCATGGTCATTAAACATAAAGCACACATTAATGAGTAGTGACTACTGTCAAGAAGGGTGCATCTCTCACATTTTTGTCAGTTTATTTTGTTTGCTTTTAAATGATTTTGAGGTTAAATTTTACAACTAAATGTATTGCCGGGGGGGGACTTTTCTATGAATTGTAATAAAATCCAAGCCACCACTATGATTTGTCCTTGGCAAGATAAACAATGCACTAGCAAGCAATACTTAATCCAAAACCATTTTGGATTAAGTATCACTTGCCAGTGCTTTGTTTTATCTCTGTTTAGAACCTTGGCTATGACGATTTTAGAGAACCTGATTTCTAGGAATATATATATATATATATATATATATATATATATATATATATATATATATATATATATATATATATATACAGGGAGAGATACAACTCAAAACTGCCCTATTTCCAGATGATTTACTGGTACCCAGTGCCTCAATATCTCCCCAAGCTGTTTGAGTTATTGAAATTTTTGGAAATTATACAAGACAACTGTGGCATTTATATACCTATGTACATATTTATTTATATCTGTTTAGCTGGATGATATAGATCACAACTGATCAATTTTAGGCCTACCCTGGTTTGGACAGGAGCAACTAATAATCAGATCAGGTTACATAATGTAAAAAAATACTTTAAACATGTCATGCAAAAGCAGTTCTACATGTTTAGATGTACTTACAATATATGAACATCAACAAATAGTCAGAACAAATAACGTTCATGCTGCAAACAACATTGCAGTATAAACAAAACAGAAAAAAAAAATAAACAATCTAAGAGGAGTTAAAAGATACTAGCAGTGGCTATGTACATACATACAAATTATGGATAAACTATGTACAGAGGGACAATATTAGCTGGGGGAACAGCAGTGGCTTTGCTTAACTAGGTAGGCCTCACACAGAGGTCTTATTTTTTTCAAGTTGGGAAGGACCTTTAAATTAAGAGCTCTTGACAGATGTGACTACTATTACAGAGAGTAGCTAAGGTCTGTGCAATGCATCTTTATTCTGGTAGTTTGTAGAGTTGGTCTTCACATGTATTGTCTTCTGGGATCATATATGGAGGCAATGGGAACTAGGACAGCTGGTGGGGGGGGGTTGACAGTGTCCTGGTGCATCAATTTGAAATACAAGAACTCTAGTAAGAAATCAACCCTTTCCTTTATGGCCAAACAGCCTTTTTATTGACAGGTAGTGGTGTTTTTCATTTATTTGTTTTTTTAAGGGGAGTTTTCTATGAAGAAACATATTTGGTTGGATAGCAGGTGAAGGGTTGTGACATCTTTCTTCAATGTTGTGATAATTAATGTTAGTCTATATTCAAGCTGAGCAAATAGTTCATATTTATATATTGCTGCTCTGGGTAGGGGTAAAAAAGAGTGGGAGATGTTATCTACAAAGGAAAGAAGGAAGGAAGATAACTTCCTTCTTAAAAAATGATCTTGTTTTCTCAAAATGGAATTAAAAGTTCAAGGTCTGGTCTAGCCGTATGTCAAGATAATTGAAGGCAGACTTGGCTACTATAGGGAGGTTGTTCTGGTCCATGATGTTTAGTCTTTTAGGGCTTTCTGTACTTTTTGGTGATTAAAAAAAAATCAAACATTTAGTTTTATTCAAGTTAAGTTTTTTTTTTGTAGTGCGCCAATGGGCCTTCCTGAAATTATTTTGTAATCCAGAGAAATTTAGACTGGACCTACAGATAACCATGCCATCAGCATATTATAATAATAATGAGAGACAGTGAAGATAAAAAAAAAGTATTAATAGGGAAAGATGTTGTGGTGCTACCCTGAAGGACTTCAGTCAGAACTGTGTTGTCTATAGAAGTTGCTGATCCCAAAACCTTAAAGGTTCTCATACACAGGAACTCTTTCAACATAGCAATGAGGTGGTCTGATACCTATTTGTAGCAAATTCCCAATGTTGCTAGGTTATAGTCTGTACGAATCCAATAAATACAACTCCAGGCAAACGCCAGATACTTTAATAAAACAACAAAGCTTTTGGATTACAAATCCTTCATCAGTGTTAGAAGGATTTGTAATCCGAAAGCTTTGTTGTTTTATTAAACTATCTGGCGTTTGTCTGGAGTTGTATTTATTGGATTTGTGCACCTGCCTACAGTTTCAGCTTTACTACTGTCCTGACCATATTTTCTTGTAGGTTATAGTCTGTGTCAGAAACTGAAAGAAGCATATCCATACTTGGGAATACAGCTTGCATCCGACACAGCAGAGTTTCTGTATTATTCCTGTGATGCAGTGTTTACTAAAAGCAGGAAATATGTTCTAAAACTGGAAAACACTGACCTTGGAATTAGACCAGTGAGTCTGGATACAGAAGTACTGCTTGGAGCAGTACTTTTGGCTTGATATTCCAAACACTTGAAGGACTGGATGGCAGACTTTCTTTTGGAACACAAATAGACATAGTCATAGGATGTCATAGAATAAAGTAATCTTCTGAACCAAATTTGGAGGGCTTGTAGTATAAGACATACCATCTTATCTTTTGACATTTGGCTATCTCTTTTTTTATAAATTGCCATGTTAGTTTATGTGAAGCTAGTTGGAAACAAGCGTTAGTTGATAAATCCAGATTCATGTCAACAGCTGACCTGTTATGGGGGAGGGTTTCTTTTGCAAAATGTGCCCCTATATTAAATGGCTTAAATTTTGAAATTAATTGAATATTGAAGAATTCTTGGCACACTTGGTTAGCGCATAGTAAATACAAAGTAGTGCAAAGTCAAGGATCTCAGATACATTGCTATTTGGAGGGACAGTATTTTATATAACCAATAAAATAAAGTTTTACCAGTGTAAAAACAGGCATACAAGACTGAAGTCCTTTGATCACCTAAAGTGGGGGTGGGGTGTTAACTTGCTCCATAGTACAGCAAGGATTTCAACTGGCACAAGGAGATCTTTTGAAATACTACTAATTGGCATACAAAGCTAGGCCTATTAGATGCAGAGACAATTCAAAGGGAGACTTGATCTTAGAAATGGTGGACTAAGGTAAAGGAAAACATTTGGGTTTAAGATTGCTACTTTTGAGGGTGCACAGAGTCATATACTCTTTGAAAGCTGAACTCTATTAGTTGTAAAAATGGGATGGGATAGGCTTAGAACTTTCATTACCAAGGCGTTCACAGGGATGGCTTCAAATTTGTCTTATGACTAAGTAATTCAACAAAAGACACAAGTTTTGGAATATTTGAATAGTGTTGTGTTTGTAAATATTTTGTACCCCTGGCAGGCAAATGGAGATGATCCCTGTGGCTGCTCGGGGGGGCAGGGGCTGGATCCACATTTTCGTGTTATGCTCAGAGTTGAAGGGATTTAAGATCTGCAACATTTTGCTATAGATGTATTTCAGCAGGACACAGCAGTGACCCCAGAGACCTATTTCTTATGTTTGGAAAATCAAAGGGAGAAGCCACCCTATAAAGAAATTTTACTTTGGTTAATAGTGCTGTTTGCCAAAACAATTATAGCACTAAATGTCGGAAATCACAGGATGTAAGCAGGCTGGCTGCTGCTGATGAAGACACATTATTTATTCTTAAGGACAGGCAGATACAGCTGAATGAATGGATGTTGGGGTTACAATATCTAATTAATGAGTAATAATGGGGATATCCTGACTGTGTGATGGGTACTGGGGTTTACCACATGCTAGAGCGTAAGATCTAGGATATTATTAGAGTTGACTGCACAGTGATGTTCATGCATGGAAATGTTGTAGTGTTTTGATATGCGTTAAATAAAGTTTAGTTTAATATTACTAGAATTAAAAATAACCACCTGTTCTCGTATTAATTAAAAAAATGCTAGTTATCATAAGCTGGGTTTTGACTGAACAGTATAAAATATGGAACTTTTCCATTTACCACTGAACATGCCATGGCAATCTTCACTTGAAAGTTGTACTAAAAACTCTTGTCGAAGGACGACTTAGGGTTCTCCCGGTATTACTACTGATATATTTTTTAATAACTTTCTTTGCTTTTTCTAAGCCTTTCTGAATGGGTAGATCCTTTTAATAACTTTTTTTCTCAATGTATGTAATTTTTCCCACTGGTGTATGACTGTGGAATTTTTATATGCATGTTTAGGTAGTGTGAAGTGTATCCCCAATCACACGGAGAGATGCAGGGCATTTGCTGTCCTACAAAAAACAGTTTGTTGTTATAAGAATGTCAGAAAATGTTTTTTTTCATTGTATCTCCCTTGTTGGAAATTCATTCATGGAATCAACTTGCATCATTCCTATGAGGTCTGTTTTGTGATACAATTAATTTCTACTAATTGTAGAAATCAGACTACTGTATGTCAAACTAGACTTTCTACTTAATGCTAAATTAGTTTAACATTTTTATAGCAATTACCTTTTATGTACTATGCAATCATTATTTTTCTACGTTTTACAATTGATCTTGTGTGGTAGTAACAGTAAAGAGTCCAGATGTATCTGCTTCAATATCTGTGTTTATAAATGTTTAAACTAAATAAATAAATAAATGCCTATTACCTAACTGTACTACATAACATGTTAATTACAACAGTCCCAGGGTTTAAAATCCAACTTCTCACTTGAATACATTAGCTATATTTAAATGCTTAAGAGTCAGTCTGACCAATGCTTCAGTCTGGCTGGCATTTCAATGATCTACAATTCTTCCATAACAAAATCCAAGGAACACTGTACTTTGCAGTATGTTTCCATTACCTGAGATTCTCTCCACCTTCCGAGCATTTGTGGTGCAGCTTTTCTGGAAGGCTGGATACAAAGTTCTGCAAATGAGCCAATTTCAAGGCTTGCCAGATTTGACCATCAGAGTACTTATCAAATGGATCCAAGTTCATGCGCAAGGATCCAGAAAATAATACAGGATCCTAAAAAGAAAATTTTCATTAATTTTAAAATTAGAAAAAATTGATATTATAAAATTCAATCACATAAAACAGCAGAGAGCACTTGAAGGGTTGGTTACAAAAAACGTTTAATTTTTGGCTTAAGTACATGCCAGCCACAAAAAAAAAAGTATATTCTGCCAGAGGTTATAGTGACAATTTGGTAAAACTAAATTGAATATGCATTCATTAAATAATACTTTGAATGCCTGTATCTTGATCTGCCTTTTATATTTTATTGACATCTGATTAATGGAAAGTCTGACTGAGCAGATGCCCATTTTCCTGAATGCCTGGGAGAAAAGTTCCAAAGTGTTACAAAAACATTTTACGAACAATAATTTCACAATCTTCAAAAATAATACAAAAACATCTATAGTTTAAATAACTAGTCCAAAATATGAACACTATGGTTAAGAATAGATACAACTTATATGGCAATGATTTAATATTTAGAGAAACTTTACCCAGTTTAGAGAAATTAAAGGTGAGTTAGGGATTGCAATATGAAGTGGGAGGGAAAAAAACAGGATTATGGCATATTAAAATAGAGGGCCAGGGGAGAAAAACGGGGAGAGAAATTGATTAAACTACGGAAGTGAGTGAAGAAGGTGGAGTAAGGAGGTGTAAGGTATGAACAGGCACTTGTTTATATTTAGGGATATAGATGGAGAAGCTTTTGATGCCAAAACCTCTCCACATCTTGAAGTTAATTTGTTATCCAAAGGCAGTTAAACAATGTGCCACTGTCGATGCCGGGTCTCAATAGGATGCCGCAGTGCAAAGGAAAAGGTACTATTATTACAGGAAATTATATCATGATCACTGTGCAGATCTTTGGTGAAGGCTCACTCAAAAGTATAGCGTGTCCACCTATGATGATTCCGTATTAAGGAAACTGAGGATTGTTAATACAGCAGCCTAAATCCCAGACACCATTGATGGTTCATGCCTCTCTATCAAGTTGCAAAATGAGCCAGACAGAAAATCTGGAAGAGTTGTTGCAGGTATAGTGTCCACAGAACTAGAACAATGTATCTGGCTACAGTCAGTGAAGTAGCCACTGCTACCAGTCAGTGCACATTACAGCAAACATGGCTACAGTCAGTGCAGGAACAGGGCACATGGATACTGTTTATGTAAGAACTGCAGGCCTTAGTCACAGGAAGATGACTGCTCATGGCTAAAGCCAATGAGGAGTAGCAGGAGTAGTGACTACTGGCTGCACTCAGTGACACGGTCTGCATGCATTCATGAGACAACCAATAAACTTGTTCTAACACTAGATGATAAGGAAAGGAGACCAACTAGAAGGCAGTCAGCATAAACAGCCAATCAGCAACTGGCTGTGTGTAGCAGCACAGAGAGACATGGGATTCACCTCTGTTTCAATCAGGCAATAGTACCATAAAGGAATAAGAATTGTGCTATGCTGTTGCGAAGAAAAAATAATAAGAAGAATGGTTAATAATATTACTATTGGACACCTAATAACCAATTTGCAGAGCAGTAGGACAGTGTGTGAAACTCAGCAGGCTTGCACAAGTCAGCTAGGATAGTATGTGATTATCTGGGGATGTTAGATTCAGGGCAAAATTTTTTTACATAATAAAGTTGATCTTTACATCTGTTTACATATATCCTTTATCTATCTGTTGCAGACTGGTCCGTTGTTGTTTATTTTGATCATTTTTGCATCACTTTATTTGTACTTGTTTGATACTACTTTATGCTTGTGTCTTATGCTAAAAAGAGATAGAGCTTGGAAAGCCTGGATCAAAACAAAGGAATTACCTGTGCTACATAATTATGCACACCAAGCCTGGATCAAACAAAGGAATTACCTCTGTTACATAATTATGCACACCAAGCCTGGATCAAAACAAAGGAATTACCTCTGCTACATAATTATACACACCAAGCCTTGATCAAACAAAGGAATTACCTCTGCTACATAATTATACACACCAAGCCTGGATCAAACAAAGGAATTACCTCTGTTACATAATTATATACACCAAGCCTGGATCAAAACAAAGGAATTACCTCTGCTACATAATTATTCACACCAAGCCTGGATCAAACAAAGGAATTACCTCTGTTACACATAATTATACACACCAAGCCTGGATCAAACAAAGGAATTACCTCTGCTACATAATTATACACACCAAGCCTGGATCAAACAGAGGAATTACCTCTGTTACATAATTATGCACACCAAGCCTGGATCAAACAAAGGAATTACCTCTGTTACATAATTATACCCATCAAGTCTGGAACACCAAGCCTGGATCAAAACAAAGGAATTACCTCTGCTACATAATTATACACACCAAGCCTGGATCAAACAAAGGAATTACCTCTGTTACATAATTATACACACCAAGCCTGGATCAAACAAAGGAATTAACTCGGCTACATAATTATACACACCAAGCCTGCATCAAACAAAGGAATTACCTCTGCAACATAATTATACACACCAAGCCTGGATCAAAACAAAGGAATTACCTCTGTTACATAATTATATTTCTCCTTGGGTCTCCACTGAAAATGGGCCACAAGCCCAGCTGGACCAACCCGGTTAACAAATGTCAATAAATATTGTCCCAAAAGAACCTGATCTCTCATTTTAATTGGAACCCACATCATTCTGTACTGCCTGCTGTTTATGCATTTTATTTTCTGCTTTGAAAAATCTGTTCACCTGAAGGCTTTCCCACCTACCTGCCCAGTTCCTGCTAGTGCTTTTAAACTTGGTGGCTTTTAAGTGGCCTGGCCTTACTGTAAATTTAGCTTTAGAAGCTCCTTCACAGCTCATTTCATTTAGCCATTCTACTGGTCACTGAAAGATCAAACTGGGAAGCCTCTCCTCTTAGGCTCTTAAAGCCTGAATTACCCATGCTTTCATATTACCCTACAGTCAGTACACACTGCAATATTCAGTGTATTAATTCCTCCTTTCTAGTTTACTATTAAAATCTGTAACATCTGGGACTAGACTAACCAGTTACTGGAAAGCCTGCAAACTGCTTTTTAGGCATCAGCTTGAGATTAGTGCTTCAATTTTGCCCCTGGTGATAGATGGAGCAGATGGACATTATACCCAGAACTCCCTAATGATTACTAATCACAGAAACACCTGAAATTTGCTTCACAGGGGCCAGCTTTGGATTAATGCTACTGTTTTGCTCATGGTGAGAAAAAGTGCATGAGGCACTGTTTGCATGAAGAAGGTGATCTCCATGAGATTAGACTAAGATTGTACTTCTTACCCAACTAGCAACCTAGCAAATCTGTTCCCCCTCACAGTGGTCACAAAAAGTGGAGCACAGAATCCCTTGGTACTACTCACCCTGTAACCAGGGATCCATACTTTCTTTAGGAAAGGCAACCACCCCCATAAATTACAGTATTGATAATATACCTCTAAGAAATGACCCAGTGGTCAGGTATTTGGGAACACATGTAGAAAGTTACTTGGCCTTTGACCATAATGTGTCTACTTTGTAAGGAAATCATTCTATGCTGTGCAAGTTATAAGCAAGGCTATGGCATCTAAGTCCAAAGATGTCGTTGTTCTGTTGTACTTAGTCCTCATTAGACCACTGACTGAGTACAATATCCCTTTCAGTATGTACCTGAACAGGCATATGCAACTGTAGCATCCACATTTGTTCCTCACAAAAAGAATACAAGGTGTAAGACAACATGTTGTATGCAGACTGCCTCAAAGCCTTATCCTTGTACTCTGTCTCCTACAGACTGCTGAGAGGTGATCTATGCTGGCCTTTAAAGCATCCTCTGATTCAGCCCTAATGGACTTACTGAAAATCTGAAAAACAAATGGCATTAAAAACACCCAGTCTAGGGAATCCAAACCTCACTTGCAACACAAATAGGACACGTTGGAGGAACAGGTGTGGCATTTCTCTGGAAGAGGCTTCCTGTCATGTGAAGCAGAGTTCCTACCTGCATTTATTTAGGGCGCAACTTAGATCAGTGGATGGGAAATCGTAAACTACCCCTGGTCTGCTACCTATGTCCACATTGGAAAATGAAAGCTTGTAAATGCTCAGCTAAATATACCCAAGTTATACCCATAATAAAAAGAGCGGCATTAAAACTTGTCAAATATATTCTGGAAGCATGGTTAAGCTTAAAAAGGCCCTCTAGGCTGTTAGTCCAAAAATCACCTATGAGCCTATATTCCTCCCTACAGAAAAACAAAGATATTAATTATGTGCAGATTAAAAAGAATTATTGGCATAGAAAGATAAGATGGAGAAGGAGATAATTAGCATGGAAATCCTTACGTACCACCACCTGGAGGAGGAAAATAAGTTCCCCTTGTACTTTTATAAAGTGTTTGCATGAAGTGATAAGATAGGCAAGTGAGATGTCTAATCTGAAACTGAAGAGGAAGAACAATCAGTGTGAATCAGGAGGCTGATGGTAACCGGTGTTCCTGAAGACAGGAGGAAGAGTACACAAGGAATCAATCAATCTCATTGATCAATGCAGATACAAAAATTTTAGAAATGGTGATGGTGTACAAGACAGAAGGAGTGACTGATGAACTACAGCACAAAAGTGGAATTTTGTCTGGGGCTCATTAATAAGTGGGACCATTGGAGGCCGCTTTTGGAGTTCATGGAATAAAGAATAAGAATGGGTAGGGAGTGGAACAATTTTAACATAAAAAGCATTTGGCATGGTTAAAGTGGCATTTTGTACAGGGTGTTGGTACAGACAGATTTTTGCATTATGATTACAAGATAGTTGTTGTCTTTTGGCTTTTCCCGGTTAGGGGCCGCCACAGCGGAACTCTGGTCCGCTAATGATTGGCAGTAGATTTTTACGTGCCGAGTTGCCGGCCCTGACGCACAACCTTCAATGAAGGTATGCCCATTCACGCATGTCTCCACACAGAAGACGCTCTAGCTGAGAATCAAACAGGACAATGTCTTACTGTGAGGCGACAACGCTACCGCAGCACCATGATTACAAGAGAGCAAAGGCTATAAATGAAGAACTATGTGAATGTCAATAAATGAGATGTCACACAGCAAAGAACTGTATGTCAAAGTCTCTTCCACTTCTTGTATCCATTTATACATAGGATTGAGGTGGTGACAGAAAGGGTAATGGGGTAATATGGGAAAGGGCAAATGGAAGACCACTACTGCTTGTTTGCAGATGGCTAACATTATTTAAGGTTATGGGGATCACTGAAGGTCATGATAAAAGAGGGCAAATGGTTTACGAAAGTTTGTAGTTTAGAGATGCACCAAAGAAATAGGGGATTAAACCTACTGGGAAGCAACATAAGTTGCAGGCGGATTAACAAATACTAGCAAAGGTAGTTAAATACCAAGGAATTCATGTTTATCCATATATTAATGAAACTTGGCAGAAAAATGAAGAGGGACATTGATGGGGCCAAGTGGGAGCTGATTGTTAGACAAAGGGAAATTCTCATTAGTTTAATGGAGAATTTGTGATTGTTGCATGTTATGAGACACTAGTAAGTTTCTGAAGGATGACTGAGTAGGAGTAGTGTGGAGCACTTCTGAGGATTTTGTGTGCAGTGGACATAGTCCTAGGTATAGAGGGGACAGCCCAATATTAGAAAGGAAGAAGAGTAAGGGGCAGCCAGACCTCCTTAGTTTTGTAGTGACAGATATGCCTCAAAGGTGCGGGGGTGGTTAAGAAGGAAGTGGAATGAGTCGATTGGTCCACTGAACTACAGGGTTATGCTAGTAGGGTGATTCAGGAGTCTACGCAAAAAAAAAGGCAATGGAGTCTGGAGGGGAGGAGGTTCTATGTTCAAATTATAAGAATGGAATACAATGGACAACAATGGTCACTGTGGGCTGAGAGAACATTAAACATCTTTAGTGTGGGGCAGATGTAAACTCTTTCAAACTGCAAAAATAACTTGGGTTACCATGACAGTGGTTAAATATGATTGGATAAAGTGCATAGCAAAGGGAATGATCGGCAGTGCTGAGGGAAAAGCAGGTACTTCCAAGGCAAGAAGTGGTCAGAAGAAAAAGGGTACATCCCTCACATGCTCCTGAAAGGAAAAAGAAATGTCAAAATCAGTTAAATCTCTGTACTATATATTTTCCTTAGCTCAGTATTACCTTTCCACATAGATCTGTAATCTCCCTCAACCCTGACCATCTGTCAAAATCTATACTGTGATTCCCACCACCAGCACTCATCTTGTCTTCTTTCTACCTTTGCTCTACATTGCTATGGTCCTTGCTGTAACACCTATGCATTAACCTCATGTGAGCACTATATGTTGGCCTGACTGCCCCTGAATACTCTCCAAGACTCCTCCCTCAAGTGGCTCTTTTCATACACCGTACTCACAGTCATAAGGATACAGAGTGAAGGGACAAAGGTAACAATGTGAGTACCAGTGCTGTGAAATACAGTGCAGATTTCCAGTAAGAGCCCCTAATAGTTCGAGGTTAACTACTCAAACCTGGGTCACTAGGGCTGGAGTCAGGGCTTCACAGAACACATATCTGAAGTGTACTTACTTACTTCACATAACCTTTTCCCACACTAATACTCACCACCCTAGCCCAAAGGTTCCTAGAATTTATAAACTCAAATGCTATGGAACAACTTGTTACCACTCCCACAAGAGGGGAAAACATACTGGACCTGATCATCACCAACATGGGGACTCTATGCTCCAGACCAAAAGTGTATTCTCACTGGTAAGATCAGACCATAAACTAATCTCACTGGATATTCACATCCCGACCCCACCCCCTGCCCAGAAAACCACAGTGAAAAACTTCTCTAAAGCAAATTTCCTCCTCAAAACCGAGGTGGAATCCTTCAAAGCCCCGGCCTGTGGAAAATGTTCCAGACCGCAGAATCCTTTATAAACGCATTCTATGAACACCTTCAGGAATGCATGGATCATGCGATCCCAAATAAAACCAAGACCCAATCCTCCAAAGGCAGACGTCCTGTCTGGTGGACCCCAGCCATAAACAAACTATACAATAGAAGGAGAAAGCTACTAAATGATAGAGCAAAATCCCAAAAAGGGAAGGCATCACTGATCAGTATTAGCAAAAAACTGCGGGCACTCATAAAATTGTCTAAGGCCAGCTTTGAGAGAAACATTGCACAGGACACTAAGGATAATCACAAGGCTTTCTTTAGTTATGTTAGGAACCTGGGTGGTAATTACCAGATATGCTCAGAATTAGACCAAAACAACAAAAAATACACTGAACCCACAGACATTGCCAACATCCTAGCTGACAGGTTCAGCGCAAACTTCTCCCCACCAAAGGGCAAATATCTATCCCAGCAGAGTGCTGCCCCTGACATCTCAGATGCTCAGGTAAGAGCCGCCCTCTCCAAAGCAAAAAACACAGCATCAATGGGACCAGACGGTGTCCCAGGCTGTGTCCTACATGAACTCCAAGAAGAGCTAAACCCAAACATAAAACTACTGTTCAATCTCAGCCTTACTACAGGATATGTGCCCAAAGAGTGGCGTACAGCAACAGTGGTCCCTCTCCATAAAGGTGGTGCCTCAACGGATCCTGGAAACTATCGCCCCATAAGACTGACTAGCTTGGTCTGCAAAGCTATGGAAAGGATCATCATGGACCTCATAAATAAAGATATTGGGGACCTACAGACACTGGATCCTACCCAGTTCGGCTTTGTTAAGGGCAGATCCTGCCTCTTAAACCTGGTTGATTTCTTTGAAACAGTCACCAAGGCCATTGTGAGGGAAGGTGGTCCACACAGCCTACCTGGACCTCGCAAAAGCCAATACCCCACTCGGGCATTATAGATAAGCTCACCAGCTTAAATATAAACCCCTATGTCACTAGATGGATTGCAAACTGGCTCAAGGACAGCACCCACATGGTTAGAATTGCTGGAGCCATGTCAGACTCCAAACCAGTTACAAGTGGTGTCCCACAAGGCTCAGTCCTGGGACCTCTTGTTCGGTATATATTTCTCGGAGGTACAGGCCAACACGGAAGGACTGTGGCTGACCAAGTTCGCAGATGACTGCAAACTGGGCGCCATAATCGACTCTCCAGCCGACACAAGCATCCTCCAAAAGGGCCTCATAGAAACAGACAACTGGTGCCAGAGCCATGGCCTCAAGCTAAATGCCAAAAGTGTATAGTCATCCCTTTGGCAAAAACAAAGTGCCCACAAATTACCACATAGGTGGTAATCCATTACGTACAGAAGAAGTAATTAGGGACCTGGGGACCCAAGTTGATAGCAATCTCTCATTTGAAAACCACGTGGCCAAAGTGGTTAGAAAAACATTTTATATAGCCCACCTAATCATGAAGGGATTTGCATCTAGATCAGGGGAGGTCATCGTGCCTCTTTACTCATCCCTCATCAGGCCCATAATTGAGTACAATGCCCCTTTTGGGATATACCTTACCAGACACCTGCAGCAACTGGAAAGACCCCAAAAGTACCTCACCAAGAGGATGAAAGGGCTCAAACAGATGCCATATGCTGCCCGGTTAAAGAAACTCCAGCTCTACTCAGTGGCATACCGCCTGTTCAGAGGCGATCTGTGCCTGACGTATAAAGCCATGTCCAACCGAATTAATGGACATGCTGCACCTCAGAAAATCAAATCCCATCGAGCTCTTCGAGAGACTTGAACCTCAGCACTGAAATAAATAGGACATGCTGGAGGGACAGATCCATAACCCAGAGGCTCCCTTCACTCTGGAATAAAATCCCAGTCCAGGTTAGGCAGAGTCCCTCACTGACTCTCTTCAAGAGGAATCTTGATGAGTGGATGGGAGATCATAGGTTTACCCTGGGTATCACTTCTGTGTCACTGTTAGACAGAGGCACAGTATACTAACCTCGAAAAAGGGCATAGCAAAATAAATTTAAAATGGGTGGTGAAAGCCAAACACATTCTGGCTAGGCTTATAAATGCCCTAGGGCAGATAGCCTAGTATGAACCTATGAACCTATGAACTTTCCACTCTCACTTTATGCTAATTTATACCTAGTAGCTGTGGAATATGACACTTCAAGCAGCCTACACATATCCTTAAATTCCTGAGCATTTTCTGAAAAATCAAATTAAAGAACAGGGGTCAAACAAATGTAAATATGTTGTGAAAAGCAAGTGCTATTAAAAGGTGCAAGCAGTAATATGCTCAGCAAAAACATTTTTGTACAACAATAAAAGTCATTGCATTTGTGGTCTGTACATCAGTACTCTGAACTTATAATGCAGAAACTCCAGACTGATCTCTGTCTCTAAATTTTCACTAACGACTTTTAGCATCTTAGAAAATGCTCAGCCTAGACATAAGATTCCTAAACAAAACAGCTACCAATATAAGTTTTTACATGACAGCAATGCATTTCTTATTACCTGTTTAATGAAATATCTAGGGAAATATGACAAGTTATCCCTTTCTGAGTAATTAATAGGACAAGTAACACTTCTAATGTGTCTTATACCAACAACTTACAGTGTAAGCGTCAAAAGTAATTTTCTTTATCATCATCCGAGGCTTCATCTGATGTTATGGCCTAGTTTTAAGTCTGCTGGCTTTGGAAATATTAATGTATATATAGAAGTGCTATATATCTTCATAATTACCAGCAAACAACTATTAATATCTCAAGCATATTGCATTAGGTTTAAGGGGTTGAGGATGGATTGCATTAGTTATGGAAAGCAACCCAGTACCACATATATAGCTGGTTCAGTTAGCAATGCAGCCTGGGCTAGTACTATGAACCAGCACAACCCCCAAGCTCGCCAAGTGTACAGCAAAAAAAAAAGGCAGCTGTAATAAGCCGTAACTGATCAACCACTCGTCCAAAAAAAAAACGTCCTTTCCTTCTACTGGCTCACCAACCAGGTGGCCAGATACATGATACATGCAACCTCCCTCCTGCCACAGCCATTCAGGTTCAATTTCTGTGTCCTGACCCTAACCTTCCTTTAGCATATTTTATTTAAGGAACCATTTTTTCTTTTAAACTGTAGCAAACAGTTGCTACAGTTTACACCTGCCTGCATGGAGTGATTCAGCGCTTATGTCTTAGTTTAAAAAAATAAAAATTATTTTTAAACCACAGGAAACAGATGATACAGGTTATAACCTTCCTGCACAGAGCACTATGACACTCATATTTTATTTATTTATTTTTTTTACTTCTGTTTAAACTGTAGCAAACTGCTTGCTGTAAATATCAGTTACTATAGTTTATACCCAGTCTGGCTGCATGGTGCACTACAGCCCCAGGTTTTAGCTAAAAAAAAAATTCTGTAGCAAACTGTAGCAAGCAGTTGCTGCAGTTTAGAACAAATCCAAGGCAAGCAGGACAGTAGATTCAAAGTATGTTTAATTAATCCAGTAAAATGCAATGAAAGCAGGTACACTGTAAAACACATCAAATATCCAGTTAAGCGCTTTCACCTAGTAAAATACCAGGCTTCCTCAGAACGGCCAAATTGTTAATGAAAATGTATGCTAATGCAAAACTTGTTATTCTAGCAATTGCCGAAGTTCATAAGAGCAGCTTTTAAAATCTCTTCCTGATTTAGGCCCTTGGTTACCTATTATGTCTGGCTTTGTACGGAATTCATTATAAGAGGTATACCTAAGAACATACATCAAAGTTCATAAGCAGGTCATAACTTCAGCTCTCTGTTCATAACCTTAGTGTACAGTTTACTCTAGAATGCATTTTATTCTTGAAATATTTAGTGGGCGTGGAGCATTTCAAAGTAAATGTTAGGTAAATCTTAGGTAGTCTGTAGCTGGAGTCCCTCGGTGCTGAGCGTCCCAACCGTGCGAGAACCTCATTATATTCATCTGCCCCTGCATTGTTTTGGTATCATTAATCATCCCCGTTTCTCACTGCATGGTATGCCCTGCCTACTGAGAGTTAAGACCACTGTACCAACGGCAGTAGAAAAATAACCTGATTATATTCCTCTGCCCCTGTATTGTTTTGGTATCAGCCCCATTTCTCATTGTGTGGTGCGCCCTGCCTACTGAAAGTTAAGACCACTGTACCAAGACCACTGTACCAACGGCAGTAGAAGAATAACCTGAGTATGCTGGATTCTAACAGAACTGCTTGGCTGTTTAAAATAAACTTTATTTTGTAATAATTTTCTAAATGCTAGACTTAACACTGTGCTCACAGTCTACCTGGTTCCACACTGTTGAACGCTCAGCTGAGGATGACAGCAATTAAACACTGTAAAATACCCTTGCTAAATAATTTTTCTCTCCTATACCCTTACATGTAGAAATGGAATACTTGTAAATTATCTTCTCCCTGATTCTAAATTAAACTTTAGTAGACTTCTGCCCTATTGATGCAGGTCAGTTGATTGTTTTTTTTTTTTTTTCTGGCTTACTTCCTTGCCTTCATTCACAGGGCCTGGTTCAGTGATCCTTGCCATTGGTTTTCCCACTTCCATAGCTCCCCCCCTTCTCTCCCACTACCCAATCCTGCCCTGCCATAGGTTTTCTAAATCTCAGGCGCCATCTTTGAACCTGCAGTCTGTAGCTGGAGTCCCTCGGTGTTGAGCATCCCAACCGTGTGCAAACTTCGGTAGCTATCTGCTTTTATTGTATTTTTCACAGTATTTGATTTTCTACAGTATTACTGTGTTGCTCTTATTTATCTGCAGCATCGTAACATGTAATCCATATAGGATAAGGATAAAATGGATCATGCTTAGTTGCTGCATGCTTACTTTTGTTTTTCATTTCTCTCCCAATAATGTTTGTTAACAACTGTTTTCACACATGGCTTGCCTTTCTTTAATTGGCTTAAGCTGTTTGACTCAATTACGGAGTTTTTCAATCTGTACAATACTCATACCTCAAGTGTTGACTGTTTAAGTAGTTTGTTAACTGTTTTTAAGAAGCTTAAGCTGCTATTGCAAAGAATAGTGTTATTGTGATTATTTTGTTTGTTTGTAATTAAGTCCTTGAAAGCCGTTTCCATGTTTTACTGAAATGTATTGACCTTATTTTTGTTGTGGCTATTTACTACTGTTTTTGCTGAAATGTTTTGTTAAACACTTCCCTCTTTGTATTGTTTCTTATCCACTTTTCTTCTCTCATTTCTTTTTCAGTTATATTCCTCTGCCCCTGCATTGTTTTGGAATCATTAATCAGCCCAGTTTCTCACTGTGTGGTGCACCCTGCCTAGTGAGAGTTAAGATCACCGTACCAACGGCAGTATAAAAATAACCTAAGTATGTTGGATTCTAACAGAATAGGTTGCCTGTTTAAAATAAACTTTATTTTATAATAAGTTTCTAGACAGTAGTCTTACCACAGTGCTTACAGCCTACCTGGTTCCGCACTGTTGAATGCTCAGCTGAGGACAACAGCAAGTAAACACTGTAAAATAACCTCGCTAAATAATTTTTCTCTCCTATCCCCTTACATGTAGAAATGGAATACATGAAAATTATCTTTTCCCTGATTCTAAATTAATCTTTTACACTAACGACTTCTGCCCTGTTGATGCAGGTTAGTTGATTGCTTTTTTTTTCTGGCTTACCTCCTTGCCTTCATTCACAGGGCCTGGCTCAACCCGCACCTCTACCCTACCCCCATTCCCACACACCCCCTGTTCATTACATTTATACTTAAATAGGCACCTTCCCTTCCTTTGACGCATCTCCCCTCTCCCACTTCCACACTAATGGCCCCTCCATCTTCTCTCATCCACCATGGCTCCTATATTACATCATACATTACTTCTACTATCAATCTCCCTTCTTCTTCTATTACTTACACTTACCACACACATTTCACAATCTCTCCATCCCTCTATAACCTCTCCAACCCATATCAATTTCTCCACTCTCAACTCATATTATGAAAAAGGCCCTAGCCTATATCACACTAACCCCATCCTCTTTACTAAATTACATATATTCCATTCCATTGATAATCCACAACTCCCTCACCCTCCAAACTACAACATAACTCATGAGCTCTACACCAAAATTTATTACCTTATTCTACAACTCTCCTATACCATCTCCCTTCTATCATGATCAGGCAACATTTACCCCAACCCTGGTCCACCTCCTTCCCCCTCTCAAAAATACCCTAACACCCTCAGTCATACCAAATCTCTCCACCTAACTAACATTAACTTTCAGAGTATCTGTGATAAAACTACTGAACTACATGCCTGGCTGTCAAAGAATAATACCATTATCCTTGCAGCCACAAAAACTTGGCTTAAAACATCCATCCCTGGCTCTAAGATCATCCCCCCAATTACAACATAATCAGGTCAGACAGACAAGGAAAAAAGGTGGTGGCATAACTATCATCCACCCCAGCACCTTCAGCCTATCCTAATATAAAGGTCACATTCCCAGCTTCCTCAATGCTGAAATAATAACCTCCTTCATGGATATCAATCACTCTAAAAAGCTTTGTATATCAGTTATCTACATCCCTCCTGGAAATAACATTACTATTCTAGAAGAGTTTCTATCATGGATATCTAATAACATAAAAAACAAAACTATAATTCTTGGGGACATGAACATTGACGGGGCCTCTATCTCCCATAAACTCTCAACCTCTCACATTAATCTGTTTCATTTCACACAACGTATTTTAACCAACACTAGATATAATAAAAATAATGGAGGATCCATCCTAGACTGGATATTAGTCTCTGATCCAACCAAGTACATATCCTCAGGCACTATGCCCAACTCCTTCAGCGATCATCTCCCAGCCTTTACCATTCGCTGCTGCCCTCACATTCCAAAAACGCATACCTTCAAACTAGTACAAAACCTCTCAAAATGTAACCCCACCACCATAAATACCATCCTGAAAAGCATAAATTGGAACTCCCTTAAATCTCTCCCCTTAGATAATGATCTACAATTCTTTAACAGTACTTTTCTAGAAATTATAGGCAAAATAGCTCCTACCAGAACTGAAAGGGTCAAATCCAATAACGCTCCCTGGCTATCAAAAACCACCAATGAAATTATATACGTTAGGGACAGAGCTTGGAAACGCTGGCAAAAATCTATCAACAATACTGACCTCACTCACAACAAGCAGCTCTGCACTCTGCAACCAAGTTAAAAAACTTGTGACCAAAGACAAACAGTCCTATTTCTGGACAACGCAATCCTACAAAACAAACCCCCCCAAACTCTTCTGGTCCTCTATAAACAACCTAACACCTGATACTAAACCCAACCCCTGCCCACATCCTGACATGGAACCTGAACAAATAGCCAGTCTCTTTAATTCTTATTTCATAGACACCATAGCTAAAATTACAGTGGCTTTCTCCCTTCCACTCCCAAACAGCTCTACATCCTCACCATCCCCCTCACCCCAAAACTGCACCCCTCAACCCCACCCTACCACCCCCAACACTTGCTCTTCTCAATCTAACTGCACACAACAAACTTCTCACCCTCAATTTAATCTCTCACCCATCACCACCTCTTTTATTAAAAAACTATTGGTAAAGCTAAAGCCATGCTCTAATTCAGCAGATAATATTCTCACCAAATTTCTAAAACTCACTGCCAACTCAGTGGCATACCCCATAAGCATTTTGATAAATAGATCCCTTCAGGAATCATATGTCCCCAGTCTATAGAAAAAAGCCATAAACTTACCACTACACAAAAGTGGCCCATCCACTGATATTTCCAAGTTTTGTCCCATTGCTATTCTGTCTCCTCTCTCTAAAATTCTCGAAAAATTTGTACAGAAACCACTCTTAGCTTACCTACTGGATAACAATATCCTTTCCTCTACACAACACAGGTTTCATCCAGGCCATAGCACATCCACTGCACTTATCTCCTTACCTGATAAAAATCACCAATGCTCGTGATTCAGGTAACATAGTGTCAACCATTTTCCTAGACTTATCTAAAGCATTTGACACCATCTCTCACCCTATCCTCCTCTCCCAGATATATGCTATATGCCCAACACCCCAATCTGTTAGCTGGTTTAAAAGCTCTCTCTCAAACAGAGAGCATGCTGTCAAATGGCATGCCTCCATCTCCTCATATCTGCACAATCCAAAAGGGGTACCTCAAGGTTCTGTCCTAGGGCCTCTTCTGTTTAATATTTTCATTAACAACCTAAACCATACTACTCAACATGGATCCCTAATCCAGTACGCAGACAACTCTACCATAGTCTACTCGGCTAAAAATCTTGATATCTGACAGAAATCCACCCAAGCAGCATTTACCACAATTGAAAAATTGCTTCATAAAACTTATCTCTCCTTAAATCCAAAAAAGAAACAAACTTATGATATCCCCCCCCCCAAAAAAAAAAAAACATCCATTATTAGAACCTTGAAATCTTTTCAATTGATTCTACCAAGATCAAGCTAGAAACCCATACCAAATTACTGGGGGTAATAATCGATGAAAACCTCAAATTCGACCTTTACATTCAAAATGTACAAGTAAAACCCACAAAAATGTGGGCTACTCTACCGTCATAATAAATTCATCTCCCTCCCAACCAAACTTTAGCCTCATCTTATCTTCTACTTCTACCATCACTAACCTATGGCACCCCATTACTTTTAAATATACAGTCCTCTCTACTCACAGAACTAGAGCCCTGCTATAACAAGATAGCAAACTTTGCCAACAATAATTGCCACTCTGTCCACCACTGTCTAGCCCTCAGACTACTGCACTGGCTGGAACTCCCACAGTACCTACTTCTCCTACAGCTTATAGGTACACACAAACTAATAATACAGGCCCCAAGACTGTCCTACTCTGAACTCTTTAGTTAGCCTCTATAACCCTGTTAGGTTCCTACGATCTGAAAACCAAGTCCTCCTCCAAGTCCACAAACCCAAGCTACCAGTAGGACAATTACAAAGCCTGGAATAACCTCCCTCCTACTATTTCGCTCACAACAAAGTCCTTCTATAATTAAAAAGGAATTACACCTATCCAAATGGATTTGTAACTGCTCCACTTCATACTCCGCCATCACCTAATTGACCTAATTGTCACATACACTGACTATAGTCTACTCTAACATTGTAAAATCTCAAACTCACCCACAGGCTACAAATTACACTAATTCTGCCTTCATATTACTTACCCTTAATCATACATTTTCCTTCCTTCACCCTCTCTCCTATACTGTCCAAGCCTCCCCTCTCCTCCTTCCAGTCTCCTCTCGTCACTCTATTTCTCCCTTCTCTCCCATCCCCCATCTGTTATATCTGTTCCAGTTATGTTACTTTCTTGTAAATATTGTAAATTATTTTCTTCTTGTATTTGTAACAACTATAAACATACTACTCTATGAATATGCTCTCTAACATTTAATCAGCATCTTGTTTCTTAGTGATTCCTATACTTGTAACACCTAGGAAACGTATTGTCTATGAATTTGCTCTGTAACATTTAATCAGCATCTTGTTTCTTAGTGATTCCTATACTTGTAACACCTATGAAACTTATTGTCTATGAATTTGCTCTGTAACATTCTTGTAATCAGTCTTGTTATTGTTTTCTCGTTATTTACAAATATGTTAAAATGTCTTGTCTGCAAATGTTAATCACTAACTGTATGGAGATTTTCTCCCCGGGCCTCCACCGAAAATGGGCTTCCGGGCCCAGTAGACTTTCCCAGTAAACAAATGCCAATAAATAAATCTTATCACACGATTTTTCACTTTTTCCTTCCAGCTTGCAAATACATCAGTATACAGCGTGACCTACCTAGCATGCAAGTGAAATAAATGCTTGCACTAAATACTGCTCCCCGTCAAACAAATTAGTACTTATAATCAAAGTTTTGCTATTTCAGAAATAAAAGCTTTATAACCTTCATTGCAAATGTTATTTATAAAACAAACAATCCATACCAGGTAGATGAGAAAATTGCAATAACTTTTTAAATGGCCAAATTAATTTATCTGCACTCAGTGCTTCATAGCATACACAAATGTTTGCAGTTAATCGTTTCATAACATCTCCATTCCTGTAGTTTAGTAGAAGTCTTGCATAAGGTTTCTCATTTATTTGATGAGAAGCTCTAAACCATCGTTATTTGGAAGAACTGATGTAGGTCTTGCTTCACCTACCTGAGGAATTATAGTAAGTTTAGATCGGAGTGCATGAAGGCCTAACTGTGCAATATTAATTCCATCGATATAAATCTTTCCTTCAGCAGCCTCAATGATTCGAAACAGTGCCAACGTAAGAGAAGATTTACCCGCTCCTGTTCTTCCCACTATACCAATCTATAAAAGTGTGAAATAAAACACAATAATTGCAAACGGCTTGCTTTTGACATTGCAACTTCATAAAATACAGTTGCTTTGAGAACATTTGTCTTTTATGCATTTATATGCAGACACACATCTTTGCTTACATACATCTCCAACATACAAATACTTTCATAAATCCATCCCACAACCTTGAATATAATTTTCAGAAAAATTTGAACTTCTTCTAAACATTTTTACTGTGCAGCTAAATATATAAATTATGTACAATCCTCTTTCCATGTCAAGTGCAGAAACATGCTGCAGGTGGTGGTGTTGTATAAGAGACAATACTGAAAGAGCCGTATTAATACGGAGTGAACCACAATCAGAATCAACTGTTTCTTCTTGGAAGTATTACTTATAACTTTGAGATGGAAATCTCCCATATCCTACTGAAGACTTTCTTCCCACAGTGTTCGCAAAAAAAAAAAAAAAAACTAAGGATTATCCTATCTTATTTTTGTTCTATTCTTCTGTTCCATCAATGTTTGCTAAATCACCTTAAACACCTGTTTTTATCTAGCAACCTATCTGTATCTGAAGTTTAATGTTCTGTAACTCAATTCTTAATACTCTGTGTGTTTATCTGTTTTAATGTGGAGCTTTTCCTCCCAGGGCCTCTACTGAAAATGGACATATATCCAGTTAGACTAGCC
>NC_056746.1:139237735-139450235 GCF_019279795.1 Protopterus annectens
CCTCCAAGCTATGTATGCAGTTTGCACAACACTACTCTGACATCTATGTAGGAACAGAGCAACATGGCAAGCGATTCTTGTCAGATATTATGCTCTTCGGCTTGTCTCATGTCTCACCAAGCTGCTGTCTCAGCTCTGGGGTACACAGTGATTTCCTGACAGCAACAAGGCTAAGTGAAGTCCAACTAGAAGGTTAGTCACTGGATAGGATTGGTGTGAGGATGGGACGGAGTGTCCAGCACAGTCTCCACCATCTCAGGATGAGGGAAGCAGTAAGGCCAACTGCTGTACTGACACCAGACAAAAATTAGGTGTCAAATACAGGAGGAGGAGGAACCAGCAGAAACTGTTTCATTACGGGATGTGTGTCCGCCAAGCAGCATACACTGTAGCCAGAATGAGGCATGCACAGTAGTACACATTTATGGGGACCAGTAGTCAGTCATACTAAAAAAGCCACTGTGGGAACTGGGGAGGTAAGGCATACAAAATTCTCCTGATGGGTACCTGAATGATGGTCTCCCATATCAGTTTCTCAACCTGTGGTGGAATGAGTGAACCAGTCAACTAATATAGGGAATGAATGGGCCAGTTTCATGATTCTACAGCTAATGATTGGCAGGTGGTGAGAACCCCCAAAAATCTTGGCCAGTTAACAACACATTCAAAACTTCATATTTCTCAGTACCTGTGTTATGAATTCTCCAGGAATCTCTGGTTGAAGCTTGAGTTTTTCATGAAATCTTTATGATACAAGATCTTCCTCAAACTGTTTAAAAGGGTATAATTTAAATTGTCAATTGTACACAGCACCAACACACAAAACATCAAACTTAAATCATCAAACAAGCACAGCATCAAACAAGGCAGGTGCCAGATGTCTGTGATCGTGTTTCAAGTGCTGAGTGGGATTTTGCCCTTTTCCAGCTGTAGTGTGATCTCAGAGTTGGTGTATACTATTAGCAGAGGGGGTGAGGTGCAGGGGGTGGAGGGTTGGGCTTGCCTACTTGGGAAAAATATATTCAGACTTTATTTTGTTCTTTTTGTTGCTGTGCAGGTTTGATGTTTCATGTGTTGATATTGCATGCAATTGACCATTTAAACTAGATCTGTTTAAGAAACAGGCACTGCATTCTTGTGCTATGAATGCCTAGCCTTTGATTTTTCTCTCAGCTATGTCATGTAAGCGGATTCACTTCATAATCACGAAATACTGAAATATCGAATTTCAGTATCTTGAAACTATGAAACCAAATCCACAAAACACCGAAACTACAAAACCCGAGCCCAAAACCGCAAAATTCAAAACACCGAACAAACCGCATATACTACACCATGCATACACCACAACACCCACATCACAACATAAACAAACAAAAACTACACACATACACAACTCATACACACATCAGCAGGGGGGCAAGCCACCCTGCACCCCCCATGTGGGGGGCTGCAGCCCTCCCCTACATATATATATATATATATATATATATACTAACTCCGAGATTGCACAAACAGGAAACAAAAGCAAACTCACACAAGCACATTCTCCAGTCCCTCACACACACATCAAACATATCAGCACACTCAAACACACTCTAACCCCACTCAAATCCCTTACAAAACACTCACTCACTTACCTGACAAAACACCTAGATCCACACACGGCACCATGCATCATAAGCACACACAATCCCAGACATCACGTAGTGTAAGGCCATAACCGTGAATTTGAGATATTCTAATTCTCAATTATGAACTTTCGCTATTTTAAACATTCGGGTTTATAGTCTTGAGATACTGAAATTCGACATTTCAGTATTTCGAGATTCTAAACGGCTCCCCATGTAAACACATAACTTTTCCAAACAGGAGTTTTCAGATCTCCCACAAAGTTCTAGCATGAAATATATGCTAACTTGTCTTCTCCGACAGGAGACAGTCAAATAGCAAATGTGCGACCACCTCTTCAGATCCAGTCAATGAATTACAAACTAATCTCTCCCAAGGAATGGGAACAGAAGACAAGATGGGGCAGGTGTACATCTGCGGGTGTGAGTTCTTGCAATGAATTACTGTAAGACTTTTGCAGAACACTGTGGATCCTGTAGCAATCATTGGAATTCAGTGTCTGTTCCTAAATGACTTTGGTTATACGATCCTCCTTGCAACTCCATTTTTGTAATTAGAAATAGTTAAGAAAAAAGTGTACAGTGCCAGCAAAATTAATTAATTAGTTTGTTAAGTAACTGGGTAGGGTTGGTTAGCTTGGTCTCAGGAAGCATCATCAACCATAAGCAGGGCAGAAGGTCTTATTTAAAATGTAACTAGACATATTAAAATGTATGCTTAAAGATGTGAAAAAAGAACCAAAACATATTAAAGAAATAAAATGTGGCTTCATTGAATGTCTCTTTAAGATGACCAGCAGTGTAGTATGTCATAAGGCTATATTCAGTTCCCAGTAAATCATTTATATGGAACTATTTTGCAAACAATTGTACTCAGTCAAAAAATTATGCAAACAATTTACCTAACATTTTATACCATTATATAAACTGAGCCCACTTCAACTATGACATATGACAATGTGCTTTTACAGAAAAAAGTATCATATAAATTAATCTCATGCTTTATCTACTATAGATATCTATATTTCTGAAAAAAGCAATAAAATATGGTATAGCAAGAAAATTACTCTATTTGCAGAATTAAAACTATCTTACCTTTTCTCCACCAAATATTGTTACGTTAATGTTTTTTAATGCCAGCTCTCTGTCTTTCCTATATCGTAGCCCATAGTTCTCAAACTCTACCCTTCCATTCGATGGCCACGTACTTGACAATGAGTCATATTCTGTATTCCATGGAGCCTGAGAAAATAAATCACAGCTGAATACTGCTAGTTCTGAAGCTCTCAGTAGCTTCTTAGTAATGGTGTGTAACTGATTTAATATGCATGGCCTGGCAATAAAAACCTGTCCAGATTGTAGCATGTGTTCATGTTTAACTAGTTTTATAGACACGGTTACTTAATAGCTCAATGGCGTTGCTGTGGCTTCTGCTTTTGTTTCCCCAAAGACTAACAGAAAATAAGGGCTATATTCCAAAACCCACTTGAAGCATCGTTTATGGAGAACACTGTAGCATCAACAAGCTTAAGGTGCAGTATCCTAAGAGTGGTAGAATAAACCTCTCTCTCATAATTGTATCAACTTCTTTGTCAATGTATATTCCTTCATTACCATTTTTTTAATGACTGGTACCTTAAGTATAGACCTTTCAGATGGGTGTTTCGACTTTTAAAAACTGCAGCAAACCACTTGCTGCATTTGCAGCATGTAACTTACTCCAATTTGCACCACATAACAAGTGCTGAATCACTACAGTCCTGACTGCAAAAGCAGTTTCAGCATTTACTTCCATACAGTACAGAAATGAATGACAGTATTACACTGCTGATCAGTCACCCTACTCTAACATCTTGTGTTTAGGGGGTGGCTGCCCCCTTTGCGTCACCATAGCTATACATCTGTGCTGCACCTAGAATGCAGAGGTAGCATTACATTCTGTGCACATATAGGCCTCATGGGGGATACAAGTATACGCTGTTAACTCAGTACCTGGAGATTTTTTTAGCACACAGTTCACTACATTTACACATTTAACTCATACCACAGTCACTACATCACATTTTATTTGAGGTAGACAGACACTTCCATTTTAAGCTACAACACTGTTAAAACACAAGTATTGATTTATATACAAGTTATACAACACAAGTAATGCAATGCAACAGCACGACGATAATACAATGACAATTCAAAAAAATATGTCACATTAATAAACAACCTTCTGCAGACAAAAAGCTGGTGCTCACGCTGGAAATGAATGGTAAACATATTTATTTACCTGATAACTGTCTGTGAATCAATCATAAAGGTGGTTGTTATTGACCTGGGGAAGGTTAGGTAGTGCAAAGCCACAAGAAGAAGGGCAGGACAACTGGGGCAACTACTCTGAGTGTAAGATGTTAGGGTTCACAATCGGAACTGTAGAAGAACTGCTAACTGGTCCATGCAAGTAGGTTGATCATCATTTAAGCAGCCACTACTTGAGTATTACGAACTGTAGCAAGGAGAAAGCCCAGTGTTTGCTACTGTTCAGTAAAAAATGACTGTATGTACATACCCAACAATGGTTTGCATAGCCTGAAGATTTTTATCCTCAGCTTTGAGAGGGTTGCTTTTGGTGCTCAGCCATAGCCACAGCCCCCTGGATGGGATGCCAAATGACATCATTGCCGAGGACACTAAGTGACCTTGCTACAACTCTGAGGACCTGATGGTCGCTGGAACTGCATTCTATACTTAAAGTCACCAAATAGAGATTGCCTTTGTGAATCACTTCAGTGAATAGTTTTGGGGTGAGAATGAAGAGTAAAAGTTTTACTTTTAAGGGATGAGCTTAAAATGAACATTGATTATGTTCAGGATTTTGTATATTGGTAAGAAAGACAATAATCTGACTCCTAATGGGACTGATAAAAATGTTGCCGTGGTGTGAGAGGTTCACTGGTGCTTGAAGAAGAATGTGTTATTTGTAAATCCACAGATTTTGTTTAGTAACATTTGGTGCTTGTTAAAGCTGATGGAGATCCACCAGGCACAAGTGAGAGATAAATGTAAAGGAATGCCAAAAAACATCCGAGAGACTATTGAAAAGATTACAAGACAAACTTGTTTTGGAATCATAATATAGTACCCCAAAGTTTCATTATAGCAGGCATACAGCCCAACTTTGACAATGTTACTGCTGCATGCCCGGTTCTCTGAATCCTCACAGCTGCTAAGCATCTCATCACAGCATCATTTATTTAAAAATTCTAGCTAGTGCCCCATACTAATTTTTCAAAAGCTATAAAAGAAAAAAGACAATGACAGCAAAATTGTTATATATGAAGCACTTTTACATTTCATGCAACATCATGGAAACAAGTTTCACTTTTTTGAATAGGAAGTGTGCCTTCATAAATGTCTTGCACCACTTGTTACTGAAACAAAAATACGCCCATGGTATTTTTATTTTTGAATGTTCCGCTCACGCGTAAGGGCATAAAAAGTATATGTTTCTTTGAGGCTTATGCAGGATTTCATATACTGGATATTTTAGAAAAGTAAAAATGTTGCCCCTTTATCATGATCTTTACCATAACTGTTCTATGTAGCTTACTGTTTTGTGAAAAAATGCAAATGACTTGGTACAAAGAAAAAGTATACAATTACATTACCTCATTCTCTGTTTCACAATACTCTCTAATTCTCTCTGCAGCAACAATGTTCGTCTCCAATTCAGTTATCATATTCACTGCTGCATTTAAGGCACCTGTCAGCTATGAAAAAGATCAAAGTTAGATTTTATTCTTTCTTTTTTTAAGTAGCAGGTTTAATTACAGAACATGGCTTAAGAAGTATATATAAACTGGCACAGAAAAAGGCAACTTCTTGACTCCCTGAGTTCTCTGACCCCTTCTTTAGCTGGATATATATTTAACAGTCTACCTGCTTCTACTTCAAAATGAAACAGTTTACACCTGTCCCAGGAATTTTAACGCACTTGTTCCAAGTGTCCATTACTATGTAAAAAATATACTTATAGCAACCCTGAAATATCCACCTTCTAAAAAAAAGTATATAATCAATGTGCAAAAGCTAAACACATTTATGTATGTCATATCTGAAATAGAAAAAAATATTTGGTTTTGCATGATTTCACCACCAACATTAATCAGATGCAGAAAAAACAGAAAGCACAAAGAACTGGATTGAAAACATAAAACAATTCTTTTCTGCCATAAAGTGGTTCTAATTGCTACCTTAAAACTGAAGTTTATTACAAACACTGATATAAGAAATCGATCAGAAAGTCTGAAGATCCACCCTCTGGAATGTAATCAACTTATTTTGCTGGGAGAAGACCGGACGTATCTAGTATCCTAAGTATAGTTACTAAGCAGTACTTATTCTAAAGGCAAGGCAAATAATTCCATGTAAATGAATGCCCTGCATCCATATTGGGTTAAAAGAAATTATGTTCATTATATTGATCACTGCTGCAGTAGCCTTAGCTATATGGGTAATATCCTGCCAAGGATATAACAGCCAACCAGCTTCCAAACCTTCAGGGCACTTTCCATGCACCCAAACTGTCAGGCAGCTTGAACTGAGCTGATTAAAAGACAAGTTTGGGGCGTGAAGCAGAGCTTAACTGACACCGAAGTGTACATTCCTCTGAGGCTTTCAAGGGTCAACAGTCGGCTTGTGTTTTCCTTCAGTGAAGAAAAACTTCCAGTTTCTCAGTTTTGTTGATGTTTTTATTTCTTTCCTCTTCGGGAAATTATTTCAAAGGCAGGAGGATTGTGTTTTAAATGGAGTACTTGATTTTTTTTGTCATTTAAAAGTGATATAAATTACCTAAAAACATTTTTCATGTGGAGAAATTGTGTTTATTTTACTTTTGTGAGGCTTGCATAGTGTTTTAAAGTACTTCTTTCTGCGTTTTTCTTTCACAAAAGTGACCTTTGCTGACTTGTTGTGTTTACTGGCAATTGTTGCTTGTCTTCTCTGGGAAAAAGGCACAATTTTCATCTTGACCATGGTACAGACTACCAGTCCCACGGTCATTCCCTTTTCCAGCCACAAAAAGAAAACAAATAAGCAAACAGCTTTTGCCACCACAGCAGGCTTCAATTTACCTCAGCTACAAGTGGGTGACTCTGCTGTAGCTATTAGTTGTACCTCAGATCACTCAATTTTACATTGGATTCCTTTGGTTTATCATGTCAGTCACTATGGACCAGGGTTAGCCATGTCTCCTGCAGCTACTGGGATCCCCTTAATGGGCAACGGAAAGCCACTCATCAGTTCTAAGAAAAGGAACAGGGAAGGTTTTCCTGTTGTGTTAGAATGCTGTGCCCATCCCTGGGGTAGCAGCCGCTGCCATCAGTAAAATCATTGGCTTCATTTTTCCTGTCAAAAAGAAACAGAAAACTAAGCAGATATCTACTGTTGCTCAATTTTCTTTGGATAGAAATAGTTTACTTGGTATAGTTCAGGTTTTAAGTCAGGCTACTGATTCTTCTTGTAAAGCAGTTTGTGGTAAAAGAAAGAGGAGTTCTTTTCCCTAAGAAATTCAGGATTCTGAATATGAAAAGGAGGATGAAAGGATGGATACAGTTTTTTTTTCCTCAGATTTCTGATTGACTCTTAGGGGAGAGCTCGGTTTCTGATATTCCCTGTGGTGGTTCTCTTTGTCTGATACTTTTACTAGAATGTGAGTGTTTTCAGTGAAGGAACACAGAGGTTTCTCAGTCTCTTGGAAATACTATGAGTTGTTTCAGAAGGATTTTCCAGAACCCACATACATTCCTCCTGTTCTGTCTGCTTTAGAGGATGTGCGTGTGTTACTGCCTGCGGTTCTCCTGACAGTCAGCCAGTTGCCCATAAAAAGGCAAACAGGATGTATAAAGTTCTTCAGTCTTTTAAATTGTGTACATTATTCCCAAACCTGACCCAGCAGCTATAGCTTTGGTTGATCCCTCTACTCCTAAGGACTTAGTTAATTCCAACCCCACTCTTTCTGATAAGGATGGGAAGATTATTGATAAGTATGGAAAAAAGTATGGAAAAAATTGTGAAAGATTGAGGAAGGTTTTATCTGTAATTTCTTATTGTGAGGAAATATGTGCTTTAAATAACTATCCTGCTACATTTTGAAACGGAAAAGCAAATCAGAGAATGGACCATTTACCATACTGCCCACTAAGAGCTTCTACACCAATTACAAGACCAGCATTCAGAAATGCATGCCGGAACAGTAATAAACCCCAATGGTAACCCCCAACACCTTGCACCCCGAGTGGCTGCCTTTTTTACACCACCCTAGTTATGGCTTGGATCAGGTGTGGTTTTCTATCAGCAGGCAAACTCCTACTGATGTCTGATTCCATGGCGAGAGATAGAGAGACTGAACTCCTCAGCAGAAAGAGCAAGAAGGAGATCATTGTTTGGTCAATTGTAGGAGCTACAATATAACAACGTAATGAGGAGCTACAATATAACAATGTAATGAGGAGCTACAATATAGCAACTTAATGAGGAGCTACAATATAACAACGTAATGACGATCTACAATATAACAACTTAATGAGGAGCTACAATATAACAACGTAATGAGGAGCTACAATAAAACAACTTAATGAGGAGCTACAATATAACAACGTAATGAGGAGCTACAGTATAACAACGTAATAAGGATCTACAATATAACAACGTAATGAGGAGCTACAATAAAACAACTTAATGAGGAGCTACAATATAACAATGTAACAATGTAATAAGGAGCTACAATATAACAACGTAATGAGGAGCTACAATATAACAACTTAATGAGGAGCTACAATATAATAACTTAATGAGGAGCTACAATATAACAACGTAATGAGGAGTTACAATATAACTTAATGAGGAGCTGCAATATAACAACTTAATGAGGAGCTACAATATAACAGCGTAATGAAGAGCTACAATATAACAACTTAATGAGGAGCTACAATATGACAGCGTAATGAAGAGCTACAATATAACAACGTAATGAGGAGCTACAATATAACAATGTAATGAGGAGCTACAATATAACAACGTAATGAGGAGCTACAATAAAACAACTTAATGAGGAGCTACAATATAACAATGTAACAATGTAATGAGGAGCTACAATATAACAACTTAATGAGGAGCTACAATATAACAACGTAATGAGGAGCTACAATATAACAACTTAATGAGGAGCTACAATATAATAACTTAATGAGGAGCTACAATATAACAACGTAATGAGGAACTACAATATAACAATGTAATGAGGAGCTACAATATAACAACTTAATGAGGAGCTGCAATATAACAACTTAATGAGGAGCTACAATATAACAGCGTAATGAAGAGCTATAACATAACAACATAATGAAGAGCTACAATGTAACAGTGTAATGAAGAGCTACAATATAACAACGTAATGAGGATCTACAATATAACAACGTAATGAGGATCTACAATATAACAACGTAATGAGGAGCTACTATATAACAATGTAATGAGGAGCTACAATATAACAACGTAATGAGGAGCTACAATATAACAACTTAATGAGGAGCTACAATATAACAACGTAATGAGGAGCTACAATATAACAATGTAATGAGGAGCTACAATATAACAACGTAATGAGGAGCTACAATATAACAATGTAATGAGGAGCTGCAATATAACAACTTAATGAGGAGCTACAATATAACAGTGTAATGAAGAGCTACAATATAACAACTTAATGAGGAGCTACAATATAACAACGTAATGAGGAGTTACAATAAAACAACTTAATGAGGAGCTACAATATAACAACGTAATGAGGAGTTACAGTATAACAACTTAATGAGGAGCTACAATATAACAATGTAATGAGGAGCTACAATATAACAACGTAATGAGGAGCTACAATATAATAACTTAATGAGGAACTACAATATAACAACATAATGAGGAGGTACAATATAACAACGTAATGAGGAGCTACAATATAACAACGTAATGAGGAGCTACAATATAACAACTTAATGAGGAGCTACAATATAACAACTTAATGAACAGGCTTACAAAATTCAATCTCACACTAAAAGTGGAAAATTGTAACTGCCTATGGTTGTTAAAATAATTGTAGGCAGCCGATTGATGAGTGCTAATAGAGCTAAAATAACCAGTCTGGGTGGAGGCTACACTTGCTTTTTATTGAAATTAAACAAAAAGGGGCTAAACACACTTACCAGTTTCATTTATATAATCAAACTTCATCAGGCCCTTTATCAAAATGAATTGCAAAACCTCAGATATAAGGAGCATTGACATATCAAGGCAGCTTAGTTGCCCATCACACTGAAATGACCAGTGGAGGTCTGGAATATTAATATATTAAAGCTCTGGCACATTAACACACAAAACAGAAGGTGTATGTGAATACCATGTCCAAGAACCAACTGAAAATGCATTTCAGTATGCACAATTAAACTACATAGAGGAATACGAATAGACCATCAGGCACATAGTCAGCACCAAGGAAAGGCAACAAGGACTAAACTTAAAAACACTGCCAGTTTGTAAGAGCCTTAAAAAAAAACAATTAGATTTGTAAAGCCCATAGACCCCTGGCCAACTGAAGGGATTAACCAGTCAACTAATAGTAGCTGACCTTGCTGTGGGCTCTTCCAATAAAAAAACATTCAGTGAAAGCTGTGGGTGTAAGGCAACTGTGCAGCCACTAGAGTACCTGGGTGGACCAGCTGGACAGTGACCAAGTATCCAATCATGTAGTACCCAAAGCTGGAAAGGGTGCATACCAAGCCATCACAGTGGTAGTTGCAGATGATCACCAATTCGGATGAAAGAGGAAACAACAGCACCCAGCAAAAACCTATGTGGACAAAGACAGAACTTGCTCAGAAGGTATTCCACTTTGAGTTTCAAAACTCAGATTAAGTTAACAATGTGAATAAATGCACCACTGTGCCATTCTATCTATATTCATTTAAAATGGTTAGGAGGGTGGCTTAATCGTTACGGTGTTTGCCTTACAAACACAAGGTGCAGGGTTTCAGTCTCACAAGGGATAATTGTCTAGGCGTAAAATGGCTCACAAGGGGAGTTAGCTTAGTACTAATCTATGAACCTATGAAACAATATCAGTTAAAAGTCACATGGCAGTTATTTTGTCATGGTGTCCCTGTACACCCACTTCCAGTAGTTTTCAAAGTAGTTATTTTCTCAGCATTACTTGTAGAATATTTAAAATTAGTAGACACAAATTACCGCTGGACACTCCCAAAGTATCCCATAGCAAAAAATAGGTACAAGCTTGATAGAACAACTATCAGGATACACCACGAGAATCCTTCTTGTAAAAAACTTCTTTATTCCAAAAACAGTAACAGATGATGATGGAAGATGAGCGCTTTCGCGTGCTTCACGCACGCTTCTTCAGATCTACTGGAATACATTTTATTCTTCTCTTATATAGTAAAGAACTTCTAATTAAACACAGAACAGACCAATAAAAACAGACCAATTAAAAACAGAACAATATAGGCAGACCAATAAAAACTCGTCATCATTAATTGATAAGTCAGATGCATCAGCTGTTCTTTACCATTGAAACACAGCGACCTGACTAACATCTCCAAATATAAATATAAATATAAATATACAACTATTCAATGTATTGCTCATCATGTGACAATGCTTTCATTCAAATATCACGAAGCATAAACATCACTAACCCAGTAGTGTAAAAAAATATATAAAAATATAAACATCAATCAATATAAAATACAAGAGATGTAAAATAGGAATTACGGACAAACTCAAGAGCTGCCACGTAACATACCTATCATACTCTCTCTGTTACAAATTGGATATGAAACACAGACCATGTTATAAACCATCCCATAAGGACAGTGTATTGAGTACGAAACACAGTCCATATTGTAAACCATCCCATCAGGACGGTATATTGAACACTGGCCATTCCTATCACTCAGTTTGCACATGACAAGTTAAAAAACTCGTCAACATCTTTTGAATTAAGTGAAAACATATATAAATAAAAATTATACCAGCCTTGCTGAGAGATCGCTAAAATCTCTAACGTATATGTTTAGTTGCTATTCATTTTAATTCTTTAAGCACAAACGGTTAGATGAAATAAATTGAATGAAACAGATTGAATGAAACAGATATGAAGCCTATCTCTTTAAAGTAACGTCCCGGTGAAGCGGATTCGACTGTCACGCTGAAGAACAAAAATTTTTAGCTATAAAAAGCTTGACATCATTCTGACGTACAGACTGATCGGATAGATAGGACATAAATTGATGCTCAAGATCTATATATGGAGAATACAGAAACAAGCAACAAAAAACATGTGAAATTGTTCTATCAACTGACTAAAATGTAAGGAGTATGATGGCATACTAAATCTGTAAGACACAACAAACAAAGTCAACATTTATATCTGGGATGACCATGACGTAAAATAAGAATGCCTCAAAACAAAACATGAAAATAAAATAAAATGAACAAAACAAACTGTTGAGGATATATAATTATTGTCTTGTAGTGTAGCTCAAACCTGAAAAACCTGTATTGCTGGAAATATAACAATTGGCTTACAGGATCAATAATCTCCTGTATAACAACCCCATCATATAATGCATAAAATCCAAGAATGACCCTGAAACAAATTTGCTATGCAAGTAATGGCCATAAGCCTACTGAAATCCATCCATGTAACCTATTCTAGGTGAAAGATAGAAAACAAACCAAAATTAAACCACAGCTAAAACAGAACCAAAAACAAGAACAAAACCAGGAACAGGCACAAACACAAGCATAAAACTCTGACTAGGTGGTTCATTGGAGTTAAGAGATGTAAAAACTCTGCAACTATATTCAAAATTAAATATACATATGTATGGCTTTATCAAGTCAATGTTGTTAGAACAAAGCTAAGTTAGCAAACAATATCTTGTCTAGCTAGATTCTGAAATATAATCTCTATATAGGTCAAAAGTCAAATTTACAATGAAACAAACCAACCTGTTGTTGACTAATAAATATGAACAAGCTGCTTTAAATATAACATGATTATTCATCTATTTTCTAAGACAGGCTTCAGGGAAACATAGTTGTTAATACCAGGTTCCCTATGTGCTCCTGAGCGAAAAATCCACTCTAACTCTAATCTAGCTAAATAATTGCTGTTATTGCCCATCCTAGGATTAGTTTTTAAGACCTATAAGACTCTAAACCTGAACTCATGTGTAGGGTTCATATTAACATGTTTTGCCAGCGCGTTCAATTCGTTGTTCTTCCGAATATCATAAATATGGCTGTAAATGCGTTCTTTCAACCTCTTCTTAGTGAGTCCAATATAGAATGCCTGACAAGATGTGCAATTGGCCATATATATTAAATTTGTAGTGTTACAGTCAGTGTATCTGTAAGGTTTATATTCAAAATGGCCTCCTGGATGTTTAAAATATTGTATGGTCGTGATGTATTTACACATCTGACATTTTTTACATGGAAAAGTGCCATGTGTCTTTAGCTCATTTTCTCTAATGTTTGGAATATTATTCAACCCCTTTGAGAAAATCTCCTTCAGATTATCACAGGTCCGATATGTAAAGAGTGGTCTGTCACCTACCAGTGACTTTACATCATCTGTCATCGTTAGTATGTTCCAATGTTTAGTTATTATATTTCTTATCCCACTATTGTCATTAGTATATTTCAACATGAACATTACTTTTTTATCATTAGTTCCTTGTATGTTATAAGTTCTTTTATCTTTTTTATCTTTTTTATCTTTTTTAAAAGAGCTCATTCTATCGCTTTTGACTGTTCTTAAATTATGTTCTGGGCAAGCTCGTCCAACTATAGTGGGCACTATGTCCTGTCTTATATCTTTAATCAAGGACCGATTATAACCCCTATCTAAGAAAAGTAACTCCATGGTATCTGCTTCTTTTTGTAAAATGAGGGGATCCTTACATATCTTAGTGATCCTTGAGAATTGACCTCTAGCAACCCCAGAAAATATATGCCTGGGGAGCATACTGTTGTAGTCCACCATTGTGTTCCTCCAACATGTTTTCCTAAACAATTTTGAGGTCAATCCCCCTTCACTGTTAAAATATAGTGTCACATCTAAAAAATCTATGTCTCCACTAGAGTGTTCATATGTGAACTTAAGAAAAGTAGTGGTTGCTTCTAGGTATTCTATAAACTCTCGGAGTTCCTCTATGGTGCCATCCCATAGCAATAAAACATTGTCTACAAATCTCCTATACAGCCGTATCTTGTCCATCCATGAGCTGTTGAAAAAATGTTCCTGCTCCCAATAGTATAGGACAAGATTGGCGTAGGAGTTTGCACATGGGGTGCCCATGGCGACACCCCATGTCTGCAAATAGAATTTGCTGTTAAACATAAACAAATTACAGTATAACACCATATCCAACAGTTGACTGATCAGAATTTGTCGATCACATGAAAAATTACTGTTCTTAACCATTAGCTCTCTTAAGGCTTGCAAACCATATTCATTTGGAATACATGTAAATAGGTTGCGGACATCAAGCGTGACCAAAAGCAAATCCCTACCATCAGAGTTTAGTAACTCCATTGAATCTAGATCATTCAATAAGTGTTGTGTGTCCCTTAGAATAGTAACAATGTTGTTGACCAAAGGTCTCAACATTTTCTCTAAAAATACTGAAATATTATAAGTCGCCCATTGCCTACCTGATACTATTGGTCGCATGGGCAAGGGCTCAACTTTTTTGTGTATTTTGGGTAAACCTTTCAATACTGGTATAAGTGGTTCATTGATATGCAAAAAATCATACATCTCTCGACTAATTTGTCGACACATGAGCAAATCATATAAATTGTCACTAACATCATTTATTATATCCATAACCCCTTCAAGTGTAAGTTCCTTGTATGTGCTATCATGTGTGAGACTTGTTTGCATGATGGAGTTGTATTCATCTCTATCTAATACAACAACCCCTCCTCCTTTGTCAGCTGATGTTATTAAAATATCATTATTCCTTCGTAAACTGATCAAAGAATCATGTTCAGCTCTATTTAAGTTAAAAAACCTGTTCCTAACACATTTCCTTGAGTAAAAGGCATATAAATCTTTTTCACATGTTTTAACAAAGCACTCCACCATGGGTGGTAACTGAGGAGAGAAAGTACTTTTCCGTTTGAAGAGGAACTGGAATTGACTTCTTTGGTATTTAATCGCTCTAAATATACTTTATCTGTTCATGACATTTCACTCTTGAATAGAGGTTTAAATTTTATTCCCTCGCAGTCGAGTAAATTATCTGAGTCTCTGATTGATTTGAGACTTTTTGCGAGGAAAGTTGCCATCAAATTGTTTTTTAAAAATAAGGTTGTTGAGGGAGGCAATGGCAATGTGAATGAGTTCAAACAGAAAAGTACGTTCTCTCCTCAGTTACCACCCATGGTGGAGTGCTTTGTTAAAACATGTGAAAAAGATTTATATGCCTTTTACTCAAGGAAATGTGTTAGGAACAGGTTTTTCAACTTAAATAGAGCTGAACATGATTCTTTGATCAGTTTACGAAGGAATAATGATATTTTAATAACATCAGCTGACAAAGGAGGAGGGGTTGTTGTATTAGACAGAGATGAATACAACTCCATCATGCAAACAAGTCTCACACATGATAGCACGTACAAGGAACTTACACTTGAAGGGGTTATGGATATAATAAATGATGTTAGTGACAATTTATATGATTTGCTCATGTGTCGACAAATTAGTCGAGAGATGTATGATTTTTTGCATATCAATGAGCCACTTATACCAGTATTGAAAGGTTTACCCAAAATACACAAAAAAGTTGAGCCCTTGCCCATGCGACCAATAGTATCAGGTAGGCAATGGCAAGACTTATAATATTTCAGTATTTTTAGAAAATGTTGAGACCTTTGGTCAACAACATTGTTACTATTCTAAGGGACACACAACACTTATTGAATGATCTAGATTCAATGGAGTTACTAAACTCTGATGGTAGGGATTTGCTTTTGGTCACGCTTGATGTCCGCAACCTATTTACATGTATTCCAAATGAATATGGTTTGCAAGCCTTAAGAGAGCTAATGGTTAAGAACAGTAATTTTTCATGTGATCGACAAATTCTGATCAGTCAACTGTTGGATATGGTGTTATACTGTAATTTGTTTATGTTTAACAGCAAATTCTATTTGCAGACATGGGGTGTCGCCATGGGCACCCCATGTGCAAACTCCTACGCCAATCTTGTCCTATACTATTGGGAGCAGGAACATCTTTTCAACAGCTCATGGATGGACAAGATACGGCTGTATAGAAGATTTGTAGATGATGTTTTATTGCTATGGGATGGCACCATAGAGGAACTCCGAGAGTTTATAGAATACCTAGAAGCAACCACTACTTTTCTTAAGTTCACATATGAACACTCTAGTGGAGACATAGATTTTTTAGATGTGACACTATATTTTAACAGTGAAGGGAGACTGACCTCAAAATTGTTTAGGAAAACATGTTGGAGGAACACAATGGTGGACTACAACAGTACGCACCCCAGGCATATATTTCCTGGGGTTGCTAGAGGTCAATTCTCAAGGATCACTAAGATATGTAAGGATCCCCTCATTTTACAAAAAGAAGCAGATACCATGGAGTTACTTTTCTTAGATAGGGGTTATAATCAGTCCTTGATTAAAGATATAAGACAGGACATAGTGCCCACTATAGTTGGACGAGCTTGCCCAGAACATAATTTAAGAACAGTCAAAAGCGATAGAATGAGCTCTTTTAAAAAAGATAAAAAAGATAAAAAAGATAAAAGAACTTATAACATACAAGGAACTAATGATAAAAAAAGTAATGTTCATGTTGAAATATACTAATGACAATAGTGGGATAAGAAATATAATAACTAAACATTGGAACATACTAACGATGACAGATGATGTAAAGTCACTGGTAGGTGACAGACCACTCTTTACATATCGGACCTGTGATAATCTGAAGGAGATTTTCTCAAAGGGGTTGAATAATATTCCAAACATTAGAGAAAATGAGCTAAAGACACATGGCACTTTTCCATGTAAAAAATGTCAGATGTGTAAATACATCACGACCATACAATATTTTAAACATCCAGGAGGCCATTTTGAATATAAACCTTACAGATCCACTGACTGTAACACTACAAATTTAATATATATGGCCAATTGCACATCTTGTCAGTTGTTCTATATTGGACTCACTAAGAGGAGGTTGAGAGAACGCATTTACAACCATATTTATGATATTCGGAAGAACAACGAATTGAACGCGCTGGCAAAACATGTTAATATGAACCCTACACATGAGTTCAGGTTTAGAGTCTTACAGGTCTTAAAAACTAATCCTAGGATGGGCAATAACAGCAATTATTTAGCTAGATTAGAGTTAGAGTGGATTTTTCGCTCAGGAGCACATAGGGAACCTGGTATTAACAACTATGTTTCCCTGAAGCCTGTCTTAGAAAATAGATGAATAATCATGTTATATTTAAAGCAGCTTGTTCATATTTATTAGTCAACAACAGGTTGGTTTGTTTCGTTGTAAATTTGACTTTTGACCTATATAGAGATTATATTTCAGAATCTAGCTAGACAAGATATTGTTTGCTAACTTAGCTTTGTTCTAACAACATTGACTTGATAAAGTCATACATATGTCTACTTAATTTTGAATATAGTTGCAGAGTTTTTACATCTCTTAACTCCAATGAACCACTTAGTCAGAGTTTTATGCTTGTGTTTGTGCCTGTTCCTGGTTTTGTTCTTGTTTTTGGTTCTGTTTTAGCTGTGGTTTAATTTTGGTTTGTTTTCTATCTTTCACCTAGAATAGGTTACATGGATGGATTTCAGTAGGCTTATGGCCATTACTTGCATAGCAAATTTGTTTCAGGGTCATTCTTGGATTTTATGCATTATATGATGGGGTTGTTATACAGGAGATTATTGATCCTGTAAGCCAATTGTTATATTTCCAGCAATACAGGTTTTTCAGGTTTGAGCTACACTACAAGACAATAATTATATATCCTCAACAGTTTGTTTTGTTCATTTTATTTTATTTTCATGTTTTGTTTTGAGGCATTCTTATTTCACGTCATGGTCATCCCAGATATAAATGTTGACTTTGTTTGTTGTGTCTTACAGATTTAGTATGCCATCATACTCCTTACATTTTAGTCAGTTGGTAGAACAATTTCACATGTTTTTTGTTGCTTGTTTCTGTATTCTCCATATATAGATCTTGAGCATCAATTTATGTCCTATCTATCCGATCAGTCTGTACGTCAGAATGATGTCAAGCTTTTTATAGCTAAAAAATTTTTTGTTCTTCAGCGTGACAGTCAAATCCGCTTCACCGGGACGTTACTTTAAAGAGATAGGCTTCATATCTGTTTCATTCAATCTGTTTCATTCAATTTATTTCATCTAACCGTTTGTGCTTAAAGAATTAAAATGAACAGCAACTAAACATATACGTTAGAGATTTTAGCGATCTCTCAGCAAGGCTGGTATAATTTTTATTTATATATGTTTTCACTTAATTCAAAAGATGTTGACGAGTTTTTTAACTTGTCATGTGCAAACTGAGTGATAGGAATGGTCAGTATTCAATACACCGTCCTTATGGGATGGTTTACAATATGGTCTGTGTTTCGTACTCAATACACTGTCCTTATGGGATGGTTTATAACATGGTCTGTGTTTCATATCCAATTTGTAACAGAGAGAGTATGATAGGTATGTTACGTGGCAGCTCTTGAGTTTGTCCGTAATTCCTATTTTACATCTCTTATATTTTATATTGATTGATGTTTATATTTTTATATATTTTTTTACACTACTGGGTTAGTGATGTTTATGCTTCGTGATATTTGAATGAAAGCATTGTCACATGATGAGAAATACATTGAATAGTTGTATATTTATATTTATATTTGGAGATGTTAGGCAGGTTGCTGTGTTTCAATGGTAAAGAGCAGCTGATGCATCTGACTTATCAATTAATGATGACGAGTTTTTATTGGTCTGCCTATATTGTTCTGTTTTTAATTGGTCTGTTTTTATTGGTCTGTTCTGTGTTTAATTAGAAGTTCTTTACTATATAAGAGAAGAATAAAATGTATTCCAGTAGATCTGAAGAAGCGTGCGTGAAGCACGCGAAAGCGCTCATCTTCCATCATCATCTGTTACTGTTTTTGGAATAAAGAAGTTTTTTACAAGAAGGATTCTCGTGGTGTATCCTGATAGTTGTTCTATCAAGAATATTTAAAATAATAAAAGAACAGAACATTACAGATAAGAAAGTTTAGCTGCTAGACAAACCAAAAGGAAGATTAAGAAAAGGAAACTCTTTGAATACAGACAGCTTAGGGGCTTCTAGGAAATGACCCTTGAAGATATTAGCAGTATGGTTACATCTGCTCTGACAAAGGGATAAATCTTGGACTGGGCAGAGTTTGATAATAAAGAGTGGATAAAAACAAAGGAACAGGATGAGGTGTGGTAAAAGAAGATACGTAAACCAAAAAAATAATAACAAATACAGCACCAATACGGCTGAGTACTGAAAAATGTTTATCGTAAACCAAAAAATAATAACAAATACCGCACCGACATTGCTGAGTACTGAAAAATGTTTATTCAAAATAAAATGTTAAAACTAAGCACATTCGCGATTACAACATCGATTCATCACCTGATGAATCAATGTTGTAATCATGAAAACGCTTACTTTTTAACATTTTATTTTATTTTGAATAAACATTTTTCAGTACTCAGCCATATCAGTGCAGAGTTTGATAATTTCCAGTAAAGCTGATCAATTATAGCTTAAAATGTCCTTCACAGAGAATAAAGTAACTTTCAAGCTGGACTGCAATTAATTATACTTCAAAATTATAACATTAATCTAGCAGAATTTCAGAGATCAAGGAGTTTTTGCTGAACAGGGTAGGCAGAGATGTTCCTTTGTTTCTATATAAAATACCTTAAAACTTGAGTTTTAAGAGTATGATAACAGCAAACATGAAACAGCTGAAAATGATGACTGACAAGTGGCCTACTATAAGAAGAAATCCCGCCTCCACGTACACAGGACAAGCATTATACATTATACTTGGTCAATATTCGGTCCCATCACAAAACTACAAAGAAATACACTTCATGATAACTGCTCACACCTACGGATCATTGTGAACTGTAATACTTAAAACCCCACTACAAACCTGCAGGCAGTAAACAGGAGGCCAGGCACAGGGAAAGCAAGTACCAGAAAGCCTGTGGAGTAGAATATTCTGAGCAGTGGCAAATCCAACAACTTCCACAGAAGGGCAGCCCTATAATCCTGACAGTATCACACTTCAGGTGGTCATACTGCCACAAAAATATAACTAAAAGCTCCTTAAGATGGATATGCATTCTATGACTAGAAGATTTACTTATTTATTTATTTATTATATTTAACATTTGTCGACCAGGAAATTCCGATTAGGCCAGAACCTATTTTCAGCACAGGAAGAAACATTTCAGGCGCATGTCATTGGAATGGCAAAAAAAAAAAAAAAAATATATATATATATATATATATATATATATATATGTGTGTGTGTGTGTGTGTGTGTGTGGGACGACGAAGTAGTACAGCAGTAATATTGTCTTCTCACAAGAGGTTCTCCGGTTCGATTCTCGGCTGGGGCTCCTTCTGTGCAGAGTCTGCATGTCCTCCCTGCGTTCATGTGGGTTTTCTCCGGGTACTCCAGTTTCCTCCCACATTACAAAGACATGCGTCTGGAGCACTTCTCCCCAGGCCTCTGCTGAAAATTTGCTTTGTTCCAAGTCGGACTTTCCCGGTAAACAAATGTTAAATAAATAAATAATAAATAAATAAATATATACGTACGTGTGTGTGTGTGTGTGTGTGTGTGTGTGTGTGTGTGTGTGTGTGTGTGTGTGTGAGTGTGTGTGTGTGTATATACAGCTTTCAAAAAACAACTTATCAGTATTAGAAGGAGACAGCCACAACATAGGATCAAAGTCTGGCAGTTAACAGAGAGGATTAGGGCTATTAGCTGTTAATGACCTGCTTCCTGTGGTGGAGGGTTTGATTCCCTCAGCCTTCACCTCCCTACTGTGAGATCTTGAGTAAGTCACTGAACCTTTTACTGCTTTGGGTCAACTAGGAAATTGGGCAAAGCTCCTCAATGGTCTCATGGTCTGCATGTCAAGTAACTGCCTATGAAACTACAATGTGGCTAGACCACCTAGAAGTCGAGTAGGCAAGTGTACCAATTGGAAAAATTACAGGATCTACTAAACAGGCCCGATGATCAAGATGAAGTGACAAGTGTGCAACATGGAATATCCAGTGATGGATTATGGGCCCGCACATACAAATTATAAGGAGCTTATTCATCTGGTGTAAGAAGAGCACAGGATTTCAGACTAAACCAGGGGTAGAAACAGGGCCTATTTCAGAGATGGAAGCTTGCAGCACCATCAACATCCTTTTTAATCTAGTCCTAGGAACATCAGGTTGTGAGAAAACTGGTGAAGTCAAAATTCTACCACTAAGGCTATCCAGTATAAGTGGCCATAAAAGCTACTTATCAATGCTTGGCGCCAGAACTAAAGCATGCTACCGGAAGGAAACATTCTGACAATATCATACAGGAGCGTTGTAATAGAAATGTAATAAGCAATAAGGAAAATTCATTTTTGTTAATTTCTAGGTCGAATGTGCAACATATAAAGCAGCATATATGTGGTTTATGATGGCATGTTTAAGATCATGCAACAAATTCACTTTCAGCAGTATATTGCTCGTACCACTATGGTCCATGCCTGAAATGGCATATTAGTACCACTGGTTTATCTCTGCTGTCTAAAAAACAGATATGGATTACTTTTTTGTACCTTACAGCCATTCATTCATTCCATACACATACTAGAATTAATGTGCAACCTATGTTTCACATTTACAGCTTTTACTCACCACATAAAGTGCAATTAGCACCTTGAATATTGAAATGATTCCTATTTTTTCTTTACTCAGAGTCTGCAAAACATACTGAGTAGATTAGACTAGAAAACCACAAATTCAGCTTTTTAATTTAATTTAATCTTGTCGACAAGCTTTTATTTTTAGTTGAGTGGGTAGGATTACTAGTTAAGATTATTTTGTTAGGATCACCCGTTAAGATTGCCCCATTTTATAATAAGCCCTGTAAAATAATTTTGATACAGTCCTAAATAATTGAAAAAAAAAAAGGGGGAAGGTAAAATAAGAAATCTAGGGGAAACATCGAGTTGCTGCAAGTGTGAGAGTGATGCCTGTTTAAACGTTGATGCTAAGTATATGAAAGGTTTAAACAAAAATAATGTTAAATTTTTGAAAAAGTGGAAGTCGAAATATGATTTTGATGGTACACTGAATAAGAATGCCTGTGCAAAATTGGTTAGAGATTTGAAAAGAGATGCGGGAACTAGAACTAAAAAGCAAAGACAATTGGGATTTCCCCAAGCACAAAAATGGTTAGAAGAAGCAAATAAACGAGCTATAAAAGAAAAACAGTGCCTGGAAAAAGAAAAAATAAATCAAAAGGGATCACTGGTGCCAAGTGGAAAAGTAGCTTTATTTTTAGATAAGGAGGATGAGCATACAGTTTGTGCAGTACAAAGGCAGGCAACTGCCTCACCGGAAAATGCTGCTGCCGTACCGGCGGAACCTCCTCAATATCAGTCTGAAGATGTGGGATCTGTACAGCAGGGTGGGTTATTAGCTGCTCAAGGAAACGTTGTGACCCCCCCCCAATTTACCCGCAAATTCCCGTAGTACCCAAGGTTGCTTTGCAACAGGTAGACCAACCTATGCAGTTAAGGTCGGGACCAGCAGGGCAAGGACGTTGGGCCATTAAACTTTCTGACCACTCAGAAGCCCTTCCCTTAATACAAGTTGCAAACCCACAAGCAGGGGATGTTGGACAAGAGCCAACTATTTTAGTTTATCGTCCCTGGGCTAGAAAGGATATAAAATGAGCTATGGATGGTATTCCTCATTCCAAGGTTAATTTTCAAAAGTTTTCTGAGGACATACTTGGTATGCATTTAAGTTATCATCTAAATCAGATTGGCACTTAGTTTGTGGTACTTGGACATGTAAGGCAGATGACGGCACTACATTAAAGCATAATTCTGGGGTGTTAGACACGCGAGTCACTGATCTGTTAAAGAGAATTTCTGATAAGTGGCGTCCAAGAGCAGATTGGACAGTAATAAATCAGTGTATCCAAAATGATGATGAATCTGTAGATCACTATATTGTAAGATTGACAGAAGTGTTCAATAACCATTGTGGAATGATGATTCCGCAGGAGCAGACTAATGATAGTCCGTATGAACAGCAATTGAAGAATGCTTTTCTTAAAGGTTGTAAGGCTCCGATAAGTAGTTTTATAACTAAGAATATGGTAGATCACAGAACATGTAGACTGCAACCTTTGTTTGAATATGCATGGCATGCTGAGTGACATTTCAATCTAAAAAAGAAAAAGAAAGTACAAGTGTTAGCAGTAGGGGATGATGGTGGTATATTTTTGGTACAGGACCAAAGGGGGCAAGGGCGCCGTGGTGGCATTGAAAGACGTGGGGGCCCGAAATGGGACACATCGTATAAACAGGGTGGACATTCAGAGGAATATGAGGGGAGGTTAAAACGTGGAGAATGTTTTAAATGCTGTAGACGTGGACACTTTGCTGCCGACTGTGAAGAGTGGCAACATCCCCCACAGCTTACGAACAAGGGCTCCACATGACTATATGATAGTAAAGGAAGGCGCCAAATTCATTATTGTGATTATTGTAGAGAAGAAGAAAGCGAGAATGATTGTGATGATGATGAGGCAGACACTCTCTGCGATGAATGTCAGGACACCCAGGAAATTAAGGAAGGGCGGGATTGTGACTGCGAAGTCATAAACCTGGCACATTTGGGTATTGCTATGCATCTAGATCAAAAACCCATGATAGAGTTTTTGGTTGAGGGACAGAAAGTGGAGTTTTTATGTGATTCAGGTGCATTGCGTACACTTTTGGGTCCAGCAGTTCTACCCCCGAACTGCGAAACGGACGAGTTTGTCCTTGTGAAAGCGGCAAACGGGAAAATTTATAAGGAACCACTGTCTCATCCTCTATTGTTCACAGATCCGCAAACAAACCAAACTGTTTGGTGTAGGGTAATTATATCGAAAGTTTGTCCAGTTAATTTGCTGGGAAGAGATTTGATGCATTTGTTTGGAATAGCGGCAATTCCCACACCTAAAGGCATTGAGATGAAAAGGTTAGCGGATGGCTTGGTGGTACAGGGAGTACAAGACTTGTTTTACTGGTATAGCCAGGACTTGAATTCAAATGGGCCGGGGAGGGTTGATACAGATTTGATCAACCTAGCTTTAAGTAAATCTAGGAGCAGTTCACCGCAGGTTGCGGTGCACTTACATTGTACTATGTACTACAGAAAGGCCCCTGGTCCGGATAAAGAATTTGAAAAAGAATTCTTTAAGCACAAACGTGCAAGGATAATTTTGAATGATATGTTTTGGGATAAGCAAGGTAATACAGTAGTGACCTGTACTTTGACCAAGGAAATGAGTTCTTTACATCGCTCAGGTTATAGCCCACATATTTCAAGTTACTAAAGCGGTGGGGACACATTGGGTAGATTTGGCGAAAAAGGTAATGATTTGGAACACAATGTCCGAAAGTCAATGGAAGGATCAACAGATCCAGGTACAAAGATTAAATTGGGTGACTTGGGCACAACCAAGTGTGCACCTAAGGGATGACAAAACAGAAATGGCATGACAAATCCTCCTAACTCAAGTGGACGATAGTGCGTTAAGTGCCTTACCTGTAGATTTATGGTCAAAAGGTAAAGGGGATGTAGGACTGATGAAAACAGCAGGTGAAGTTTGTATAACTCCAAAGTCAGGTTTTAGACCTCGTAAGCACCAATATCCGCTAAGTAAACAAGCAGAGGAAGGAATTAAGCCAGTTATTGAGCAGCTAAAACAGGTAGGAATTCTTGTTGAATGCCCAGATTCACCCTGCAATACTCCGTTGTTTCCTGTAAAGAAACCGGATGGGTCATGGAGGTTGGTTCAGGATTTACAAGCAGTTAATTTGGCTGTGATCCCAAGAGCACCGGTGGTCCCTGACCCCTATACATTACTTAATGATTTACTACCTCAGCACAGATATTTTTCTGTCATAGATATAAGCAATGCTTTTTTCTCCATACCACTACATAAGGAGAGTAGATTTTGGTTTGCATTCACTTATCAAGGTAAAATATACACATACACCAGATTGCCACAGGGTTATTGTGAGAGTCCGACAATATTTGCACAAGAAATGGCTGCGAATTTAGCTCAGTTTGTTCCCCCAGAGGGAAGCCAGGTTCTGTTGTATGTAGATGATATTCTGTTGGCCTCACCCATGCAGGAAAGTTGTAAAAGGGATACCCTAGCCCTTCTTAGTTTTTTTAGCTGAGCAAGGACATAAAGTAAATAAAGAAAAGTTACAATTGTGGAAAGCACAAGTAAAGTACTTGGGTTATTTAATTTCGCAGGAAGGTAGACAATTGGAGAACAAAAGAAAACAAGCAATTCTTGAGGCACCTATGCCTACGACTAAGCGGGAGATGATGTCCTTTTTAGGTGTGACTAATTTTTGTAGAAGTTGGATCCCTAACTATGCTGAGGAAGTAGGGCCACTGACCGCACTGATCTATGACACTCCCATGGCAGCTAAAAATAATATACAGTGGACAAATAAGGCAATACAGGCATTTAATAGAATTAAGCAATTGATAGCAGGATCTTCTGTTTTGGGTTTTCCGAACTATTCTAAGCCGTTTGTAGAAATGGTTGATTGTAAGGGAGGATATATGACTTCGGTTCTGGTACAAGTACATGGGGATAAACAGAGACCGATAGCTTTCTACTCCTCCAGATTAGATCCTGTTGCAAGGGCATTGCCGCATTGTGTTCAAGCTGTGGTGGCAGCCACCATGGCAGTACAAGCTTCAGCATCATTAGTTTTGTTTCACCCATTGCAGTTGCGGGTTCCACATTCAGTGGCTACTATACTTTTGCAAGATAAGATAAACTTTTTATCTCCTAGTCGACATTTGTTGTGTATGACAGTGCTGCTGACACAGCCTCATATGACCATAGAAAGATGTACTGTCTCCAGCGACACTTTTGCTGACTCCAGAAGAAGGCACTCCACGCGTTTGTTTAGAGAGCATTCATGACAAAGTACTTCCCTGACCAGATTTAACGGATATTCCGTTGGTAGATTCTGATCTCGTTTTGTTTGTAGATGGATCAGCAAAGCAGGGCACTGTAGGAAAAACACTAGTAGGGTATGCTGTCACCACAGAAACTGAAGATTTGGAGGCAAAAGGATTGTCAAACATTTATTCTGCACAGGCAGCTGAGTTGGTGGCTTTGACTCGAGCTTGTATCTTAGGAGAGGGTAAAAAAGTGACAATTTATACAGATAGTCAATATGCTTTCTCCACTGTACATGTTTTCACTCAACAGTGGAAGAATAGGGGAATGGTTACTGCGACAGGCAAACCAATAAATCACAGAGATTTAATTTTACAGTTGTTAGATGCAGTGTAACTACCACTTCAGATAGCGATATGTAAATGTTCCGCACATACCAACAGAAAAGATCCTGTCTCCAGGGGAAATGCTTTTGCTGATATGGCTGCAAAAAAGGCAGCTCAAGAAAATGATTTGCTTTTACATGACAATGATTTGGAGCCCGGACACCTCTTAGACTTAGAGACACTAAAAGTAATGCAAACATTGACGACACAGAAGGAAAAATGTTGTTGGGTAAAATATGGTATCACTCAACAGGATGGATTGTATAGGGCATTATATGGCAAAATGGTATTACCCTCAAACCTTTTTAGGTATGCTGCATTGGTTAGCCATGGACCTGCCCATGTAGGAGTACAGACGATGATTCAAATAGTGTCTAAGGTGTTTTGGTGTAAAGGGTTTTCAACTTATGCAAAGCAATTCTGCTTATCTTGTTTATTATGTGCAAAGTATCATGCTCAGGGGGGAGTTAAAAAGTCTCAGCAGGCGTTCCCTACCCTTCCGTATCCATTCCACACACTCTGTATGGACTTTATTGAGTTGACACCCTCAGAGGGAAAAAGGTTCTGTTTAGTCATTATTGATGCTTTTTCTAAATGGGTAGAAGCTTTTCCAGTGAGGCATCCGAATGCACAAACAGTAGCAAAGCTTTTGACTACAGAAATAATTCCCCGATTTGGCCTACCAAAACGCATTTACAGTGATAATGGGTCTCATTTTGTTAACCAGATTGTTCAGAAATTGGGTCAAGTGTTTCAAATTGATCTCAAAAATCATTGTGCTTACCATCCCCAATCAGCTGGACTGGTGGAAAGACACAATGGTGTCTTGAAGAGTAAGCTCCACAACCTGATGGCAGAAACACATAGGTCATGGACTGCGTGCCTTCTGTTGGCACTCCTGTACATGCGAATCTCACCTTCCTACAAAGGACTTACACCATTTGAACTTTTGTTTGGAAGACCATATTACGTCCCGCAGTGGCAAGGATTGTTGCCAGCGGAACGTGAGGGGGGTGAGGATCTAGCGGATTATATGAAGAAGCTGCTAAATGTCAGATCTCTTGTAACCAATGACTCCTTTGCAGATTCCAGAAATGAAACCTTGTTAAGCGTGGCACCCGGGCCTGGGTGTGGATCCTAATTGTGAAGAGAAAGAATTTGTCATCCCCCAGGTAGGAAGGCCCATACCAAGTACTTATCTCGACATCTACGGCTGTAAAGATCGCTGAGAGGACTTTGTGGATTCATATCACCCACTGTAAAAAACTCAAGGCTCTTCCTTCTACCATTGATGTTGGTCAAACTCCACCGGACCTCTGAGTGCAAAGTCTGGCTACAAAGGGGGATTAGCCCAATAGGGGTTAGTTCGTCTCAAACCCAGTGAAGAAACCAATGGCGCGAGGTAGTCCTTAGGGAGGATGGCCATGTTCAACTGGTACTTGAACTGTCACATGATGATGATTTTGGTGGCAAAAGTAAATATGTCCATACGAGAAGGAACAGTTGCAAGAGAAAAAGGAATGGTGGTGCTGCAAGCGCAAACAGGTGTTACTACTGTGTTTAAGGTGAAACTTTGTGAAGGAATTTTGGACTGTTCTAAATGGAACAATAATAATTTCTTGACTCATGCAAAATACTTGTGCAATAGAGACTGTACATCCTGGTCAAGTGTTTGGTGGTCAACAGATGTGAATGGATGGGAAACAAGTGGTGCAGTGATACCAGAGAAAGATAAAAGCAGGCAACAAAGAATAAAAATTGCGCATTTCCAAGGTACCGAAGTAATTACTATAACCATTGTGTCACCACAAGAAAGTGATTCAGGAGTTTATGGAATTGGAGTGTCCCTTCCAACTAGAACTGATCCTTTGGGGACCCTCCAACTTAAAGTACAAAGCCTTAAGAATGCGATAAGTAAAGCAGATTTTGCCTTCACAGAAGAAGAACAATTGTTACTCGAGACGGGATCCGTACACCATAATGAATGGTTATCTTGGGTTAGATATAGTACCCAAGAAGCACATCGTGAAAACTGTATTTCTTGTGCTGAAGATAAACAGCAATTAGCGACAGTCCCATTGATGCAAGATGAAGGTAACCTAATGTGTCTGTTGAAATTATTCTTCAACAAAACTGAAGATAAATGCAAAAATGAAACTCAGCGTTTTCCAGTCATTAGCAAAGTTGAGAAACCGCCTGCAGCGATTTCCTATCCAGGTTTGTATATGTGCATTTCCCGAGATGTCACAGGAAAAAATTATGGCAATATGGGACAGAACTATTGCAATGTTACTGTGATTGGCAATGAAAATCCATTTCTGGAGAACCAAACTCATAGTTTAGCAGACGTATGGTGGTTATGTGGAGACAACAAACTCAGATCAAGGCTTACGATTCCCTGGAAGGGAACTTGTGCACTTGTAAAGTTAATTCTACCATTCTACATTTTCTCAGTTCCAGCAAGCAATTTCATAAGAGAACCTGAAATAAAGCCGAAGTGGTTGAGTAGGAGAAAAAGAGAGGCACCAAAGCAATCTTTCGATAGCGGTGTCTACATCGATAGCATTGGCGTACCAAGAGGCGTACCTGATGAATATAAAGCAATAAACCAAATAGCAGCTGGTTTTACATCCATCTTTGTCTGGATTCAACCTAAAAAGAATGTGGACTGGATCAACTACATTTACTATAACCAGCAGCGTTTTGTGAACTATACCAAAGATGCATTGAAAGGAATTGCTGAACAACTGGAGGCCACTTTGCAGGTGGCATGGCAGAATCGAATTGCGTTGGATATTCTCCTGGCCAAAGAAGGAGGAGTGTGCAAGATGTTTGGGACTTTCTGTTGTACATATATTCCAAACAACACTGCGCCTGATGGAAGTATCACTCGAGCTTTGAAAGGTTTGGAGATGTTATCCAAAAAATTGGCAGAGAACTCTGGGGTAAGTAATCCCTTTACAAATTTTCTACAAGCGTGGTTTGGAAAATGGAGTCATCTCATCAGCAGTTTCCTGGTGTCCATTGGAGTCGCTGTGGCTATCATGGTGGTATGTGGTTGTTGTTGTATACCCTGTATCAGAGGTCTTCTGCAAAGACTGGTTGATACTGCTGTTACGAAGACGATGTACCAGCAATTGCAACAGACTGGTGAAAGTGAATACATTGAACTGTGACTTTTTGCAAATGTTTTTGAAGTTTAAAAATTTGTCTTGCCAATGAAGTTATGTACGCAAAGAAAAACTTACATATATTGCTGAAATGAGACAAAAGTGTTTTCAGGGGGGGAAATGTTAAGAGAAAAAGTTTTAAAATATACTGTTATTTGTCTTTTTCCTCTTCTTGCAAAGTGAACATGTTATTTGTTGGGATATGCCTATCAAAGATGGGCCTCATCTGTGAACAAAATGCAGCATTGTTTATGAACCTGAATGATATCTGTTTTCTGCACTTCAGAATAAAGAGATTTGGTTATAGCTTAGTGAAGCCTGGGATAAGGACGCACGGCCGAGTAAGAGTTAATTTACTGGAGCAGGCTATGTGTCCTGGAAAATTTGAGCTACCGTTGTTGAATTGAACATTCTGTACTACTTGAACATTCTGTACTAGCTATGGGTTTGAGGTAATTTGTGATAAACATGTTTATCCTATATGTTTTTCATAGTCAACTGTCAACGGTCAGAAATGTAACAAAAAGTTGTTTTGCTTGCAGTATAAAAGTTGATGTCAGTAAACAAGTTGATCAGATCAGATCAGTCCAGATCGGACATCTTGGCCAACATGCTGTGTAATCTGGTTAGCTGCTAATAAAGGAAAATTCATCACCTGAGGCAGATGCGACTCGTTTGAATTTTTTCTTCTGACAGATAGTGATGAAAGACACTAGACCACATTATGTCAGACAAGACACTTCCTTACAGCACTTACAAAGAACCTGCAATTAAGTGATGATTTTGCACACCCAGTATGTTAATAAAAAGATGGTATTGCGTGCCCATTGTACTTTGTATGCCATTCCAAGTCAGAGTATCTCTCAGATGTTACACTGTAGTACACAGGGTCCCCTACACTGAGTTGCAGGCAGCACTCTCACCAGCTGTGCGTGCATCATGGCACCCTGTTATGTACAGTGCCATATCATAATGTGTTTCTTCAGCTGTGTCTTATGTGTCTGCGTCTGACGGCTCAGTGGTGCAGCGGTAGAGTTGTCGCCTCACACCAAGAGTTTCTCCAGTTTGATTCACAAAGACATGCATCTGGAGCGTTTCTCCCTGGGCCTCTGGTGAAAACTGGCTCCGTTCCAAGTCGGACTTTCCTGGTTAACAAATATTAAATTATGTAGCAGATGCTGTTAAGATGGCTGCTATATGCTTTGTGCGGCTCTGTGATGTCACACCATTTTAACAGCTATGCCATTAACACTGTTGCTTAGTCTTAAACTGTGCCATCTGTGAAGTACAGATAGCTTACTTGTGGAGCATTGTTTGGTACCATGAGGGGCATGCTTCTACCGCTGCAGCCATTCTGGTGAGCTGTATCTCATCAGACTTACAGTATGTTGGGCAAGTAGCATTTCTGCCAGCCAGAGTCCTGTGGGTACTGTCTTAAGGCCTTCTGTTCTCAGCATTTCCCCATCAGTAATCTATGCTACTCTCTATGGCCTCACCCCCCCCCCCCCACTGTTATCTTTCTGACATGTTGCACCTATTACTTTGTAGTTCATTATGTGATGTCATCAGTGATTTTATTTTTCTTGCACTTTAGCCAGAAATCACCTGACATTCTTATGCATTTCTGTTCTCTCAGATATGACCAGTGAAACAAAGTACTTTTTCTCCTTAACTTTCAGTTTCCAGTATCTGATTTTATGCATAATTAAATTTAAAAATCAAAAAGTTTCTTATGTTTTATAATAACAACACCTAGAGAAATGGCTAGTGCTGTAAATAACTATGTGATCATGCAGAAGCACTTTAAGCAACACAAAAAGTAAAGATCTCATAGGAAAGGACAGGAAAACAGACAAAAAGAAAAACTTTCGGACATCATGCCTACAAAACACAGTCTAACATCATTAAATATGCGTTGATATTGTTGTCATTACAGGATAACAGAAGTCATCGAAAAGACTGTGTGCAAACCGTCTTAGTATAGCGAACTGGTATAAGACAAACAGCAAACTATATTGTGTTAACCAGCTATGGATTCCTGCCATTTTTATATGCACTGTGAGCAATACACATCTACTGCAATGTTCTCGGCTCAGCTCTGAAAAAGAAGAGTTACTTGATTAACAAATTCACAAATACAAAAATTAAATTTTTGCTTCTCTTACCCGCAAGGCATGAGTAATTGCTAAAGCAGCAAGACCTGGACTGATGTGATTTTTGGCAATCACTGCAAAAAATGCTGCCGATAACAAAATGAAGCTCGTAAGGAAATCTAATCTTTGACTTAACCACCTAAAGAAAACAAAAATGAATGGTATATATACATTTGTTTGGAACAGTACAAATTTGTTTAGGTTTATTGTGAGTACATGCAGACTTCTCTTCTATTACATCATCCACATTGTTCTTCAAATAGACACTCTAAGACTACACATTATGTTGGAGAAAAAGCTGTATCATCTTCAGACATTCAGACTATTTGAATTCAACACCTTACACCCACCCACACATACACACTCACCCACACTCACACTCACCCACACCTACACACACACACACCCACACATACACACACACACACACACACACACACACACACACACACACACACACACACACACACACACACCCACACACACACTCACCCACACCCACACTCACCTCCCACGCACACACACACTCACCCACACCTACACATACACACTCACCCACACCCATATATACACTCTCACACGCACACTCACGCATGCACACACACACACACACACACACACACACACACACACACACACACACACACACGCAGAAATCCACAGTATGAATACCATCCTCATACTTTACTAAAAATAGGCTATAGGCCAAGTAGGACTGACCCGGTCAACAAAGCAATTTTTTTAGGTACAGTGAATGTTACCCATTCTTGAAATTTGGCAGATGTTCAGGATATGTATGCATTTATAAGAAGCTAGTCTCTTGTCTACTGTTTAAGGGGTAAATCTGGTGTGTTAGTATTCCTTTCTTAAACCTAATAAATAATTTCATTGCTCAGACATAGTATTAGATAGACTAGGGAGGGAGAAAGAGAACTGGGCTGTGATTCAGAGAAGAGTAAGGCATGATCTCATAATGACATGCAAGTGAGCAGTGAGGAATATGCAAATTCAGGAGGCCAAAACTGCAGACTGATTTATTACTGCATAAAATTGTAGTACAGCACATCATCATCATCATCATCATCACCAACCCCCCTTTTTCCCATTTTGTACATGGGGTCAGGGTGTTGTGTCAACTGCCACCATCTCTCTCTATTGAATGCCACTATCCTACCTTCTTCAACACTCATGCCTGACTGTTGAAGATCTTCTCTCACACAATCCATCCATCTCTTTGCCGGAGGGCCTTGTTTCCTCTTGCCTTCTTTCTGTCTGTCCCAAATCATCATCTTCACCAAACTACCTTCTGCTTTCCTACACATGTGCCCAAACCTCAATAATCTGTTCTCCTAACTTACTCTGCAACTGGAGCTACTTTGGCTTTTGCACGTTTGTCTTCATTTCTTTGTCTATCCCACAGAGTGCATCCTACCACCCTTCAAAGGCACTTCATCTCCATCACCTCTAGCTTCCTCAGCTACTTTGCCTTTACTGCCCATGTTTCCAGATAATGCAGTAGTACTGGTCACACCATTGTTTTGTACACCACACATTTTAGCTTCTTTGGCATCTTTCCATCATAAAAATTGAAATTAACCAGCAATAAAGAGGTAATCATGACCAAATAAAAGAATATGCCTCTTATTGAGACCTTCCCATGCTAGAGCTCCATAAAACAAGCAGCAAAGCCATGACTTGAAAGTCCAATGTCATTTATTGTAAATCCACACAGTCCACATTAAACGTGAAGCGCTTTTGTCCCCCCACACTTTAATAATGGGACTTCATCAGAAGAACCCTATTACAGAACCACTTTCTTTTATACTATGCTCATTTAACTAATTGAATGGCCATTAAAGTGCCAAATCATTAACTATAGTAAAACCCGCTAACTTTAAAAACATAAAAAGCATTAAAAATGTTATTCTGAATTCCACGAGTACCTTTGCACTTAAGACAGTGTTACAAAACATATATATTTCAAAATGTTACTTAATAAAAAGGTTTACATAATAAAAAGTGTACATTTGTATAAATGCATAATTAAATATATGTATAGAGGCAATATTAAAGATAATAATAAGAAATCATCATATAAGCTATGCAAAAAAATGATGGCTAGCTATGTAACATTTTTCACCCTTCCTTAATCATACATAAAAGCTCTAACAAAGTAGCTTATAACCCAATTGTTGTAAAACTTATCCAATAACATTTATAATTGTAGTGCCCTCTTTTTCAAAATTGGGAGTAAAGATATGTTCTCATTCATATCTGGGGAGTTGACTGCATTCAGTTTTACTTGCCATTTAAATTCTTTCAATTCCAACATTAATTCCCACTATCCCCCTCTGGGGTCATTGGGTACTACCTCCAAAATTCCAAACTTAAAGCTAGTGAAGTTGGGACATTTAATATTGTGCTTAAACAGTGCATTGTTAGTGTTTGCCTTTTGTATCAGATACAAATGTTCGTAAGATTCTCTTCTTTAATCATCTCTGTTTTACCCACATAGTAATGCCCACACCCTTCACATACCACTATATAAACTATACCCTTGCTGTTACAATTTCTTACCCCAAAAGGTACCCCTTGAAGGATAAGGGTACTTTCATTTAAGATGTACTGGCACCGCCTTCATGCACCACAACATGTGGTACCTTTAGTATATATTGGATTCTTAACTAAGTATTGCTCAAAGAGGGATTTACAGTTCCTTCCTGTTTTCCAAATAAATTGTGGTTCACCACCTGCAAATCCCACAACTTCCATATTCCCTTTAAATATTAACCAATTCTTCAGTATTATGTTATTAATTTCTCTACTGCTCGAAGCATATGGAATCTCCATTCCCCTATTAAAGTCATGTTTATTTATTGGGGAACCCTCTCCATTATGTAATCCACTCATATTGCCCAACAATGGTTTGTACCCGTCACCCCATCCAAATTTCATTTCCTCACACAAATTATTTACCAGTTTTTTAGATACCCGTTCTCTAGAAACACTGCACTTATTTTCCTCATTTCAGTTCTAATTCTGAGCACATTCGGGCAGCCCTAATCAACTGCCTTTTTCGTATGACCAGGATGACAACTATGAAAATTCAGGTAGTTATCGGAAAAAGTCTCTTTCCTCTGTATTTTTGTGGTAAACTTCCCTCTCAAATTGTCCTTAGTTAAAATAATATCCAAATAGTCAATAAAATCCTGATTGATATTACCCAGAAATTTAAAATATGGTGTAATATTCTTTAGATAATCCAAAAATAGCCAGTTATTTTCTTTCTTGTCCTTCCATATAATGAGCATATCATCCAAAAAATTAAAGTAACCTATCCACTTACTTGAAAATTCAAAACTCAACACATGTCTAATCTCCCAGCCATACAGGACCAAGTTCGCAAAGATGGGTGCACAACTTGCACCCATCGCCACTCCCTTCAAATGTAAAATAATTGTTGTCTAAAATAATCTCCATGGCCACCATAATAAAATTGATTAATTCCTCATCTAAACTGGTAAGGCTATGGATAGCTTCATGAAACAACACTAATCCCTCTTGATGGGGAATAAAGGTAAATAAATCTATAACATCAATTGTTGAAAAACAACACTGATCAGTGTACCAACAGCAGGGAAGACTGAATGCAGTCAACTCCCCAGGTATGAATGAGAACATATCTTTACTCACAGTTTTGAAAAAGAGGGCACTAATGTTATAAATAATATGTTATTGGATAAGTTTTACAATAATCGGGTTATAAGCTACTGTGTTAGAGCTTTTATATATAATTAAGGAAGGATGAAAAATGTTACGTAACTAGCCATATTTTTTTGCATAGCTTATATGATGATTTCTTATTATTACCCTTAATATTGCCTATATACATATATTTAATTATATTTGTAAGAATGTACACTTTTTATTATGTACATATTCTGAAACATATATGCTTTGTAACACTGTCTTAAGTGCAAAGGTACTCATGTGGAATTCACAATAACATTTTTTAATGCTTTTTATGTTTTTAACGTTAGCGGTTTTTACTATAGTTAATGATTTGGCACTTTAATGGCCATTCAATTAGTTAAATAAGCATAGTATAAAAGAAAGTGGTTCTGTAATAGGGTTCTTCTGATGAAGTCCCATTATTAAAGTGTGGAGGGATGAAAGCGCTTAACGTTTTAAGTGGACTGTATGGATTTACAATAAATGACATTGGACTTTCAACTCATGGCTTTGCTGCTTGTTTTATGGAGCTCTAACATGGGGACAGTCTCAATAAGAGATTTATTCTTTTATTCTTCTGTCATACACTACCCCTGACATACTGTGCTACTTGGCTGGAGCCCCTCTGATTCTAGCTTTGACTTCCTCATTCAGATTTTCCTTCTCAGTCACACCTCCCGGATACCTGAAGCTGTCAACCTGTTCCACTATTTTCCCATCTATCTCAATTCTCTGCCATCACTGCCATTACAACTGTCCTATTTGTACTCAGTTTCAACCCCTTGTGCATTCAGTTTTGCTTCGGTTTTGCACTCCATTCTCCTATCCTTTGTTGCAGAAGCATAGCTGGTTCATCCAGTGCCCCACCCCACCCCCTCAGGAAAAATAAAAGCTCTTAACTTTAATAAGCCAATCACTACATTGTAAGTGCTTGGCTTATTACAGTTAGATCTATTACCTCTACCAACTCTTCTACCAAATAGCACACCAACCATGACATGTCCCCCACCCCAGCCATTTACATCACATTTCTGTGCCCTGCCCCCAACCCTCCTTCAACATATTTTATTAAAAAAAATCTTCTTTTAAACTGTAGCAAACAGCTGCTACAGTTTATACCCTGCCTACATGCAGCTCTACAGTGCTTATGTTTTATTTAAAAAAAAAATCTTGTTTTTAAACTGTAGTAAACTGTTTGCTACAAATGTCTGCAATACTAAAATGGGGGAAAGGGTCATGAATGTAAAGGTGGTACTCCTGAACTCAGGGTGCTAGTTGTGTTTTGGGGAACCCATCCTTTAGTGATGGGGTTAGGCTGCTGTTACATGACATTTCCCAGCATCCTCCCTGCTAGCTGTTGTGGATCACATTCTCTATTAAAGTCGGAATGCTACTGTGTAACCATCAGAAGCATTCACTCCTCTGGATAGCTGTGTGAAGGCTGGATGATTCCTGTGGCACAGATGAGGCTGGATCTATGAGACTTTGTTTGTGCACACTTAAGACACTTTCCATGAGAAGGCCTGACATTCGTCATCCACAACAGGGATGCCAGGCCATGTGCCAGCACACAACATTAATAGTGCATTTGCAATAGCCTGTGTGTCTTCTGCTGTGGGACACACTGTGCATGGCCACCTTGTGTTCTGGTCCTCTCACATCCACATGACTATCTGAAATAAGTCTGCTGGGCAGTCATTATGTGCTAAATATGTACATCTGTGGATGCACATTTGTCACCAGTGACCTTAGCACAATCGTCTCATTGTGCCAGTACTCCAGATCACACTGCAGTTGCCACACTTCTTCAGACATGCCATGGAACAAACTCACCTGCTCCACATTGGTGTGTGTTGCAATCAACACCTGAATCACTGATCTTCACATGTACTGGTTGATTCTGAGTACTGCATGCATATCAGGGACAGTATGGGACGCTTGTTGACATTATGGGAACCATGGTGGCATTAGATTCCCCTGTATCTCTCTACCTGTGGCAGGTATGTCCACATCAGGGGCAGAACACACATGGGCTAAGCAATTTCATGTATGCATTACTAACCATGGCCTTCCTGCAGTGTATATGCCTGGATATCAGCTGCAGTTAGAAACTGGCAAGGCCTCCCCTACAGTATGTGGTACCATAACCATACAGTTATGTATGTCCAAGACAATCGCCACCCTCTTTGCCAGGGTATCCCATTCGGTTTCCTATGGGTACAGCATCCAACCAGTCATACAAAACTGTACTGTGTGATGGTGTCGTGGTCTTACATGTGACATTTTGGGGAGCTTAACTGCCTTTGCACATAGAGACCTTGACATGCGTTTTATTTGGAACTGCTACTGTGAATGCCATTTCCAGAATGGAATGCCCTTGTGTGCTCACCATTGCATGTGTTCAGATACATAAATAACTCAGTGGGCCTCCCACGCTGTAAGGAGCACCACAGGCTTTGCAGGGGTGGACAGGGACATTACTACAGTGCTGCTGCTTCCTTCAATTTCTAATGCTCTGTGTCCACAGCAGTTTTAAAGCAGTTACGCTAAATTCCATTCATATGCTGGAAAAAAATCTTTTCAAGAAAGAAATGGTGCTCTGTATTGAGCTAACACAGGACACTTAGCACGACAGATATGGTGAAGGCAAAGGTTGCAGTATGAATTGTGGCCTTTAGGTTGCTCCATGTAGTGACATACTTAAGAGTGGGGTCTAATATGACTCCTAGGTGTTTGAATAAAGAGTTATATTATATTGATCGGTCGTTATAATGAAATGGGCTTGGGAGTGAAGGTAGTGTGTTTAGCTTCACTGGTATGCCCAAATGCATCATCTTGTTTTTTTTGTTTTTTTTTTCCTGGTGTACAATGTTAGTTGTTTTTGGAACAGCCAATGATGAAGGCATTGTAGACCGTTTTGGAGTTCTTGGCAGTTATGATGGTAAGGGTAGGGCATAAAGAATATTGCTGCAGGTGTAGTAAGGGATGTATATGAAAAGTGGATGCTTTGATCATCTGCTGTACTCTTTCCTGCTGTAATTTCCTTTTCCTTTCTTTGTGATTAATATTTGAAATAAGAGTATAATATCATAGGATCAAAGGAGATTACTAGGCTAATGGCCCTGGGGCCCTTACAAGACTAGACAAGACTTTATCCCCAAAAAGAAACCTCAGTCAGCACTTGTCACCCCTGTCAATGAGGGACACAGGTGGAACCCCTGGAACAAATTTGTGTGGTTTCCCATCTACTCATCAAGGTTGCGCTTGAAGATGGTCAGCATGTCTCTGTCTGACGTATATGGCAAATCTATTCCTGGTATGCTCTTTACTAGGTGAACCTACTAACATAGATGAATCTCCTCAAATACTAGTCAGTAGGAGTGTCTGACGTAATTGCATTACCACACCATGGAACTAGAAAGGCTCCACTCAGATGTAAGGCAAAAATAATGTATGAAATAGGACTGTTAAAAATCAGAATAAAATTCAGAGCTGCAGTTCTCCATGAACCCAGTTTCCACCATGCCCCAGGAGGTTCTGAAAGATTCTAAATCTGAGAGAGCAGTGAGGAAAACAAGATTAAATTAACAGTGAGAAGAACCTAGAACTACACCGGGCACAAATGCAATTGTATCAGAATATACTTGAGCAGCGTACTACTTGAATTAGCGAGCTCCCCATTTAGTACAGGAGACATAACTTAATCCTGACAATCTCGAAGACAGATTATGAAGAAATAACCTCAGGATAATTATGCTGGAAGAGGGGAAGGAGGGTGCTGACAAGTTTGCTTCCAACAAAATCTGTAAGCTATCTATTACTCAGGTCTGAAATAACTGTGGTAGAAAAGGCTCAAAGAGTTCAGCACAGACAAGTTGATTAGTCCTGACATTTCATCATGAACTTATTAGGAACTGTATTGAACTTTGAAGGACAGTGAAATAGTTCTTTCTCACGTGTGAGAGCTTGGACCCACAAATAAAACTGATGTCTGATTAGTCTTTTCTCTCCAGATTACAGTGCTACTCTGTTCAGGAAATGGAAACTTTTGTAATGGTGATTCACAAGCATAAACATAAAGGCTATCTAGTTTCACTGAAATTTTCAGCCACCCTTCAAGTGAAGTCAGGCACCCAAATTATTCCCTTCAGTTACCTTGAGGAGGTAATTCAGTATTTGGACCTGCACAACACCATGAATGTAACCAACCCCAAGGACAAGGTCATTGTAAAAGCATCTTCAGGAGACACAAAGGAAATATCTGGTATCCCTCAACTTACTACAACAGACTCCAGAGGGGAAGAAAAAATAGGGAATCTCCAGTACGCCCCTTTGGCTCAGCTGATTGAAGACAATGAGAGTCACGATTTTTCTACAGACTTTTTGTCCACAGATCCTTCCCCTATTGAAACTGAAAAATATCATTAGAGTCCCCAAAACGGTGTCAGAGGTTACTTGCAAGGAACTTAAGATGACTTTTCTGTACTTTCTCTCTTTTTAGTAGTTCTTTGTCAGGAACTGGGTATTTACCCAAGGTATTACTGGCGCTTAAAAGACTTTGGTTGTGAGGTCAGTGCTTTCTATGTTCAATTTGTTTAGTGGTGGGAAGGGGCACTGTAGGATTTTCTTATAAATCTGTAGTCACAGTGGGATTTTTTAATGAGTCTTCTTGACTGCTTATTCATTGTGTTTCCTTTGCAACCCATGTTTTGGTCAACAGTGTCCAGACTTAATAATCTTTTTCAAACCAGTTTTTGCATTTTTTTAAGTTATTTCAATTGCATTTACTGTTGTTAGCTACACACTCAAGTCCGCTGACCATTTCTGCATTTAAAAGTAAACTTACTGTTGTTATAAATTGTGTTTTTAAATGTTTTCAACCACCCCCCAAAATAAATCTATCTGTTTGCTTATTTCCCACCATTTTCTCTTGCTAGAATAGTCCGGATTTCAGATTTGCTGAATTAAGGACTGTATTGGAGTTTCTGAGTTGCCCACAAATTTCTGTGATAGAGGGAAGCCTTTCTGCTTATCAATGGGAGTGGTAAGCACTGAGCAGCCTATCTACCACTAGAGGAGTGGTTTCCAGATCTGACATTGAATCTCATTGGCCATTTTCGGCTGCTTTCTATCCCTTTTAACCTTCTGCCTTAAAAAAAACATGTTTGCATGGGTTTGCGCGACACGCAGCACCACTAAGCTACAGTAAACTATTACCAGTGCCAGAAAGTCTGCTCTTCAAAATTGTCCTTAGATCTTGCTAATTCGTTTCTTTTCTGCACTTAAATAGCATATTAAGGCTAGCACTTGTTCAATAATTCTTAAAGCGTTTTCTGCAGCACATTAACTGCTACCAGCACTAAAAACTTTCCATAAGGAAAAGTAAAACTGCTTCAGTACTTACTAGATTGAATGCCCACATCCAGGCATGTCTAAAGGTCAGTTCCCTGCACCTTCTCCTTTTAAGCTGGTGAACCTGGGCATCCTGAGGCAATGTAGCAACTGCCTCATGAACACAGACAACCCTCTCCTCTTACCTAATAATACTCAGACTTGTCTGAAAGATGCACCTATATGAAGCCAAGCACTCTCCAGCCAAGACTGGAATAGCCAGTCAAGAGGAGATGGTCAACACCTGAACCACACCACATGTAACACATAGCCCTCCAGAACATACACAACCACGGCCCTCACATAATAACACAAAACATACACCCACCTTCACTGTGGCTCTCATTAAAAATCTACCCAAACAACAGAGATCTCCAAGGCAGAAATGCATGCATGCAACCACCACATCCCAGCACAATCCATGAAACACATAGCTCACATAAACAGTGTGCCACTCAACCAAAGCCCCTAAGGCAAAACAACCTACCCAATACACTAGTCATAACTGACTCCATAGTAAGGCACACTGAAGTCTCACTCACTAGGATGAATAAGGAGAAGGTGACAGTCAGGAGTCAGGAGCCAGGATCTGCCACATAATGCACGCACTCAGGTCACTCCACAATAAGTACAAATATGACTCTGTCATTTTCCATGTTGGTGAGAATTACCTGAGATGTACCTCCCTGGACTACATGAAAAGAGACATGGAGGAGATCTCAGATCATGTAGCCCAGGCAGGTATGACCCTAGCCCTGAGTAGCATCCTAACATCACCCAGAATGATACCACAGTACAAGCAGAAAATGACTAATTTCAACAATTGGCTAAGTTTCTGGTGTCATTCTAAGGGTATCCAGTATATGTCTGCCTGGGAAGACATGATCGACAGACCTTGATGCTTTGCCAGAGATGGCCTGCATCTATCACCCCTGGGATTCTGAATACTGGCCAAGGCTCTTGCCACCCATATAGTGCCTTTTTTAGGCAATGTCCTGACGACAAAACTACCACAGTAACACCTACAAGCAAATGTAATCTGAGGGTTATGCTACTCAACGCTAGAAGTCTAAATCTCAAGATGCACTCGATTGAAGCACTCCTTAAAATGGAGAACATTGACATTTGTGCAGTAGCAGAGACCTGGTTCAAGGCTCTGGAGAGCACCCCTGCGCTACCAGGCTATAATTCATGCCACACAGTTTGGACCCAGAACTCAGGCCAAAGCCTTAAAGGAGGAGGTGCCTCCATATTCATAAAGGATGTGCACACCTCGAGACTAGTAGCCCAGCATAATGCATCAGAGATACTTCAGGTGCAACTAACACTGGGTAAGACTGCAATATAGATTATAGCCTGCTATAGATCCCCGACGATGTCCCTAGACTCCCACTCCACATTCCTGAGCACCCTGGAAAATATTAAGGTTCAACCCAACACCCTCATATTGGGCGACTTCATTTACCCCTCCATCAACTGCGAAAACTACTCAAGTACCAAACACTTGCCCAACGTTTCCTGGAATTCATTAATTCCAATGCCTGAACCAACTCATTCGTATGCCCACTAGGGGGCAGCAACATCCTTGACCTTGTTATTACTAACATGGGAGACCATTGCTCTACACCATCAGTAAACTCCTCCCTGGTCAGATCGGACAACAAGCTAATCACCATGGATATCCACATCCTACTCACACCCCCCATAAAGGTAACCACTGTGAAAAACTTCTCCAAAGCAAACTTTGGCCTTCTAAAAATACAAGTGGCTAACTTCACAACATCTATGTAAATGAAAAATGGGTGCATGACCGCTGAATCATACACCTATGCATTGTACGAACACGTACACAAATGCATAGAATGGACCATACCCAACAGAACCAAGATGCTCTCCTCCAAAATAAGGAAGCCAATCTGGTGGTCCCCTACCATAAACAAACTCTACAACAGAAAGAAGAAACTGTTGCAGAAAACAGTGAAGTCCCAAGACTGGAAAAACTCCCTTGCTAGCCTCAACAAAAAACTGAGATCCCTCATCAAATCCTCTAAAGCTAGCTATGAAAACAAAATTGCAGCGGACATCAAAGACAACCACAAAGTCTTCTATAGTAATGTCAAGAATATACATAGCAATACTCAGATCTGCTCTGAGCTACAGCACAATGGTAACTCCTATACCGAGCCAACAGACATTGCCAATATACTGGCTGACAGGTTCAGTGCAAACTTCACCCTCTTTCATCCCCTAAAGGGCCAATCATAATACCGGAGGAATGCCAAGTACCAAATATTACTGTTGCACAGGTTAAAACCGCACTGTCCAAGGCCAAGAATACAGCTTCCATGGGACCTGATAATATCCCTGGCTGTGTTCTACATGAATTACAAAGTGAACTGGCACCACACCTGTGTGCTCTGTTCAATCACATCCTCACTTCAGGCTTTGCCCCTACTGAATGGTGCACTGCTACGGTCATTCCACTCCACAAAGGGGGAGCAACTACAGACCCTGGAAACTACTGCCCCACTAGCCTGATGAGTCTGGTGTGTAAGGCTATGGAGCACATCATCATGGACCTTATTAATGGGGACATTGGGAATCTCCAAACTCTGGACCCCACGCAGTTTGGATTTGTGAAGGGTAGATCATGCCTGCTCAACCTCTTAGACTTCTATGAGTCTGTCACCAGAGATGTGAATGAAGGCAAGGTAGATCACACAGCCTACCTCGAACTGGCCAAGGACTTCGATACTATTCCTCAGTCAAGAATCACAGACAGACTCGCTAAACTAGGAATAAGCCCTTACGTCAAAAGGTGGGTTGCAAACTGGCTCACTGATAGAACCCACACTGTGAAAGTAGCGGATTCCAAGTCTGACTCCCCAGTCATGAGTGATGTCCTACATGGATCGGTCTTGGGTCCTCTTCTGTTTGGCATCTACTTCTCTGAAGTCCAAGCCAACACAAAGGGACTCTGACTAACCAAGTTTGCTGATGATTGCAAACTGGGAGCCACTCTTGACTCTCCAAGTGATATAGACATTCTACAAAAAGGCCTCACTGAGACCAACGACTGGTGCCAGAACCATGACCTTAAGCTCAATGCCAAAAAAATGCATCATCATTCCCTTTGGGAAGAACTTGGTACCCATGAACTACCACATTGATGGTAGTCCACTAAAAACCGAAGATGTAATACGAGATCTGGGAACACAGGTTGATAGCAACCTCTCCTTTGACAACCACATTGCCACTGTGGTCAGAAAATCCTTCTATGTGGCACATTTCATTACAAAGGTTTTGCATCCAGGAAGAAAGAGGTTATTGTCTCCCTCTTCTCTTCTCTTATTAGCCCTATTATAGAGTACAACACCTCATTTGGCATGTACCTCACTAGACACCTACAACAACTGGAAAGGCCACATAAATACCTCACTAAGAGGATCTTAGGACTTAAACACATGGCCTATGTGGACAGGCTCAACAAACTCAAGCTTTACTCTGTCTCATATAGCCTACTTAGAGGCAATCACTGCTTGACCTACAAAGCCATGTCCTACCCAGCACTTTTAGATATGCTACATCTAAAAAAATCCCAATCCCTCTGTACAACACGCTCCAGAGATCTAAACCTCATTACCTCAATCAACAGAACATGCTGGAGGGACAGGTTCTTAACCCAGAGACTTCCCATGCTCTGAACAGACTTCCCATACACATCAAGCAGAGTACCTCACTAGCCTACCAAGAGAACTCTTGATGAATGGATGGGAAATAGAAAAATTCACCCCAGGGATAACTCCAGTGGTCCTGCTTGATAGAGGCACTGGAAACTAACGTCAGACAGCGCAATGCCAGGGAATGCTTTGGTCTAGGCTTGTAAAGGCTCCAGGGCCATCTAGCCTAGTACACACCTATGAACCTATGTCTGGGTCTGGGATGGATCTGTGAATCTAGTTAGACTTTAATGAGACCTGCTCACATGTCATGTGGTTTATACTCTCTCTGGTTAAGTCCATTGTTAGCAGTTTATTTTTAATACACACATATACATAAAGGACAAGTGTGTGCTTACCCCAGCCTACTGCAGAAATGGTAGAGTCCATGTAGTCTTCTCTCAGTTGATGGAAGGTTATATAACCTGAATGTATTAGAGGTCATGGTTTTGTTTAGATTTAACAGTTACTCAGAGTAGCATCCAGCATTGAGGGGGGTTTCTTATCACATGACCCAGATAATTTTATATTTTCACAGTGTTGTTTCTTTTAAGTTTCCTGTGAATATCTACAGTTATGGCTTGGTATTCTGCCCGTGGTTGTCACCTGATTCCCTGGGAAGTGAGTAAGGGCTACTGCCATGTTTCTTACAACAGATACTTCCTAGTTGTCCATTTCCTAAAGGTAAGGGTGCTATTTCTTTATTTATTTTGATTTGTTTATAATGTGATAGAACTTCAATATTTAACTTTCTCAGTTTAATCTTCTCTGCAATACTTTGGAGTTTCAAAGCTCATCCCATGGTGCAGTGCGTCCTGTCTACAGTACTCAGGCATAACTAATTCATATCAGCAGGAGAAATGCTCTGCTACCACATAATAATAATAATAATAATACTAGGCAAATGATCACAGGAAAATAAGATGCCTAGCCGTATTCACCTTTAAGAAGACACACTTAAAAGTTCCAGCCACCCTTTACAAGCACTTAACAGTGCTTACCTCCCATACTGATCATGGCTATACATGATAACTCTAGTGTAAATTTGTGCCTACCATCTAATCATCAAAACTAGGCCTAAAAATTCAAAAAAATAGTTATTTGCTTGAGCTCTTATTCCATAGGCTGCAAATATGTTGAGCTAGGAATTTGCCCCTCGAGTGAGTCTTGTTTATTTTTTTATGTAGATTTAGGTCCCTAGTATGAGTGTTTGTACAGCCATTGCCTTTGCAAAGAAATAGCAGGCCAACCACGACTTGGTCATTCATGGTTCAAAAAGCAAAACACAGGTCACCTTTAAGCAGCCAGTAAGCTACAGGGTATAAGGAGAGGCATGCTAATCTATTAGGGTAGTTGAAGTGTTTGAGACATTTAATTTTATTGATTAAAAATCACTGGGGGCATTGCGGTTGAGCGATATGCTTGGATATGTATTTACCAAGGTGACATGTATTCAATAGTGCTTCTGGTAAGGGAAAAGTTCAGTGGTGACGTGACTTCTTTGGATGTTGAAAATATTCTCTTGGAAATTAATTGGGCCAGATAGAAGGATTTCCTGATTACTGTGGAAACACGAGTGAAAGAGTTATCCTCATATGTAATCAGGTCTCTTATGACCGTAGCTGTCTGAACAGGAGCCCACTTATAACGTTTAACTTGGGTGCAGCTTTTGTTTTAGCAAAGGCTGCTAGACTGCACCTTTTTGCATTTAGCTAGAGACCAGTTTCAGTGGACATGTTATAGGTGCACTCCACTCCTTTCTGGACCAGTTTAATGCCAGAGTGCCCAGCTTGCAGGTATCAGCAAACTTGTTAACCACACTTTTGGAATATTGGCTTGGATGTCTACAAAAAATAGGTGGCGGCCAACACTGATACTTGTAGTATTCTACTATTTGCAATTTTACATTCAGAGTACATAGCAGAAAGTTATTACAACATGGGATCTTTTGGATATCCAATTTCAAATCCAGTGAAGAATGTACTGCTGTGCATTCATTTTTTAATAATACCAGGATGAGAAATAGTGTCAGAAGTCTTACCAGGTCAAAATAAGCAGTGTACATGCAATGACCACTATGCACAATCTACGTAACCCTTTTCAAAGAAATGAATGAAGTTCCAGGGACAGGACCTGCTCTTCACAAAACCAAACTGACTGAGGTTTATATCAGTTAAGTTGTCTTGCATGTAAGGCTGGTAAGACTAATTTTTTTTTTTTTTTAGTATTTGACAGGGATTCTAACACTTTTTCCAAGCTTATTTCAGAAATAGTGGGGGCAACAAAGTGGGTGGGTGAGATAAAGTTTGCACTAAATTTGTCTGCTAATATATTGTTTATATCCTTGGGAATGGCGAGTGTGATATTATGGGTTAGCTCAGTGCATTGTTGGACATTATTCCTTAATTTCCTGACATAAAAGAAAAAAAAGATTTTGTAGAGTCCTTTAGTATCTGCGGTGGCCTTAAGTTTGTACTCTGATTTAAATATGCAGGTTTTTTTTTTATTGCACTAGCATTTCTGAAAATATTTTGTGGTACTTAATCATCTAAGTCTGGGGAAGTGGAAGTTCCCCTTCTTAAATTGAAAGTACTGCACCCATCATATAACTTAAACACAGAAAAGGTAAGATTGGGACAAGATCACACTACTAGATCTATTAATTAGATCTATTAATTGGGTTGGCTAGAACATGAAAGGGTTAAACAGGAAATTTAAAACAAAAGTGATTCTGAAGTATTTAAATAAGTTAAACGTTCAAGAAGCTCTGCTTCAGGAAACTAAAGTAAATGCACTCCAGAGAGTATAGTGGCTAATTTCTGGAAGGGATGGGCTGTTTACCATATGCTAAGAAATCTAACGGGGGGGGGGGGGGTCACTCTAGTCAAGCACACTTTAGGATGGAAAAGAGTGGATAACATCAGTATAAGGATGGTAGGGGGCATATTTTGGAAGTATTGAAGCAAGTTGGCAAGTTTTAATTAGGTAAACATTTTGAGCCCAACTGTGTCTTGATGGGTGGGTTGATTCTTTTAGCACAGAACTGGAATGACTAGGTGGGCAATTAACTCCACTTATTATTGAGAGCAATTTCATGTCATTATATCAAACTCCCTTCATAAAGGATGCCATCAACAACTTGCTGACTTGTCAACAGGACATGAAAGGCAGATGGACTGAGTACTTCCAGCAGCTTCTCTGAAAGAAGAAAACCCCACAGAAGCTGTACTGTCCAAGACACAGCCTATAATGATAGAAGAGGAAGAGCCCACCACAGAAGTAAGAATAGCACTAAGGAAAATGAAGTCAGGGAAAGCAACAGGCTCAGATGAGGTCACAGCGGATATGAGAAAGATGCTGCGTGAGATAGGGAAGAAATGGCTCCTGAGGTTACTCATAGCAGTGTGGAGAAAAAGGCACATCACAGATGACTGGAGATTAAGCATACTAATGCTAGTGTGCAAGAACAAAGGGAACATCCACAACTGTGGGGAGTACAGAGGTATCAAACTCCTGTCGTACTACATGTAGGTTCTGGAGAGGGTTACTGATAAACAAATACACAGAGTAGTAGAATGTAAGATGGTAATGAGCAGTTTAGATTGAGATCTGGATGTGGCACAATCAATATGATGTTTGCAGTGAGATGGGTAGCTTAATAAGAACATAGAGATGAGGAAAAAGCTCATTTGGACATTCCTAGACTTGGAGAAAACATATGACAGGATTTTCAAGAAAGATGATTTTGGGCAGTCATTCAAAGTTTTGAAGTCCCAGAAACATTAGTAGAATTAGTACAGGTTATGTACAAGGACCCAGTAACATGAGTATGAACAGTGTTTGGACTCCCAGAGGGGTTCCCAGTGGGCATCAGGGTTCAGCTCTGAACTGCAATTCATGCTGATGATGGACTACAAACAGTTCAGCGGGGACAGATCAACAAAGCTGCTGTATGCAGACAATGTGACATTACATGCAGGCTTTGAACTAAAGCATCAGGAGATTATAAAAATGGAATGCAGAACATAAGGCACATGGGAAGAAACTGAGTACAGATAAGACAACTTCAATGGCGGCAAATGGGAAAAATCAGAAGAAGCTTAAAATTTTTATTTTACATTTGTTAACTGGGGGTGTCAGACTGAGCCAAAATGACCCTTTTTCAGCAGAGGCCTGGGGAGAAAAGCTCCACATAGAAAAATTACAAATACATTTAGATATTTAGACATGATCAGTATACACACAGACATGTTTTTACAGTGGTATGCAGCACATTAATAGTTACAGTGGAAAGAACAAACAAGAAAATATTAATTTAAAAATAAAGGTAATTAATAGATTTGTGGTGTACAGCTGAAATTTGGAACATAGGTAGAATACATACATAGTACACAGGTACAGTACATACATTGTACATTAGCCAGTGTTTGTGAGTAAGAGTAAAATCTATCAAGTAGTCTAGGTTTAGTATGTGTACCTTATCCGCTTTCACTATGGAAATTTCAAAATGGAAATAGAAGGGAAATAATGGAGCAGGTTAACAGATTCAAGTACTGGGGAGGGATGGTTGAGGAAAAAGAAAGTGTGATTGAGGAGGTCAAAGCTAGAATCAGAGGGACTGCAGCCAACTGGCACAGAGTCTCAGGTGTAGTATATGACAGAAAAATGCCAAAGAAGCTAAAAAGTAAGGTGTACAAAACAGTGGTGCGACCTGTACTGCTGTATGATACAGAAACTTGGACAGTGATGGATATGAAGTGCCTGAGACAGATTATAGGATGCCCACTATAGGACAAATGAGAAATGAGGACATCAGAGCAGAAGCCAAAGCTCCAACTGCAGGGAAGGTCAAAGAGAACAGATTACAGTAGCTCAGGCACTTGTGCAAAAGCCAAAGGCAATTTGACAAAGAAGGAAGAAGAAGGCAGGAGGAACCAACGGCATCTAGCAAAATGATAGATGGACTGCGTAAAAGTAGACCTGCAACAGTTAGGTATGACTGCAAAGAAATTAGGAGAGTGGCACTGAATCAAGAGAGAAGGTAACAGTTGACATGACAACCTGACATCATGTGGAAAATGGGAAAAGGGGGTTGATGATAAGGATGCATCATTGTAACCTGATAACATTTTCTGTGGGTAGAGAAAGGCTGTCACAACACAGGTAAGGCTTCAGGAAATGAGAGAAAGTCGTGTTTGGTTGACCAAGGCCACATATCACTGAATGGAAAATGGGACTTTACTTTCATGGTCCAAGCAACTGCGTTGGCCAGACATCTGGATTTCCAGATTGGCTTAAATTTACTACCACATCTCAGATTTTGTTCATAAAAGCCATGCTTATTCTGATCCTAATTTATTTCTGATGGCTGTCATTACTTTGGAATAGCAAAAGCTGTGTGGGCTAAATACAGTAGATCCACTGGCTTTGAAGTGGATAGATACTAGGGACACTAAGTTTGGGGAAACACACCAAACTGGGGACATCCAAAGGTGCAAAGTGTGGATTGTTAAGATATAATTTTGGGAGATTATGTAAGGAGGTCCCGATTACGAAAAGAGACTGGGAAAACAGAGTGGTCAGTGTTTTAGAAAACAGTATTGAGAGGCTTAAAACACATTTAAAAGTAAGGATAAGAAATATAAGATATTGGGGGAAGTGCTTAGATAAAAAAGTCAGGAATGCAAATGGTTTCATTACAGTAGTCTTTCCCATCGACTCAAAATCCTGAAATGTGCTCCACCTAATCTGACTGCTTGGAGGTTGATGGAAAGATGTATGCAAACTATTAAGGTTACAGTGGACTCTCAAGATCAGCAATGTTATACACAGGTAGGCATCGATAAGGCAAATACTTCTGGAATTTGTACACAACAACAGCTCTGTTTAGCTTGATGAGGGCAAAACATTTTTGGATAATGTAAATTGTCCAGTAATACTGAAAGAGGATTTACTTTCTTTAAACAATGAGATTAACAGTGGCAAGTGTGCACATATAATGGGCGCACTCAAAGTAGGGAAGCCCCCTGGGCCAATTGGTATTCCAGTTTATGTATATAAAACATAGTGTCATGATATTAACCCCTATCTGCATGCCTTGCTTAATGCTGTCTTTAAGACAGGCTATTTCCCTTTATCACCATCCCTGGCAAATATTGCCCTGCTAAAACAGGGAAAGGATGATAAACTCCCACAGCATTATAGACCAGTATCATTTATAGAACAGTATCATTACTACACAGTAACATTAATTCCAGCCAAGATCCTGGTAACTCACTTTGAGAAGGTACTTCAAAATATCATTAGCAACTCTCAGCAGGGTTTTGTAAAGGGACATCAGGGCATAGCCAACTTATTCAGATTATAAATCTGAAAAAAAGCAGCTAGCAATCACTGCTTGACAGGTTTTATTAACTTTTATAAGGCTATTAATTCTGTAAGACAGGAACTGTTTTGGCTAGCCCAGCAAAGGTTCAGTATCTGGGGAAATGTCCATATGCCAATAATTGTGTGCTGACTCACTTGCACAGTTGGTAACAAACTGATAGTACTCAGCTGCTTTCCAGCCATGTAGAGGAGCCTGACAGAGGTGCTATTCATCATGGCCGTAAAACATTGAGTATTCATATTAAGAAATATTATAGCCATAGTTGTTTAGTTTGCTGGGGGGACAATTTATTGTTAATGTATGGAGTGATTGACTGTGTTCTTTGGCTAATACAACCACAAAAGTTTAGCAAAGTCCTTAACACTTTTGGGAGATCTGTGGTCTTATTATAAACAAAGGCAAGACAGTTTTCTATCCCCTTATTGATTTTTCTCGATATAAAGACTGAATATGGGTCATACATTTCAACTGTACAGGTTTTTGCAGAATGTCCAGATTTTTGGCTCGTTTTTTCAGTCCATTTTTCATGAAATTGCGATTTTCTGGCAAATTATTGGCAAGTCATTAAAAACTGAAGTCAGAATATAATGACATACATTTGAGTTTCAGACTTCATATCCTTCAGAAAATTCATGCTAACATAAAACATGTTATTCCATCAACTTTCTAAGTTTATAAGAACAATATTTACAATTTGTCCCTATTTTTGGCCATTTGTCCCCCCATTATTTGTGGCTTTGTCCAGATTTCTTGCCTTAAGAGGTTGAGACATATGATATGGGCTGAACAAAACTACTTCTGGATTGTACAATTAAAGCTAAGAAGTGCTAGATGCATTGGTATTACATCACTGGAAGTTCACAGGGTTGATGCTATCCCAGTGTTAAAACGGATCCAGGTGTGGCCAGCTGAATCATAGGAAGAATGTGCCTAGGGCACATTTTTGTTCATTTGGGACAACAGACTACAATCTCATTTGCTAACCAAATTGTATGGTCAATTCCAGGTTTAGCATTATACTGTTTTAGGTTTGATATGTACGTCACTTGACAGATAATGTTATTGGCTGCTTCCCTCTCTCTTTTTTCTTGTTTTAGTTGTTAGCCAGTTTGTTTTTCATTGTTACTGTTAGGTTTGAATACACCACACACACACACACACACACACACACACACACACAATATATGTACACACACACACACACACACACACACACACACACACACACAATATATATATACACACACACACACACACATATATATATATATATATATATATATATATATATATATATATATTAAGCTAGTGAGAGAGCGATAGATGTGGTTTCCCTCTGTACAACTGAATGTTTTTTTAATGTTGTATTTAAAAACTGTCATTAAGAAGTTCAAGCAGAGAATACCGAATGCCCAAAATATCAAATATTCAAAAGATTGACAAAGGAAAAGTATTTCCTTCCCAGTCTTCACACTAACACCCATAACACCTTCCTGAAATTTGTCTGAACAGTGGCAGTGCTGTGTATGAGGACGTTTTTATTATGGTAAGGTGTAAGGTTAGGGTTAGCACCCATTACTAATGTGGGCAGGGGGCTCAACCCCCTTTAACCACCTTAGTAATAGGTGTTAACCCTAACCTTAACTCTGCCCCTTCACCCAACCCTACGCCTTTACATTAACTTAATAAATGTCTTCCCATAACACTGCCACTACATAAGACACACAAACACACACTAACACTACATCTACACCTTTACCTGACCCTACAATACATAGACTCGTAAGCAAAACATACACCTGTCCCTCCACCTATCCCTGAACCTAACCCTGGTTCCCACACACAAATGCTCTCATCCTCTCCAACCCCAATTACCTTTCACAATGAAAGAGTCCCTTGACATTTTTAATGTTCAGCTATCCATATGTTCAGTATTAAGCAGCACCCTGTCACTTGTCGACCAAATGGACATTCATTCAAATTGAGGGAAAACATACACATACATATGTACATAAATAATAAAGGATTATGTTGCTGATTTTAATCTACAGATGTAAAAAGTTGATGAAAAGGCTGAAGAGAATAGGGATAGGATAACACCTTGGAAGATGCCTGTTGTGATGTCCCCACGCTGGCCCAGTAATCAAGAAACCTGAATCCTCACCACTGACACTGGAGAGGGATGTTCACTTAGAATACAAATGCATACACTCAGTATTTCCAGATGCAGACCACTCTACACAAGCACAATTTCCCTTAAGAGCACCCAGGGAACACACTCAGTCCGGGGGATGGTTCCTCTCTATATCTGTCCAGACCCCCAGTAGGACTCCCCACTTGCACAACTTAAAGTTGAGTCCTTAGCTGGGATTCCAAGCTAAGTCCTCTCACACCCTCTCTGTGAAACCAGTGCATTGTGTCCCTACTCCAAGCAGCTAACACACACACTCTGAGATTTGATTTGCACACATGCATGCACATACCTGGGAAAGGCTGGCACAGATTAATGCGCTTTCGTCCCTTCTGCCTAGACTATAAGGTAGTTATCACTGTCATTAGAACACCTGCCAGCTTCTTTAAGGCTCTTCCAAGGGTACCCAATTATATTGAGTGAAATTAATACGAATACAAATGGCAATGTTGACCAAACAGCAAGGCTTTCAGGAGTGGCCAGACTTATAACCAAAATAAGTATGTGAAAATACTCTCAAAACTTAAATATTTTTTCTAACAGGACCAGCCACAATAAGAAGTTTAAATATATTTAACAGTAAATAATAAAAGAACACAAAAATACTAAATATTTATTTACAGTAAACACCAGAGTTTCAGTCACAGGGAATATTAAAAATAACACTGATGGAAAGTTTCACAGTTATAGAAAAACAGTATTTAGCTAATCTCACTATCTATTCCTGACTGACTAAAATAATTACTATTCCTACTTACTGAATAGAGCAAGACAAGGTGGGTGAGTGATCCTTGTTGTCAGATCCAAGACAAATACAGAATGTTCCTGAGACTTCAGTCTCCCCTAATATTAAAACATTATTTCTGTACAGATATCTGGTCATCTGACTCTGTTTCCCACACTATTCCCCATCACTAGAACCTACCAGGGTTTAGCACCTATGTGCTACAATATGCACAGATAGAGTTTCGCTCAGCTGTGGTGCAGCTACTGGAAGTCATAAAACCATTTCACTCTTCCTACAAGAGCCACCAACTATTCTCTAGTGCAGACATTGCATCTCTGGATCCATTCGAAACTATGGGATAACATCTTTATGGCTTAACCCATGAAGTAATTTAATTTCACATATATTTTGCAAAGTCAGATGGATTAAGATTAATGCCTTAACTTCCAGTATATGTTCTTACAATGTATACATTTAATTCATTTACAGTAATACATGTACATTTCTTTTCCTTACAACAGGGTGCACCTGTTGATACATTTTAACACAAGCAAACCTCACAAATACATTTTCAGCACAAGCATCTGTACAAATCAGTTTGATATACAAATAACGTAATTATTTACAAAATTCCAGCTAGCTGTGTTGGCATATGCTACAATTCCACTGTCCTGTTTCTCCTGGCATGGCTTGCAGTACCTCTTATTGTCACACCTGTCATGACTATTTGTGGGGTTGAACAGGAGTTGTTGCTTTTAAGTGTAAATGTTCTATTTGAAGACAGCTGCAGAACCACTCTAGGATGGAGGATCTAAAGTCATTGTGCGCAAGAGCAGAGTAGGAAAAAAGATGTGGTTGATGGAGTCTAATGTTTTGTACAGATGAATGAATATGATGTCATTGAGATAGCCTTTGCTGTTATTGGTTAAAATGATGTCATTAAGGGTGTGTATGTTTGGGTACTTCCGTATTTAATAAAGCTGTGTTGTGATGTAGATGCATGTTGTATTGGCAGAGAATGGAAGCAAGTTGGTTTTGAATTGCTTTTTCTAGTAGTTTCCCTAGGTGTGAAAGGGGGAGATAGGCCACATATCAGATGCAGTGGATGGGTTTGGACATTTGTGAATAGGAGTAACAATGCTTTTTTTTCCTTAACTATGTGAATGTTTGCTTTGTGAGAGAGATGTTGGGGGTTTAGATGTGCACTTTTTTATGAGTTAAGGCAGAGGCTAGCTTTTCAGTTTCTTGGGCTATTTTCCTGAAGTAAATGAGAGGTAAAAGGTTTGAGGTTCAGTTATGGACAAGAGGGAAAATGGTTAATTCTGGGATAAAGTCAGAGTGAGAAAATGATTGGAGGATGCACTGTGATTTAGTCTTTCCTGTTATTTGATTAACCTCACTTCAGTATTTATATAGGTTTGAGAATGTGAGGTTGTGTCTATTGCAGAGAAAAATGTCTTTGTACATCTGATCCCTTTCTTGATTGTTTTGCAAAGAATAATATATGTGCTATGGTCTACAGGTGACTGAGACTGCTTCCAGCTTTTCCAGGTAGTAACCTCCTGTTTGAGAAGGCAATTCATCTTATTTGTTAACAACAGAAGGCATGATGCTTCATGGAGTTTGAAGTTTTGTGATTAGAATTAATTCTTAATGCTAATTAGGGCTCTGGTAACAGATGTAATAGCTTCATTGATACTAGAAATGTAAAGTCTGGGTTTTCTGATGTTAGCAGTTACAAAGTTAACATGTTGTAAACTGGCTGCGGTATTGCTAAAAGATAGGAGAGATCTTGGATGGCATTTTTGAGTGTTTTAGGATGTGGGAGACAGGGACTGCAGAGTGGTCACTGATGTTTGGGTTGGACTATACGAGTTATTTTACTAGGGTTTTTGGAAATTAGAATATTTAGCTCAATGTAGTTCATTTCATGGTTAGGTCTTCCTAGTTGCTTGATTAGGCCAAGGTCAGAGAGGAAATTTTTAAGATAATTTCTAGCTTGGGTACAGGAGTGTTTGTATGATACCATAAAAGGATAACTGGGGGGACTGGCTGTTTAAAGTCTACGGCTGCATTTATAATGGTAGTTCTCTTTATAGGTCCACAAGTAGTAGTTTGATCTGAGGTCATCATTTAGTGATGATGTTGCTGTGACCTTGTGGTCAGTGTGGGATTTGAAAGTGTCATGCACCATTCTTCAAGGCCTGTTTCCTGGTCTATCTACATGAAGGGACTTGGAACAGGTGAGACAGGAAATGAGTGACAGCAAGTGAAGTTTCAGCAATGGTTCAGTTAGGGCATATGTCAATATCATGTTGAGCTGGCCACAGTTGTATGGCATCAACCTTAATTTTGATGCCTGCTGAGTTTAGGCATCCTAATTGTACCTGTTTGTGGTATGCAGTGGTGGGGGTAGATATGAGGAGTAGTGTTGTGGTATTGGGGTCAAGGTTACTGGGGAATATCACCACAGAAGAGAAGTATGTGAGTAATTATGTTATTAGAATTCCATCTGCGGATAGTGGTGGTAGTTGGTGATAGAATTATGGGGAGGATGTGCTTCCATACAAGTTAGGCTAGAGAAATGCAAGGTATTATTGTTGTGGAGATACAATAGAGGGATGAAGTGGTACCTAGAAATCATTAGAAGATTTATGATGGTTACAGCAGCGTATGAAGTTATTACTGAAGGCGGTGGTTGGTTTGGGTGCAAGGAAGGTGTTGGTGGTTGGTCTGGAAGGTGTTGCAGAGTAGCAGGCTTATGGAAGTGCTTAGAAGGATGATTGGAATAATGCCTAGGTGGAATCTGCTATATATTGAAGGTTAGCATGGCTGTAGTGGGTAGTTGTGGTGGTGATGAAGTCACAGTAAGAGAAAATATTGAGATTGTAGGATGGTCAACTAGGTTCAAGTTTGAAGTTTGTATTAGCTTGTGGATTTAGTTCTGATCGAGTAGACTTGAGTCTACACTTTGTGTTTGTGGATTTAACTCTCACCAAAATTAATGCAACTCTGTATTGAATGATATGGAATTATAAGCATTTGAGGGGGTTCCACTTCCCATAATGCTTGAAGTGTGTGTGTGCTTTATATTCCAGCTTACAGTTCAAATCAGAAATGGCACCTTTATTTATGTCTATTTATGTTAACTGACCTAAATCTGTGATGCAAATAGTTTCTTTTATGTTTTGCAACACAAAATATTAGGTAGACACGTCAAATACTGATTCAAATCTCTCATACCAAGTGGTAGAAAGTCAAACCAGGTTCCCAATCAGACTGTGTTTTAGTTGTACAGTCAATTTTTAAAACATTTGTGCTGCAATTGTTGCATACTTTTTTGTAGATTAGGAAATATAAATGTGTACCAAATTCTCCACCAGTGGTCTATGCTTTATAAAGTAAATGTAGCATAACTACATAGCAGGGAAAGTCTAGGACTCCTTGCTCTCTGTTTCTGAAACCAATGGCAGCTTTAACAGTAAGCATAAAAATATGCAGCATATAAAATACCATAGTATGATTACCACCCTTATAAAATACCTTGTTTTAAAAAATATATATTAATATATATTTTAGCATACAAGTACAACACAATAAAATATGTGTGCACATATTGATACTAGTGATATCCTGTTAGAGAACAGTTTGTTTTGGTTACCAAGGTCTGATATATTGGAAGTAAAAATTTTCTTGTGCTTTTTGTCAATTATTATATGCAAATGAAGAATATGCCATGCAAGAGAGGAAATAGAACATGAAGCAGGGTGGTTTATGACATGTTACAAGCACTGGCAAGGTGCACAAACAGTGAAGCTACACCAAATGTGCTCAGTATCTGGGAACTCCTCTTAAGAAATTATATATATATCACATGTCAGAGTCTTTTATTTTACTTATAAAATGGATTCTGCCTGCTTCTTCACTTTCAGGTGTGGCATACCCTATATGACTGCAAATCTCTTATTTATGTCTTAGCCATTTGCATTTAGATGTTTTTCTTCCAGTATGAAAGAAAACATCTGCTTTACAAATACAGTTAAAAGCCTGTCTGTCTTGCTACTGATTTTTTTTTTTTTGTAAAAATGTTGCATGGAATTCTCATATGCTGCTGAGCCAGCTGTATGTAATAGAGGAACAGAGCCCTGACTGTAGCCCAGACAACTTTGATTCAATTAGTGGAACACACAATGCATGAACCAGACAGAGAAGGGTGAGTGATGAACACCAAATAACACATCCTAGAGGGTGAGGTTGGCATGTATGCTGCTGCAGGCGCAACACCTGTCAGTTAGACCATAGGTGTGCACTCTATGTGAGAAAGTGGGGTGTAGGAGCAAGGCTGAGAGAATACACTTTGAGTAAGAAGGTGGGGTGTAGAGACACACACCTGGGTAAGGCCACCATCACTCTATAGTTCAGTAAGTGTACTAAAGTGTGTGCCAAAGTAGTGCAAATGACATTGTGCTGTGCATACAGACCACAAGGAAGCGGGTTTGAGGCATAACTGTAAAATTGGACTCAGCTGCAGATATGACCCAGAGGCACACAATACATACATAAAACTTATAGATATAAAATGGAGTTAATGAAAAATATTCCTTATGTACATTAGGGACTTCTCATAGGATGATGTTAGGTGCTAATACCAAACAGGATGCGAGAACAAATTAGTGTGTAGAGCACAAAAGAAGAGCTAGCATGATGGTTAAAATTTTTACCTTAATGACACGGTGCAGGGTTTGATTCTTTAATGGGATAACTGGTTAGGCTTAAAATGACCCACAAGGGCAGTAAGCCTAGTACTAACCTATGAGGGGAAGCTTGATGGTTTAGGTAGGTACACCTCCAAGTATAAAATGATTCCCAAATACTATTGCTTGAATCAACAAGACAGCAAAGGTCTTGCCAATTCAACTTGATTCTATTCTGTGATTATGTAGAAATGATGAAACCTGTGGACAATAGCTGTCTGAACTTCAGCAAGTCATTTTGATGCTGCACCTGACCAGCAGTTGAAAGGAAAATTAAAATGTATGTTCCATATGGTGGAATAGAACAGAAACTGTGTGTCAGAATGGAAGTACAGCTCTAACAGAATAAATGTCAGGTGTAACTCCATATGTATCAGAGTATCAAATGGATCAGTGCTAGAAATATTTGACTTACTTGTAAGCTGATAACACAAGAATGTTTGAGGCCATCGTCGATAGGCAAGTGGACAGATGGGTGGAGAGAAGAGAGGACTGCACTGGTCTCCAGAGAAAACTGCACTGCCTTCCTTTATAGAGATAAGTGTGCAGTGATTTCACTTTTTTCTTAATTTTTTGGCCCCTTGGACCTCATTTGTACTTACCTGGCCCCCAGTATTCTCCATTCACTCTCTACCAGACACACTCCTATCTCTCCAGACTTACTCCAGTGTTTCTGATGCTTGTCATGGATCTTGAGGACATTCTGGGGGCTCAGCCATCTGTGCTTCTGTCTGGTGTTTTTATATGCCCTACCCACTCTCCCTTTCCCTGCACCTCCACACTCACTGACTGCATCTGAGGGCAACCCTCTACCTTCTCCAGGATGGACACACCCATTCCTCCCTGCTGCTCCACCAGTTGCCTGAGCCACTAATCAAACCTGGGTCAGTGGAGACATAGTCAGGGCTTTATCTGTCTATGTCACCAGTGCAGCCTTATAACAACAACACATTCCTAAGATTCTACCAAATATTTTATGCAGCTGAAGCTACAGAAAAAACACATTTTATGACTCCTCCAAGATTACTGCAAAATGCAGAATATTACTTTCATGTTTAGCGCTAACATTGAGCTGACACACACGGCAAAAAAGCAACATCAGTCAGGCTTACCTGTTAGCAACAAAACTGAGGTAGAAGGATCTTTGGTTTTCATTCACAACAAAGTCACATCTTTGAATAAACCTCTCAGTTTCCCCAAAAGCTCTAATTATGTTGACACCTTGCAGAGTTTCATTGAAGTGAGTATACACTGGAGATTTACTCACAGATTCAATTCGCTTCAGTTGGCGTGAAGTAGCCACATAAAACCTCTGAACAAAAGGATATGCATAGTAATTAGTACTAAATAATCAGTTTTGTGAGAAAGAACAAAGAGTACAGCAATATAAGGAAAAAACATACAGAAGTTGCATGGCTATCAGGCAGTTCCAAACTCCAGTTTATGTATTGTATGTTGTGTTTATGATTGTGGATTAGGCCTTATGAGTTCTCAAAGACCTTTTACAGCCATGACTTTGACTCATAGCAAACAGACAAATGTAAACACAAACACAGAAGAGAACAGTTTAAGAAAATGACAGCTATCACCTCTTATTTAATATATCAATGCTTAATTATAACAAGAAAGCTTATATTATAAATATCATAATTTATTTACAAATATATAAGCATTTCAAACTGTAGCACATTAAATCAAAAACAATGAAAATATGGATTCATTTCAGAACAGAAAAAGTAATGCAAAAAAAAAAAAAAATACCACCTCTAAATAACAAAATTAGGCAGCAACTAAAAAGACTGGTTACCATAAAGATTTTAAAAATTTCCAGCCTGAAAGAACTTATATTTCCTCCTCTACTAAAAGCAGCAATCACATATTTTAAATAAAACAAGGCACATTCATTTCTTTACATACCATTTAGTAACTGGTCTTGTGACCCAGATATTACCATATATCAAGAAGCAAAATGTTCACAAAAAGTTTACTTCTTGGAGATGCACTATCCCGCAAATTAACACAGATTTTCAGCTTAAATATGTCCCTTTTTTCAACTCACACAGCGCATAAATATGCAGAGATACATTCAGATTTAAGACTGCAGTCAGGAACCTAGGTTACACTTAGCTTGTATTTTAAACAACGGGTGCTGCGGTAGTGTTGTCGCCTCACAGCAAGACGTTGTGCCATTCGATTCTCAGCTAGAGCGTCTTCTGTGTGGAGACATGCGTGAATGGGCATACCTTCATTGAAGGTTGTGCATCAGGGCTGGCAAACTCGGCACGTAAAAAATCTACTGCCAATCATTAGCGGACCAGAGTTCCGCTGTGGCAACCCCTAACCGGGAAAAGCCGAGAGACACAAACAAACATTATTACTTCCACTTAAAAAATGTATTATTGTAAGACATACTTCTTAAGCTTATAGAAGGAACTACGGTACACTATGAGTCATAGAAGGGAAGACATTAAGCTAAAGTTTCTGAAAGAGCTCCAATATTAACTTTATTTGATTGCATCCCTCTCTAGCTAGCCTGTTTCTTCCTTGAATTTTTCCCCAATCCTCCCAGCCTTTTCCTGTTGTGGTTTATAAAATCTGTCTCTCTATCTCCTGCTTTTTATGATAATCTAGTTAATTTCCAAAGTGCCCCCTTCCCATCTTTCATTGCTATTGTATGTTGTGTAAGCTATTTAAGCATTCTTCCCATCCATTGTTTTCCACAGATATGTAATACTGAGTGCCCAACCAGGAAATCAGTATGGCTCTTGAGTAAACCTCCCTTACTACATACGGTCTCCTGCTCATTTTAAAGGGTTCATAGTTTAGTTGTTTTATTGGCCAGAGGGCTCATTAGTTAGCTCTGTTTTTTTTTCTGTGCTGCTATAAATTTGGAGTGTTTGCCCTGATGTGCTCACTGCACAACAGCTGTTAGCAGTGCCCTGTATAGTAGCAAAAAACTAGAGAGTAAATTTTCTCAATAAAACCATATCCTGTAAAGCAGTAAATATAGAGTAAAATACCTTTTGTGCTGACAAGCTTATGGCAGCTAGTGGAGCATTGAATGGCAATACCTATGGATTTAGCATTTTTCACTAAACATTAAAGTTAGCATAGTTTAGTATGATCTGACCCAATAAAGCACCTTTACTAATGTGCACTAATCAAAACACCTTTAATAGCCTTCTAACCTCAATACACCACCCTCTTGTAGCTCACCAATCAAAGGACTGGACAGCATGGATATGCAGGGCTTTAACTTCTCTGCAGCCAGCTTGGTGAATATGGGCATCTTGAGACAATTGCGTCATGTTAGAGACAACCGCTTAATCTTTAAAGAAACAGTAAAAGTATGTGAGAGGCATATTTGAACAATGATACTGGAGGCAGAACTCTCACATGCAAGAAACATCAACACAACACTCACCTCACATAGCAAAAACACACACACACACACACACACACACACACACACACACACACACACACACAGACTAATGTGTGCTGAGGCACTTAAAAGAAATCTTCCTAAACAACAAAGATCATCTAGACCACCTGTTGGCAATTATGCCCAAAGGCACTCAGAAAACATAACACATAACATCCTACATACCATCACTCTCAATAGAGCACCAAACACTAGGCCCCTAAAGCAAACACCCTTCCCAGGGCTCATCATGGGGGACTCCACTGTAAGATATACTGATGCCATTCTAGCCAGGATGAACAAGGAGTAGCAGGTAGTTGCTTACCTGGAGCCAACAAAAGCCAAATCATGCACACACTCAAGTCATTACACCACAGCTGCCATTAAGATTCCATCATAATTCGTGCAGATGTAAGTGACCTGAAACGTACCTCCCTGGACTACATGACGTGAAACATTATGGAGCTCTCAGACTATGTGCCTCAGGCTGGGATGAGCCTAGAATTGAGCTACATATTATCATCACCAAGGATGATGCCACAATATGAGCAAAAGATGATTGATTTTAACAACTGGCTTTCTTTTTGGTGTCATTCTAAAGAGACCCAATATTTGTCAGTTTGGGAGGACATGGTTAACAGACCAAGTTGCTTTGCCAAGGATGGTCTGCACCTTTCCCTCTGGGCTTTCAAATACTGGCTAAAACTTTATCCTCCCCATTGTGTCTTTTTTAGGTAATGCCAAATTGACAAACAAACCAACATAGCAAAATTGACTCAACTGTACCTCAGTTAGCCAGGAGCCTAAATAAAAAACTACACTTCCTCCAGGCCTTCTTCAAATATGAGAATATAGACATCCAGGCTTTTACAGAGACATGGTTTAAAGTAGCACAGATTAACCTGGCAGAGCAAGGTCTCAGTGCCTTCCACACTTTTAGACCAGTACCTGCACAGACAAGGACTAACGGTGGAGGTGTCTCAATATATACCAATAACAAGCATACCTCTAGGGTGGTCAAACACAATGACACACTTGAGTTCTTCCACATGCAAGTCATCATAGGCAAAATCCCATACCATATCCTAGCCAGCTGTATGTCACCCACCATGTCTCAAAAAGCCTAAAATGCATACTTGAATCTACTAGAGACGCTTACCATCCAACTTAACACCCTACCCATGGTAGGCTTTAATTACCCCTCTATAGACTGGGAATCCTACATGGCCTCAAATCTAAAGGCACAAAGATTACTGGACTTTGTAAATACAAACACCCCTGACCAAAGAGTATATATACCCACCAGAGGCTTCAACATTCTGGACCTCATACTCACAAATATGGCAGAAGGCTGCAAACCCCTCATCCTCCCTGGTAAGGTCTGACCATACAGCCACCCCCTTCAAAATCAAAATCAACTCCTTACCCTCAATAAAAATCAGTAACAGTTACAAACAACTCTAAGGCAAACTATCTTTTATTAAGTGATGGTTTGTGAACATTCGATACCCCTCCAAACCCTGTCAACTCAGCAGCCTACACTGAATTGCTTTCAAACTCTGTACAACGATGTACATGGCTGTACCTCCCAGAAATAAGCCCATAAACACACTGCCCTGGTGGCATCCCAAATTAAACAGGAACACAGGATTTACACAAAAAGGAAAAAAAAGTTATGGCAAAAATCAGGAAGGTTAATTCCCATAAAGATAAAAATTCTCTCATCAAACTAAACAGGTAACTAAGTGGGTTAATTAGGTCAAACAAAGCCACATGTGAGGTTAAGATAGCTTCCCAGGTAAAAGATAACCATAAGGTCTTCTTCAGCTATGTCAGAAACTTCAAGGATAGCACACAGCAATGTTCTGAACTGATGGCTAATCATGCCACATTCACCAAGCTTGACAATATAGTGAACCTGTTAGCAGATCCCCATCACACTCCCAACCATCACCCAAGAAATACCTTCAAACATAGTCCCTCCAACTATAACTAAGGAGCATGTACTGACTGCACTTGCTAAAGCCAAGAACACAGCTTCAATGGACCCTGATAACATCCTAGAATGTCTCCGGAACAGTCTAAAACATAACTTATTAGGACCCTAGGAGTCACTATTTTAACTATAGTGTTAAAACAGGGTTTGTGCCTCGGGAATGGAGAACTGTGACGGTCATCCTCCTTCATAAGGGAGGATCTTCAACAGATTCTGGAAACTACATATCCATTAGTTTGATTAGTCTTAATTTTAAAGCCATGGAAATTATCAACAAGGACATGGAAGACCCCCTGACACTGGCTCTATCCTAGTTTGGCTTTGTCAAATGCTGAGTGCTGACAAGCTAAAAAAAAAAAAGGGGTGAAAACATAGAAGAGCAAATCTTGAAAAATCACTCTTCTCCTTTAAACTTGTTTTTTTTTTTTTGGGGGGGTACATTTTCTGCACAGAAACTCCTTGTCCTAGAATACAGACTGCCTCTGCTGTTAGGAGTCATGAGCCTTTACTTTCCTCACCAAGTCTAGTAAAGTGAAGTAAAGTATATGAGCAGTACCTGTCTGTCTAACTCTCTCTTTATGATTCTTCCCTGTTCCTCTTCCAGTGGAAGTCTAGAATTTTCTCACAACTAAGTCTCAAATTTAGATTTGCTGCTACCAATATTTTCTTCTCCTGAAGTAGTTTTTTTCTGGCAGTGGTTGATCAGATTTAGACTTCCTGCCTACTACCTAGTAATTTCCCTGAAGCAGCCATGTTGCCAGCATCTGTTGGTAGCATGAGTGCTGACTTCTCTTCACCCGCCCCAGCTAACTTCAGCATGTACTTCTCTCTGTGCCTTGCTGCATGTAACCTCATAGTGAGCCAGTTGTTTCCCCCTTTGCTTCTGAAATTGCTGTGAAGGATTAGACTACCCATGACAAAATCTCTTATGTGTGGAGCTGAATACCTCCCCCTTCTTTCAAAGTTATCCCCTGCTGCATTGATAGAGGTTACCTGGTTTGCTCATTTCCTCAGCAATTTTACACTCCTGATCTGTTGTGTGTGTGCTCACTTATCATGAGATTTTCCAGCATTTCAAAAGTTGCAATTAAACATACACTCAGAGTGGTGCAGCGGTTAACATTGTCACCTCACAGTAAGAGGTTCTTTGGTTCGATTCTTGGCTGGGGTGCCTTCTGTGTGGAGTCTGCATGTCCTCCCAATGCTCATCTGGGTTTCTTCCCATTTTCCAAAGACATGCTTCTGGAGCATTTCTTCCTGGGCCTCCACTGATAATAGGCTTTGTCGTAGTCAGATTTTCCCGGTCAACAAATATTAAATAAAATAAATAAAAAATAAAATAAAATCTATTAATGTATTTGCTTATTTATATGAAATTAAAGCACTAAAACTGTCATCTGATTTTATTCTCTATTATCTTAACTTTTTCCTGTAAGCTTAGGAGAAAGTTCAATCAAACGCCATTTTTAGCTTTACCATAACCACAAGTGGATTTGTATCAGTCATCTTTAATGCATATGTTGCCGCATCCACGAGCAGAGGACTTGACCCTGGTCATTTTGGTGCTGATTACGTTCACATTCAAATGCCTCAAAAAATACCAGTCATACCTTTGTTTATACTGAAGAAACAATTCAGTGCTTATCTTGGCATCCTTAGCATGTTTTTCTCCTTTATTGCTTGCATGCTTTTTGATGAAGGGTGACCATCTCCATCTCATGTTGGTACTGCTTCCTCTGGCATCTCCATCTCGTGTTGGTACTGCTTCCTCTGGTATCTCCATCTCTTGTTGGTACTGCTTCCTCTGACATCTCCATCTCGTGTTGGTACTGCTTCCTCTGGTATCTCCATCTCGTGTTGGTACTGCTTCCTCTGGCATCTCCATCTCATGTTGGTACTGCTTCCTCTGGTATCTCCATCTCTTGTTGGTACTGCTTCCTCTGGCATCTCCATCTCGTGTTGGTACTGCTTCCTCTGGCATCTCCATCCCGTGTTGGTACTGCTTCCTCTGGCATCTCCATCTCATGTTGATACTGCTTCCTCTGGCATCTCCATCTCTTGTTGGTACTGCTTCCTCTGGCATCTCCATCTCGTGTTGGTACTGCTTCCTCTGGCATCTCCATCTCGTGTTGGTACTGCTTCCTCTGGTATCTCCATTTCTTGTTGGTACTACTTCCTCTGGTATCTCCATCTCGTGTTGGTACTGCTTCCTCTGGCATCTCCATCTCGTGTTGGTACTGCTTCCTCTGGCATCTCCATCTCGTGTTGGTACTGCTTCCTCTGGCATCTCCATCTCGTGTTGGTACTGCTTCCTCTGGCATCTCCATCTCGTGTTGGTACTGCTTCCTCTGGTTTCCTGTGCATCTCTTGCATTATTATAAGCTGTTTCATGCTATCAGCTGCTTTGAGGTATCTTATTTTCAGCTCCTGCTCCATCTTTTTTAATTATTTCAGTCTGCATTCTGAGGTCATCTGGAGATGGACTGATTTATTCTGCTGCAAGCTCTGCCCTCACATCTGCTACCAGGCTATCTCCATGTTCAGTGGATTGAATTATAGCTGTACTATGACTATTACCAAATCACCTTTGGTCATACTAGATTCCCCTGTGATTGAATTTAGTGATTTGTCACATAGCTCATTTCTGCATGTTTTCTAGCCATTCTGTCAAAAAATAAAATAAATGCTCTACAAGGTATACCAGTTTAGCCACAGGTGTAACAGACTTTCTACAGGTGAAATTGTTCCTTGCAGACTACACAAGTTCTGTTTACAATATATCCTCACCACTCTAAGGCAAATTATATCTGAACAGAAAGTGTACATGCCCAACCCACTGCAACCAGTTGTGTGATTAACATGGACTACAGTCTTATAATCCAGCCACCTGTCACAGACATATATGGGACAGCATGGCTTCTAAAACCTCAACACTGACTCCAAATAATAGATGAGGGAGTGATTTGCTTAAGGGTGCATGGTAAATGTATACTATTACCTCAGGTAATAGCCAAAACCTGCAATACCTAACCAAGCATTTTTATGTACACCTACAGATCAGTTTATAATCTCTTGCTACCTGGGATTTCTCCCTCCTCAGACTGTGGCCATTGCCTTCCAGTTTCATCTTTCCCACAGTAATTGAAATGTGGTTGATGTTCTCGATAAGCTCAAATATACAAGCAGATTTAATCTTGCACAAGGAAAATACAAATTACATGTGTTTAAACAGACATATTACATAAAAGAAAAATTCTAACAGCTTGTCTCAACCTGTCTCTACCAGTAGCCATAAAGATACATTGACTTCTGTCTACCTATGACTTACACGTCCACAGAATAGATGCATATTTTTACAGCAAACTGAAATCCAATACGAGTTTGGTCCAGAATCTCCACAGTCCAGAAATATCTACCTTGTTAGCTGCTTTTCCTACTTGAAAGATTTTAAGGTTATAATCCTGTTTTTGCATTTAACAGTGATGAGACACACTGCAAATGTTTTAACAGTTTCATGAAAAAAAATTGCATTTGCTTTAGCATAATTCTGTTTATCCGTACTATCTATAACTTAGTAGTAGGATCAGGGGAACACTAAGAAAATATCAAAATAGCTGATAAGAGAAGTTGTTTATGTAAGACAAATGAAAGAAACCAAATGCGGTTCTCAAAAAAAAGTAACGGGAAAAGAGAAATGTATTCAAGAAAGACAAATCAACTAAAGAAGGGGCTAAGGGGCTAGAGAAAAATATAATAGTGGGTCAGGAAGAGGAAAGGAAGGCAGTCCGAATGGCAAACTGGTACACTGAGGAAGGGATATTAACTTAAAAAAAAAAAAGATAGGGAACTGACATGTTTTACAGGCTCGCCAAAGAATGAAGAAAACAAGGAGAGGGTAGAGAACATAAAGGGGAGTGCATTTAAGAAGAGTATGATACAAAAATGAAGAAAACTGATGAGGTATTTCTGATCAGTATTCATGACAAAACCATAGCAGAAAAAGTTAAAATTCAAAACTCAAAAGCTGTACACTACAGAAGCTGTTTCTGAGGTGAATAAGTTATAAACAGGACATATTACTGACCGTAAACTTTTAAAAAGCGTAAAATACTTCTTCAGTTATATAAATAATAGAGTTCAGGAAGAAACGCTCATCAGTTCTGCCTTGATTTCTGCATTTATTTGCATTTAACATGGTTTATTTTTTTATTTTTGAATTTGTTAACCAAGGTAGAGGAGTGACCCCTACTTCAGTCTCAGCCTGGGGTAAACACAAAGGATTCTTTCGGAGTAATCAGTGTCCATTACTTTGATTATTATTTTCCAGTTTCAGATTGCACACTATTACTGTTCCCCAACTGTGTTTTTATCTTTAACATGTGAAGAGAGTCTACTTAATGCAAGGCACTGCATGTCTCCTTCCAGTACTGGGTGATATGGCTTAGCTGGTTTGATGATACCTTTTTGCCATAATCTAAGTAAGACCCTGTGAACTGAGACTGGGCAAGTATCTCTTGCAGCTTCTGTGAATAGAATGGTTCTCCTTTCGCCATGTCAGACTGTGGATTTAGTATATGTAAGTACGCGTGATGACAGGTGTGGCAATCTTGCCTTCCTGCAATAGCACTGTGCTTTTGCTTTGCAGTTTTCTTTTATGTATAATTATGTTTGTTATCATATGCTTACCCGTTCAGTGGTTGGGGAGTTAGTCTATCATAGGGGAAGAAGTAAGCACAGCATTTTGTATTACAGATACATCACTTACTATGTTTCCTTAAGAAAAGGTATGACATTAAAAGGACATGGCAATTTCATATCAAGTCATTTACAATTATTATCGTAATCACTTCTGCTTGCATTTTCAATAAATAACTAAAAACGTAGATGTCAAGGATAGTACCTGAGGGAGAAAAAAACAGCATAGGTCCTAATAAAATATATAATCCACTGACACATTTCAATTACCTATGCAACCCCACTCTCAGTCTCAGGTGAGTAGTGTAGAACAGAAGTTGTCCAACACAACAGCCCAGTGTGCACACTGGTCTCCTGCCCCCTAGGAAAGAGTGGGTGGTTGCAGCCCTATTGAGTATCAGGACAGTAATAAAGGACAGTATTCCAATGGCCAGTAATACCTTGGATCATGCCCCACACTTGAGTTTTCTTTCCATGGCCACTTCACAACAGATGTGCAGGGCAGTCATTCAGGTACAGAAAGATGCCATTTCAGCCACTGCAGAGCTCATTAATGTGATTTATTTATTATGTATTTTACATTTGTTTACTGGGATGGTCCCACTGGACATAGGTCCATTTTCAGTGGAGGCCCGGGGAGAAAAGCTCCAAGTATCATTTACAAAACAGGTAAAGCAAAAAAGCTCCAAGTATAATTTCCAAAATAGTTCAAGGAAGAAGTACAATGCAGGGTCTATGTTACACATAACAGTTTCATTTATACAACAATTTTATGAAAATATCAAGTAAGTATAAAGTCATGACACAAAGGAATAGGTAAAGGTACAGGTAAAGGTAAAGGTAAAGGTGATATGTGGGGTTTGGTCATCTGTCTTCCATCTCCAGTGGAGAACCCACCATAGGATGGTTAGGTGATGGTCTAGGTCACAAACTGTTATGTCCTCCATTAATAGTATGAATGCAGTTGTTGCTGCAGACCACCTTGGATGCACATGCATATGAATTGGACATGCTGGCATACCCATGGCAAAGCCCACCATTCCCAGTTACAAAGCTCAAATTCCACTGTGCCAAATACGGATCATGTCACTTCCTCAGAGGGGATGCCCCCTGTGGTGGTGGTTGGGGGATTGCAAAATAAATACACATACTTACTGAAGGCACCCTGGACTTGTAACATAAACACACATGTGGTAGCATCAGTAGTGGCTGTGTTCATCCACCATCTGACCAATCCCTACCCATCTCTGCACACACCTATCCCAGACCAAAGAAAACAACCCCTTCCTACCACAGTCCTCCAAGCTTGACATATACTCAGTAGGCCTTGATCCATGTCCAAACCCAGAGCCATAGTTGGCTCATCTAGTGTCTGGTGCCCTTTTCCAATGTTGCACCCTACCCCACAGCTCTTCAAGAAAGAGACAAGAAAAAGTGAATTTGGTTTACTCTGTAGCAGTCTACTTCCAATAGAAGGCCCATGCCCCCAGCTCTTCAAGCAAAAAAAAAAAAAGCCAGTAAACTAAACATTAATGATGTGCACTTTTCACTTGTGCCCTCTAACACTTTGCACTCAGGGCAACTGCCCCCTTCACCCCACCCTTCTTATGCTACTGTGCACACCCACATCAAGTCCCCTGCCCCCGCACAGTGTCCACTGCCATCCCCTATCACTGTGGCCCTCCCACTTCTGCATATGATGACAACTGTTCCCTTCTCTCATTGTTCTGTTACCAGGGTAGCTTGTGTCTGATCAGCTGTACAGCACAGTCTGGTTGTTATAGGTTCATAGGAGATTACTAGGCTAATGGCTCAAGACCCTTAGAAGCTGAGCCAGTTTTACCCACATTTTACCTGATTTATGATCTCTAAGGGCTAGAGCATGGCTTTGGTTTGTGCCTATGCCTTTGAGTATTTTACAGACTAACCCTGTTCATAAGGGACATGTGCCACCCCAGGAGTGACTTTATGATTGCCCATCCATTGATCCAGCCTGTGTTTGAAGAGGGTCAGGGAAGGGAGCTCGGCTTTATGTACATGAGAAGCCTGTTTCAGAGAAGGGGTAATCCTGGAGACACATATCTGTCTCTCCAGAATGTTTTGTTTATGTCACAGCTCAGGTTTAGATCCTTAGATCGGGTGATCCTCATGCAGTTTGCCTAGCAAATGTGTAACAGTTCTATCAGGACTGGATTTGAGAGTGCCTTGTAGGTTAGGCATACATCACCTCTTAACAGTCAGTAGGAGACAGAGTAAAAGGATACAGCTTTTATTCACTCCACATCAGACATGTTGTTAACACCCTATATTTTTTAAGGAACCTCTGAGGCCCCTCCAACTGTTGCAAGTGCCTAGTCAAATACATGCCGAAAGGTGCACTGTACTCTATTATTGGTCTGATAAGGGACAAAGACTGAATACAGTGGGACTCTGACTTTCTTGGATCTGGATGCCATACCTTTACTTATAACATGTGCCACATAGAAGGTCTTTCTCATCACTGTGGGCACATGGTGGTTGAAGTTCAGGCTATCTATTTGTGTATCTAGATCTCTCACCCCTGAGTCCACTCTTAGGGTATGTTATTAGTGCTGTAATTTAAAAGGGTATTTGACTTCCCAATGATCAGACCAGGGAAGACATCACACTTCGGGGGAGGGGGTACAATGCTCTCCCATATTAGTGAGTACCAGGTCTAGCATATTTGTTCCCTTAGTGGGAATGCAGACTAGCTGTTCCAGAGCATTATTCACTGACAAAGTCTAGAAATCTTTGAGCATTTATTTACATTTAGTTTTAGGGCATGACTGTGGTACCAATCATATGTTTGACTTAGACCCTTCTGAAGGATATCTGCATCACTGGGGGGATTCAGTGACTGCCCCCAACTTGCAGTCATCAGCAAACTTGGTCAGCCAAAGGTCTTCTACATTAGTCTTGACTTCAGAGAAGTACATTTTGAACTGGAAAGGTCCCAATACTGAGCCCTGTTGCACACCACTAGTAACTGACTCTTGCTGGATCTGGATTCTCCCACTTTAACAACATGTGTCCTGGCCAAGAGCCATTTGGATGCCTATCTGGTGATGTAGGCATTTATGCTCAGTTTTGTGGATTTTTCTGTAACACCCAAGAGGGGAATTGTGTCAAATGCCTTATCTAAGTCAAGGTTGGCAAGCATGCAGTTTTACCTACATCTGTGGCCCTTGTGACTTACTCAAAGTCCATCAGAATGAGCAGGCATGACATCCCCTTGACAAAGTTGAACTGTGTTTGGAGGTTTGCTATGTTATTATTTATAAGGTCCATGATTATTCTTTCCATGGCCTTGAATACAAGACTAGTCAAAACTTATGGTTCTGTAATTTTCTGGGTCTATTGATGGTCCCCCTTTATGGAAAGGGATGACCGTTGCTGTCCTCCACTTCAGAGGCACAAAGCCGGCCTGGAGGCTGTGTTTAAATAAAGATTTCAGTGGACCTGATAATTCCCGTTTCAAGCTATTTAAGAGGTATTCTAGGATATTGTCAGTACCCATAAAAGCTTTATTTTAAGCTTTACAGAGCGCAGTTGCAAACTGTTCTGTTGGGACAACTGGTAGAGGAATGGTGGAGGGGATTTCTTGAGGGTAAACAGAGGTGATGGGGAGGTGAAATTTGAGCTGAATTTACCAGCCAGCAGATTTACTGTATTTTCTGGCTGGGTTTGGGAAATGCTGTCTACAACTAATTATGCACATAGTTGGGTGTTGCCCTTAAAAGTGCAGACATAACTGAAAAATGCCTTATGGTTATCCTTAGTTTGGCAGGCTACTTTTTCCTCAAAATTAATTTTTGAGGACTTGACTACTCCTTGATTTGCTTATTTAGATTAATGAGGGAGGGTTTGTTATTTTGTGCAAATTCTTTTACTTCTAGACAGGATTTTCCTTCTTTTGTTGCACAATTTATTTATACCAGGTGTCCACCAGGGTGGCTTGGTTTTGCAGTTTGTCCTAGACTTATTTTGGTCTGGGACTGCTGTTTCTATACAGTTGTTTATGTGGTTGCATAGGGCATTTGTGTATGCCTCTGCATAGGCTTCACTGTTTTCTGGGTTTGGGGGAGCTTGGAAATTAGCTATGCCATAACTTAATAGGAGGTAGTTTGTCTCAGAAAAGTTCTTAAAGGTTTTAGGCTTAGATGGGAGTTCTAGATTTATATTTTCAAGGGACACCCATTTGTAATCTGATCTGACCAGTGAGGACATTATGCTTGGAGGCAGGTGCAATGCTCTCCCATATTTGTGAGTACCATATCAAGGATATGTGTTCCCCTAGTGGGAGTGCAGACTAGCTGCTGCAGGGCACTTGCATTGACAAAGTATAGAAATCTTTGAGCCTGAATGTTAGTGGTCACGTATGCTTTCCAGGTAATGGAAGAGTAGTTGAAATCACCGATGAGTATGGTATTGGGCTGAATGGCAAGGGAATCTAGTAAATTTAGGTATGATGGTTCATGGTGACCAGGGAAGACATCACACTTCGGGTGAAGTAGTAAGGATATGGTAAGGGATTTTTCTTATGGTTAGATGAACATGAAGTAGCTTGTGTGTCATATTGTTTGATCAGTTTTGAGATATGCTTATCACTTATATAGATGGATACACCTCCATCTTTTAACCTTTCATGTGCAGTGTGTGGTTGGAATGTGTGAAGGGTATTATAGCCTTGCACTGCGGGTGCTTTCCATGACTTTGAACCGTGTCTCAGTAACTGCACAAACGTCAGGGTGAGGAGTGCTTCTAGGGAATGTAGTTTCTTGTTGAGACTCCTAGCATTGAGTAGAAATATCTTTAGCTTATCCAGAGTAGGTTTTGCTATGCTGGAAGATTTGTCTGTTTGGCAATAACTAAAAAGGCACTATGGGGTGGATAATGTTTTGACCAATATCTGAAAGCCTAGTGGTGACAGGTAAAGACCATCCCTGGCAAAGAGTGGCCTGTCTATCATGTTCTCCCAGCCTGACAACTAAGGGAATGACACCAGTAGCTAAGCTGATTTTTAGTCAATCATTTTCTGTTGGCATTATTGCATCATCCTTGGAGATGGTAATATGTTGCTCAGTGCTAGGTTCATACCCACCTGTGACACATTCTGAGAGATCGATATCGTTTATCTTCATATATTTCTAAAACAAAAAATAATGCTGCACTGAAAGTCACAACCAGAGTTTTTATTAGAAATTAAGTGCTTTTGTTCCTATTAAAACGTAACTTCATCAGAAACATCTGGGTCTATATTATATGTTTGCAGTCTGAAAACTTTGAATCTCATATGATCGACTCCATATGAGCAAATTTTTCAAACATCGAACACAAAATATAAACAAACTAAAAATAAAAAAAACTACCTGAACGCTCTATGCAGGGGGGCAAGCCCCCCTGCACCCCCACACCTCCCGCTACTTAAATATACCAACTCCGAGATCGCACTACATTGAAGTGAAGGGAAATATTCCCTATGGCGATCTCCATTGAAACGTTCGATGTTTGAAATCTTTGCTCATATGATGTCGATCATATGAGATTCAAAGTTTTCAAACTTCGAACTTGCAATATAGACCCAAACATTCTATCAAATCACTTCCTCTAATTAAAATATCCTTAAAGGAGGCAAACGTTTTAAAGTATTTAAAGAAATACACCTTCAAAAACACTTGTACATCGTGAATAAAATACAAAGTTATTAAAAACAACATAATACATCACAAACGTAAAACTTATAGACTAGCAAGTTTAATTTTTAAAACAGGTTTGACAGAGATAAGATCATTTAAATAAATAAATCTTTAAACCCAGCAGAGCACTGGCATTTAACCGCAGCTGCCGCCAAAGTTCCCTTCGTTCCATCAGTAACTCCCAATCACCACAGAATTAGGTACCTTTCAAAAATAGTGAATGCAAATTTTCTAAATTCATTGCGAATTACAGAATGCTTATAAAGTGCATTGACATTACTGGCTTTACTGATAGCATAGACATGCTGATATATTCTCACTCTTAATGGACCAACCACCTTCTCGACATAAAATGCCAGGCAAGATGCACAAAAAGCAATGTAAATGACACCTGTGGTATTACAATTATAGTTGCCCCTTGCAAAGATAAATAAGAATAAACATTGACAAAAGAATGAGACCCTTGCAGAATATACCTGCATTGCCTGTGTTTGTAATAGGGATCTCTCCTAAAGACATGTTCCTATCAAAAAAAAGCCTTTAGAGTCTTACTGTTCTTATATACAAGCCTAGGCTGTTGCCCCAGTTGATTTATCATTCCAAGGGTGCCAAAAACAGTATTCCAATGATTGCTAATTATTTTCTTCAAAGAAACTTTTTCCTTATTAAATTCTATAACGAATGCCTGAGATACATTATCATTACTATTGTTTTAGTTTCACCTACCAAGGAATTAGTCTGATGTAGAGGAGGGATATATTTGGTACCTGTCATTTTTATAACCCACTTGTTCGATTCATCCAACATAGGTTGCAGATACCCATGCTCTCTGAATAAACCATAACTTAATAGATTCTTCCTTAAAAATGCAGTCATCAGACACTAGTCTACTTAGCCTAATCAGCTGCCCTTTTACTAAGTTTTTCTTTTGCCACAGTGGGTGCTGGTTGTCAAAATGTAAGTAGACATTAGAAAAAGTGTCTTTTCTGTAAACACTGGACTTATATCAACCAGCATAAAAGTTCTTATAACTCATAACATCCAAAAATTAATGGAAAAGTTATTCCATTGGTAGGTAAAATAAAAAAGAATCAGTTGAGTGATTTAAAAAATGAATAAAAACTTCCAACTCATTGGCAGAACCTTTCCACAAAATAAAAATATCATCCAGGTACCTCAAATAAATTTACATCATGGAAAAAAATGGTGAATTTAAAACCATAGTGGTCTCCCAATACCATAAGACCATATTAGCAAATATGGGAACTGACAGTGCACCCATTGCTATACCTCTATGTTGCTTAAAATATTCACCTTCATAAAAAAATAAATAAAAATAACAAGAACCATTTCCATACTCTGAGATGTCCAGCCTATCTCTGAATTGTCTAAGTCAGTACCTGTGACCATTGCTTCATAAAACCAATCAAGGCCTTGTCTATGTGGCTCACTAAGAATAAATCCTTAATGTCCACAGTAACAAACAATCTGGTAGGAAAGAAGTGCTAGCTAGCTAATATTTCCAAAAAGTGCCAAGAATCCTTAAGAGGTTGCTTTTTATCCACAACAAAAGACTTCAGTTTAAAATATATAAATGCAGCCAAATATTCTGGTTTTGAACCTGCTGGTGCAACTATAGGTCTTGGGGTGGGGGTGGGGGGTCAGATACTGACTTATGGATTTTGAGAATTCAAAACATTTTGTATCCAAATAAATGTGTCCCAGAGGTACAAATATCCTAATGGTGTTGTTCTTGGTTCAGTTTTCTATCACAAACTGTTGAATTTTTTCATTGTAGTGGTACTGAATATGAATAAATGCATATTATTGTTTGGCTTTATGAAGCAATGGTCACAGGTACTGACTTAGACCATTCAGAGATAAACTTGATATCTCAAAGATGAGGGAGTTCTTACTTTGCTGGGCACTGCTTTTCATATTTTGTCCATGGTTTTCTTCCTTTATTATATAACCATCTGTTATTGGGATTCTGCCACGGTGGTTTGTTTTTAGAAATTTGTGCTGTACTTATTTCAGGTAGGTAATGCTGTCTCCATGCAGCTGTATAAAAGACTGCAATACGTTTTTGTGAATAACTCAGTGTAAGCAGCAGTGTTCTCTGGGTTTAGGGAGCTTGAAATTTTGCCAGTGTGTGACCTAGAAGTAGGAAGTTTGCCAATGGAATCATTTGTAAAAGCTCCGGGTTTGTTGAGTGTCCCAGGTTTTATTTTTAGTACAAGGGAGACAGCTTTATGATTCAACATGACCAATAAGGATGTTACACTCAGGGGGGAAGGATGCAATGCTCCACCATGTTGGAATCCCTACTGGGTATATGGACTAGCTGGTCCAGGACATGCATGTTGACAAAGTCCAAGAATCTTTGTGCCTGTAAGTTTGAGGTCAAGTGCTATTCCGCTTTTATCGTGGGTATCTGAAGTAAGCGCTGTGTATGGCATTGGGTTGAATGGTGATAATTTTTGTATGCAAGTTAAGACATTTCCACCTTTTTTCCTTTTTTGTGCAGTATCTGGTCTAATGTGTTAAAGACATTACAGCCCTGAACTGCTGAGATGTTGTCCATGCATTTAAACCATGTCTCAGTAACTACACAGATGTCTACATTCTTCAGGGTTAGATTCCTGGCATTGAGCAATATCACCTGTAGGATCCTCTGGGTTGGTTAGGTTTACGATGTCGAATGGTTTATCACGTTGACAATGCCTAAACAAGGCAGTATGCAGTGTACAACGTTTAGCCAGTATCTGAAAGCTTAGCAGGTTCAGGTGCAGACAATCCTTGGCAAAGCATCATGGTCTATCAACCATGTCCTCACAGGCTGACAAGTATTGTACACCCTTTAAATAACACCAAAAAGTAAGCCCATTATTAAAATCAATTATTTTTTGTTTGTATTATGGCATCATCTTTGGAGACGGTAGAATGCTGCTCAATGCTAAGCTCATACAGGCCTGGGACACACAGTACGAGAGCTTCATCACATCCCTCTTCATATAGCCCAGGGAGATACTTCTCCACCATAGCCTTGTGGAAGTAAATGACTCAAGTCATGATGTAAGTTGTGGTTCAGTGACCACAGTGTGTGCATGACTTGGTTGATCATGGGCAAATAAAAATATCCTTCTCCTTGCTCAGCCTGGTGAATCGGATATCAGTGTGCTTCACAATGGAGTCTCCTAAGATCAAAATTTTGGATTGTGTGGTAGTCTGCCTTAGGAGCTTAGATGTAGAGAAACTGAGTTGAGGCTGAATGTGTCAGGGTGGGTATTGCTTTGATAGTGTGTTTTTGAGGTTGCTGAGGGTACCTGTAATTACTGTTTCTGGGAGGCTTTTAAGGTTTTGGTTTTGGTAGATTACTTTTAAGCTCCTCAGCATATGTAGGTCTGTGTGTTTGTCCTGTAGCGGTGTGGCAGTTATTTTGTAGTGTTGTGAGTTTCACACAACCTGATTGGTATTTACAGTGGCTATGTGTTAGAGCCTTGCCTCCAGAGACTGTACAAGTACAACTCACATACTGTTTACTTGATTGTTTGAAAATAGGTGGTTGTCAGAAAATGTGAGAATTTCTACATTTTCTCGGGATGCCAGTTTCTACCAAGCTGGCTACAGAGACAGCAGTCTTTCCAGAGGTGTACAGAAATGTCTTTGATGAATCAAGCTATCTTGTCTGATTCAATTTTCTGTCACCCTCTTAGTGCAAGAAAGAAGTCTAAAATAATGTGGGGACAAAGGTCCAAAGATAAGGAGAGATTTTAAATATTGCTCTTATAAAGTTATAAAGTTGCATGAATAACAGGATTTGTATTTGCATGCATTTTCTGAAGGATATGAAGACTGAAACTTAAAAAAATATGCCATTATTTAGTGAATTTAATCCTCAGTGATTTGCCAAAAAAACACAAATTATATGAGGATCAGTCCAAAAATATGATGCAAAAATGTGGACCTTCTCTGAAAATCTGGACTGTTGGGAGGTATGTGGATACAGAATGATCTGATTTAGAAAGGGGTGCTCCCACTAGCTTTTCCGTCAACATACAAGTAACCATTTATTCATCCTGGTTCTTATTGTCTGGGCTATTTATTTTATACAATGTAGTTCTGGATATTTTGTCCATTTGATTGAATAAACTACATTCTCGGAAGTATGTGTAACCCACTCATACCTCTATATACCTCACATCTGTGTTCCAGTGCTTTTTCTGGATGAAAGGAGATTATTACTGTGGGTGCTAACCGTGCATATAGCAATGCCCTGTACAAACATAACTTTGTGATTACTACATGTGAGAGCTGGTAATATAAGTATTTATACTACAGTCACAAGAATAAAACTATTTTAGTCATTACTGGTAGTATGTTGAAATAAAAATTGTGTAACCTGGGTTAAATGATTAACCTGGCATTATTGTACAAATACATTTAAACAATGAAAATTATAAACAAATGAAAATAAAACAAGACATTTGTAAGCTCCGTGAAGCAGGGGCAGCTGAGAAGTGAGGGTAATAGTCAGAGAAAACAATGCTTTGAGCTTGACAAAGGCATTTAGAAATATACACAGAAAATAAAATCTTGGATAACACTAAAAGGCTAGCTGTGTAGGCAGCAGGAAATAATTATACAGAAACTCTGGTCTTGTGTGCCTTACAGGCAATTTTCCTGACAATATGTCATGTATTTGGTGTTAAAAAACGCACTCTAAGTCAGCCACTTTTCAATGCATTAATAATTTGCCCCATGTGAGGGTGCAAAAAGCCAGCTAAATGCATTCCATCCCACTAAATGCAAACATCTGAAATGCAAAGAATTAGAAGCTTCTCTGAAATGCAAATGAAAGGATTAAGGACGGTCAGTTACTCTATGAGCAAAGCATGATGACATGATAAAAATCACTTTCTGAACAACCTTATAAGTTTAAAACAGTGAACTTTCCACTTCTGTTTGTCCTATGCATGCACTAAAGCACTATATTTATATAGCTTAAGCCACAGAAATGAAATTCTTGCAAATTACATAATATAATGAAACATTCAATGCTAAAACAGCATGAAAAGTAAAAGAAAATATTCTGATTCATTTTTTTTTTGTTTACAAAAGAAAAATGTAACGAAAGCAGTAGAGCATGGGGTTGTGACCTGTCCCAGGTTCTGATGGGCAATGCAGTTCTATCTCAAATACCAATTTCAGAAAATTTTTCCCCATTGAACTGCAGATTCGCTATTAAAATTTCACTCAAGTGCAGCCCTAGTATTTAACAGGTTGCGTCATCATATTTATTATTGGAGACTAGGAATAATATGACATGTCAGAGCACTGAACGTTTGCAAGGAGATATGTTGTATATAGTTATTGTGGAAGAACAGATCTCTGTGCTGGAAACTAGAACTAACCATGGGAGTAGTATGAACTTATGGTGCCTGGGTATTTTACTTACAGGGAATACAAATTACAGGCTAAAAATATATTTCAGACATAACGAAACAAGATGTAGCAAAATTACTAATGTGTAACAAGGTGGAGCAGAATTACTAATGTGTAGTGCATGCCCTTCCACTGAGAACTGAGTAGAGCTATCCTGTCCCATCAAATCAATCAGATCAATCTGAAGGACTGGGAAGTCAACCTTTTACTCTGTAGGGGTTGGATGTGTTTCCTGATCAAGTGATTGGTATAATGTAGTGTTTATGTATGTAAAGCAAACTATGCATCTGGCTATTTTGAGCCAGATGAAATTGTTGCAGTAGATACTATGGGGTTCGGAGACAAATTTGAAAGCAATTTACAGAAGGTTTCAGTGTTAAAGGCAGGAGGGAGAGATACAAATGAAGTTGGTATCAAGCATACCTTATAGAAAATCCAGTTAAACATTTGTTTCACAAACGTGTTGTAACAAACAAAACATTAAAGATGTCACCATCGACAGTTTGGTCTGCCATCCACAGATCAGTATTGACTGTTTAGTCTGCCATCCACAGAGGTTTTACTTGTGGGTGTGATACTGGTCCTATGAGCACATATAAATTACTAGACAATAGTGCTGCCACTGCCACCTTTTTCAGATGCCTAGACTGGAACATGGTTTTCTGAAATGTGAGACTTTACAGAACAAATGATATCTATGACCATAGCAAGGGACATATCTTTCACTTTATTACCAGAATAAGGATCACAAGTTCTAGAATTTATAGCTGTGCTGTTTCTGGTATTTCCTAGGTTCATAGTTATTTATGGTGTGGATGGGAGGAGAAATGGCGTAGGAGTTATTCTGAAGGAACAGTATGTGAAGAGTGTTTTGGAGGTGAAAACAGTGTCGGATAGAGTGATGTTTATGAAGCTGGAAATTGATGGTGTAATGATGAATGTTGTTAGTGCATATGCTCCACAAGTTGGGTGTGCAATGGATGAGAAAGAAAAATTTTGGAGTGAATAGGATGAAGTGGTGATGACTGTACCCAAGGATGAGAGAGTGGTGATTGGAGCAGATTTCAATGGGCATGTTGGTGAAGGGAACAGAGGGGATGAGGAAGTGATGGGTAGGTATGGTGTTAAACAAAGGAATGCAGAAGGTCAGATGGTAGTGGATTTTGCGAAAAGGATGGACATGGCTGTGGTAAATACATATTTTAACAAGAGGGAGGAGCATAGGGTGACATACAAGAGTGGAGGAAGATGCACACAGGTGGATTATACCTTATGTAGGAGGGCTAGTTTGAAGGAGATTGGAGACTGTAAAGTGGTGACCAGAGAAAGTGTAGTTAGGCAGCATAGGATGGTGGTTTGTAGGATGACGTTGGTCATCAAGAAGAGGAGGAGGAGTGTGAGGGCAGCACCAAGGATCAAATGGTGGCAATTGAAAAAGGGTAATTGTGAGGTGGAGTTCAGGGATGGGTTAAGACAGGCACTGGGTGGCAGTGAAGAGTTACCAAATAGCTGGGTAACTACAGCAGAGCTAGTAAGGGAGACGGCTAGAAAGGTGCTTGGTATCACATTGGGACGGAGGAAGGATGACAAGGAGACATGGTGGTGGAATGAGGAAGTACAGAAGAGTATACAGGCAAAGAGGGTGGCAAAAAAGAAGTGGGATTGTCAGAGAGATGAAGAAAGTAGACAGGAGTATAAGGAGGTGAAGTGCATGGCAAAGAGAGAGGTGGCTAGGGATAAGGCATATGAAGAGTTGTATGAAAGGTTGGACACTAAGGAGGGAGAAAAGGACCTGTACCGATTGGCTAGATAGTGGGACCGAGCTAGGAAAGATGTGCAGCAGGTAAAGGTGATAAAGGATAATGAGGGAAACATACAAGTGAGGAGAGTGTGTTGAGGAGATGGAAAGAGTACTTTGAGGGGTTGATGAATGAAGAGAATGAGAGGGAGAGAAGGTTGGATGATGTAGGGATAGTGAATCATGAAGTACAATGGATTAGCAAGGAGGAAGTAAGGATAGCTATGAAGAGAATGAAGACTGGAAAGGCTGTTAACCCAGATGACATACCTGTGGAAGCATGGAGGTGTTTAGGTGAAATGGCAGTGGAGTTTTGAACCAGATTGTTTAATGAAATCTTAGAAAGTGAGAGGATGCCTAAGGACTGGAGAAAAAGTGTTTTGGTACCGATTTTTAAGAATAAGGGTGATGTGCAGAGCTATAGTAACTACAGAGGGATTAAACTGATCAGTCACAGCATGAAGTTATGGGAAAGTAGTGGAAGCTAGGTTAAGAAGGGAGGTGATGATTAGTGATCTGCAGTATGGTTTCATGCCAGGAAAGAGCACTACAGATGCAATGTTTGCTCTGAGAGTGCTGATGGAGAAGTACAGAGAATGTCAGAAGGAGTTGCATTGTGTTTTTGTAGACTTAGAGAAAGCATATGGCAGGGTGCCTAGAGAGGAGTTGTGGTATTGTATGAGGAAGTCAGGAGTGTCAGAGAAGTATGTAAGTGTGGTACAGGATATGTACGAGGGTAGTGTGACAGCAGTGAGGTCTGTGATGGGAATGACGGATGCGTTTAAGGTGGAGGTGGGATTACATCAAGGATCAGCTCTGAGCCCTTCCTTATTTGCAATGGTGATGGACAGGTTGACAGATGAGATCAGACAAGAGTCGCCATGGACTATGATGTTTGCAGATGACATTGTGATCTGTAGTGAGAGTAGGGAACAGGTGGAGGAGACCCTGGAGAGATGGAGATATGCTCTAGAGGAATGAAGGTCAGCAGGACTAAGACAGAATATATGTGTGTGAATGAGAGGGAGGATAGAAGAATGGTGAGGATGCAAGGAGTAGAGGTGGTGAAGGTGGATGACTTTAAATACTTGGGGTCAATAGTTCAGAGTAACGGTCAGTGTGGAAGAGAGGTGAAGAAGAGAGTACAGTCAGGATGGAGTGGGTGGAGAAGAGTGTCAGGAATGATTTGTGACAGACGAGTACCTGTAAGAGTGAAAGGGAAGGTCTACAAGAGGGTAGTGAGACCAGCTATGTTATATAGGTTGGAGACAGTGGCATTGACAAAAAGGCAGGAGTTTGCGCTGGATGTGGCAGAGTTAGAGATGTTAAGATTTCCACTGGGTGTGATGAGGGTGGACAGGATTAGGAATAAGTATATTAGAGGGTCAACCCAGGTTGGAAGGTTTGGAGACAAAGCCAGAGAGAGAAGATTACATTGGTTTGGACATGTGCTGAGGAGGGATGTTGAGTATATTGGGAAAAAGATTCTAAGGATGAACCTACGAGGTAACAGGAAAAGAGGAAGACCTAAGATAAGATTTATGGATGTGGTGAGAGAGGACATGCAGGTGGTTGGTGTGACAGAGCAAGATGTAGAGGACAGGAAGAAATGGAAACAGGTGATCCACTGTGGTGACCCCTAACAGGAAAGTACAGTTTTGTACCTACCATAAATGTAGATGTTCGAGTGCGCATACAGCTGCAGTCATTACAGATGGGTTATCCTGCCATCAGGCAGGTCCTCGGACAGCCGAATTCCAAAGTCTAGGTCCGGCGTCGGTTGTCGTCGCTTCTTCCCTGACGTCAGTGCGGCAGGGGTATAAAAGAGGCAGCCGACGCCATCTTCTTCAGTTTTTCTTGCCCCAGATATCAGGTGCCCCCAGAAGGAAGGCAAAACATAAAGTTATGTAATCATGCAAAATAGAATAATCAAAAAACAGTAGTTGCAAGAAAATACACCATAAAAGAATACCCCATGTAGGTTGTATGAGAAGGTGTTTTTCATAAGGCCTGTCCTAAGAGGGGACGGAGGGAGGGAAACCTGGACTGCAGCTGTATGTGCACTTGAACATCTACATTTATGGTAGGTACAAAACTGTACTATGTTCATCGTGCATACAGCTGCAGTCATTACAGATGGGAAGAATCCCAAAGCTAAGTAGGGGTGGCAGGCACTAAGTGGAACTAGGAGAAGCAAGGATGCCCTGCAAGACAGCTGTGGCAAATCCTGCTCTAGATTTAGAGTATAGTGGAAGGTGACAGTGTTTGGAGAAAGTGTGCACTGAACTCCAAGTGGCTGCTTCCAAAATGTCCTTGGTAGGAACCCCCCTGAGGAAAGCTGCAGAGGTAGCTGTGGCCCTGGTGGAGTGGGATCTGATGCTTGAAGGCACAGCTTTTCCATGAAAAGAGTAACAAAAGCGTATGCAGTGGGCTATCCATTTTGAGATTGTCTGTTTGGAAATAGCCTTTCCTTGAGCACCTGTAGCATAGAACACAAAGAGTTGCTCAGATTTCCTGAATGGCTTTGTCCTGTTAAAATAATAACGAAGTTGTCTGTGAATGTCCAAGGAATGCAGTAGTCTTTCCCCTTTGTTTTGTGGATTAGGATAAAAGGTAGGTAAGTGGATAGTCTGATTCAAAGCTACACTGGATACTACCTTTGGCATAAAGGAAGGGTTGGTTCATAGGGAAACTCTGTCCTGATGGAAAATGATGAACGGTTGCACAGCCATGAGGGTCTGTAGCTCTGAAACCCTGCGTGCTGAGGTGATAGCCAGAAGGAAGGCTGTTTTCCATGACAAGTATTGTAGTTCTGTTGAAGCAGCTGGCTTGAAGGGAGGAAGGGTCAGCTTTTCCAATATGAAGTTGAGATCCCAAGCAGGGACTGGTGGTTTCCTTGGGGGGGTTTATATTCTTTGCCCCTCTGAGGAACTGTCTTAAGAGAGGATGAGAGAATAATGGAGGATCTGTGTTGTATTGTGCAGAAATGGCTGAAGCGTGGATTTTGATGGAGGAGAAGGAAAGTCCACTGTTTAACATCTCAGCTAGGTACTGTAAAATTTGAGGTAAATTTATTACCCAAGGGTTCTGGCCCTTTTCTTGATTCCAGGCACAAAATTGTTTCCATTTGGCGGAGTAGGCTTTTCTAGTAGAAGGTCTTCTGGCCTCCAAGATGACATCCTGCACCTCCTTGGAGAGGAGGGTCTGTTGGGAAATCAAGGGATTCTCCATGCAGCTAGATTTAGGGTTTTGAGCTGGCTGTGAAGAGTCTTGAAGTTGTGCTGGGACAACAGAAGAGGGACTAGAGGTAGGATCCATGGTGGGGAATGTGTCAGGCTCTTCAGGAGTGGATACCAGTGTTGTCTTGGCCAATCTGGAGCAATGAGAATCATTTTCGGCCTCTCTGCTCTGGTTTTTAATAGAACTTTGGGCAGCAGAGGAAGAGGCGGAAAGGCATAGACTGTCAACGTTGTCCAATTGAAGGAAAGTGCGTCCACTTTCCAGGCTTGTGGATGATAGGTCCTTGAACAAAATTTTTTCAATTGACAATTTCTGTGGGTAGCAAAGAGATCTATGTCTGGCTGTCCCCATGCCTGAGTTATCTTTGTGAAAACTTGAGGATGCAACTTCCATTCATGTGGATCTGTCATATTTCTGCTTAGGCTGTCTGCCAGTGTGTTTTCCTTCCCTGGCAGGAATTGTGCCTGTAGTTGAATCTGCAATTCCAGTGCTGTGTTCCATAGGGTCATGACTTGCCTGCACAGGAGGTATGAATGAGTTCCTCCCTGTTTGTTTATGTACCACATCACTGTGGTGTTGTCTGTCTTTATCAATAGCTGGCCTGGATGTAGTAGGTCTTTGAAGGCCATAATAGCATTTTGCATGGCTAGCATTTCCTTTTGGTTGATGTGTAGGTGCTTCTCTTTTTGGGACCATTTTCCCTGAATGCACTGATCTGTCATGCTCCCCAGGCATAGTCTGAGGCATCTGTTGTGATGATTTGAGTTGCTTGAGGTATGCAGAAAGGGAGACCTATGTTTCTCTGGCATGCCTGAGCCCACCACAGAAATTCCTTTTGAAGGCATGGAATGAGTGGTATTATTGTTTCCAAGCTGTGGCTGTGTTGAGACCACAAGTTTTTTAGGTACCATTGAAGTTTCCTCATATGCAGCTTTGCACATGGGATTAGTAGGATGCAAGATGCCATGAATCCCAGAGCCTGCAGGACTTTCCTTGCAGTAAGCCTGGTGAAGGTTGCCATTTTGCTGAAGTATTGAGACAGTTGCCCTTGTTTGTCTGGTGTGAGGTAAGCCATGTTGGTGGTTGTATTCAAGCTGGCACCCAGGAAAATTATTTGTCGAGAGGGTATTAGTTTTGATTTCTTTTTGTTGACTGTGTATCCCAGAAAGTTCAACAGTTTTATTACAAACGCCAGGTGTTTCAGAAGTATGTCCTTGCTGTCCGCTTGGATCAGGCAGTCATCCAGATATGGGTATATTTGTATTCCTTGAAGTCTGCAAAAGGCGATTACTGATGCCAGGCATTTCATAAACACTCTGGGCGCAGTAGATAAGCCAAAGGGCAACGCAGAGAATTGATAATGGGTTGAACCTGCAAGAAATCTGAGGTATCTTCTGCAATCTTGTCTGATAGGGACATGCAGGTATGCCTCCTTGAGGTCCAATGTTACCAGCCAAGACTCCTTGCCCAGCATGGGAAGAAGTTGCTGTAATGAGAGCATCTTGAATTTTGGTACCTGTAAATATGTGTTTAGGATGGATAGGTCCAAAATAGGTCTCCAATCTTTGTCTTTTCTTGGTACCAGGAATAGTCTGGAATAGAACCCTTGACCTTGTTCTTTTGCAGGTACCTCTTGAATCGCTTTCATGTCCATGAGAGCTGAAATTTGTTTTTGTGCCTCTGCCCTTTGATTTTATGGCAGGTTTGGCATGCCTCTCATTTTTGGAAGGGTGTGAAAGTGGAACCTGTAGCCTCTGTCTATAATGTCCAGAATCTATTTGTCTTTTGTAACAATATGCCAATTTTTTTAGAATAATGCCAGTTTTCCTCCCAAAGGTGCTGCCATTAAAGCTTTGCTTGGCAGGTAAAGGGGGAAGTCATTGCGTCTGCTTTCTGAATGACTGTGATCTATCATCTCCACCTCTTGGAGTTGGTGTTTGCCACTGCCTGGCTTTGTAAGATCCTTGAGGTTGTCCTCTACCCCTTGGGCATCTGTATCTGCCCCTTTGAGGTCTGTCCGTGGCTGGAAAGGACCAATTTTTTGAAGGCCAGTTTCTGCTGAAACGTGGAGGTTGTACCTGCAGGAAATCTTTCACTGTTTGCATTGATTTCGCTTTTTCCTCCATTTTCTTTAGTACCTCCTCAGCTTTAACACCAAACAATACATCTTTTTGAAGAGGTGCATCTAATAATTTAGCTTTGACATGATCTGGTAAGGTTTGCTCTTTGAGCCAAGCATGTCTACGTATAACAGACCCCATTACAGCAGCTCTACATGAGGCCTCTAGAGCATCAAAACCACACTGCAAGGTATGCTTACCCACTTGCTCTGCACCATGCAACAAATCCTGCAACTCTTTTAAATCTGGTTGTTCTGGTTGTGTCATTTTGCTTTTCAACTGAGATAACAGAAGCTGTTGATACTTTAACATATGGAACTGACAGTTTAATGCCCTCATGGTTAAAGTGGCCGAGGTATACACCTTTTTCCCTCACCTTTCTAAAGCTCTGGAATCTCTCTCTGAAGGTAATGGGTTTTTAGCAGTAGAGGCCTTAATTCCCTTGGGACCCTGTGAAATAGTTTCTGGGTCAGCAGTATGGCTTTTGTATAGGAATTGGTGTGAATCAGGAACCCGGTAATACCTGTCTGGTTTAACAGGAGCTGGAGGTAAAGAATCTGGATTAAGGCTGGCTTCTGTGTACACATCATCCAGTATATCTAAAACAGGAGGGATAGCCAGGGGCCTATGTTGGGGGAGCAAGAGAAAATCCCTGAGCCTTTTCTTGGAATCTGAGTAATCTTGGCCTTCCCAGTGAAAGTGTTCCCTCAATGTATGTAGGGTTTCCCCAAAAGAGTGGTCCTCAGGGGGGGAGACCGAGGGAATAGACTCCTCTGCATCAGAGTCTTCAAAGGGAGAATAGGCATAGTCCTGGTCCTCAGAATGTTCAGAGGTAATAGAGGCTTGATCAGAGGAAGGGTAGTCTTCCTCTAATCTGGGCCTTTTGTCCGAGGGGGGTTGAGAACCCCTGATAAGAGTAATCAAATCCTCAGCCATTTTGAGCATCTGTTTTTTAGGCATGGGGCCTTGAGAGGGAGTTTGAGGTCCCTGTTGTTTGGTTTTCATGGCTGCTTTAGATTTTGTGAAAGCTTTAATGGAGAAGGAGGGAGGCCTGAAGACACCTTGAGAAATGGCAGGCCTGTCTAAACTCTGAGTTTCCCTGCCAAGAGTGGCGTCGGTATCTGTAGTAGGAATGGGGACCGAGGAGCCTGCGACTTCGGGTACTGAAGACGCCGGTAATGTAGTGTCATCGGTACTCAGGGGCTGCGTAGGCGCCTCGCTGAGAACCGGAGAACCGGTAGTCGGCCTTAGCGTGGTTTCAATGGTCGGTGCAGACCTCGCATGTCGGTCCTTATCTTTGCGTTTTTTACTCAAAACTGGAGTCGGAGTATCCGACGACATAATATAATTACATTTTTACCAAAACAGTGAATGGCGAACTCCACCCGGTGCTTAATAGTGCGCTTGTTGAATCTAGCACAAAAACAGCAGGCTGAGACGTCGTGGTCTGGGCCTAAGCAAGGTATACAGAAAGAGTGGAAATCCTTATGCGGTATTTGCTTCCCACATGAAATGCAATTATTAACTTTGTCTGACATCGGTCTGAGGCAAGAAAAGTTTCCCCAACGGGGTACTTAGCTTTTAAGAAGACTTCGGCTGAAATATTTTCGTAAATCTCAGGAGCTGGCCGACCGGCACTTGCGAACTGCTTCTGCTTCGGGCACCGTGCGACAAGAAAGACGGAAGAAGATGGTGTCGGCTGCCTCTTTTATACCCCTGCAGCACTGACGTCAGGGAAGAAGCGACGACAACCGACGCCGGACCTAGACTTTGGAATTCGGCCGACCAAGGACCTGCCTGATGGCAGGATAACCCATCTGTAATGACTACAGCTGTATGCACGATGAACATCAGCCAAAAGCAGATGATGATAGTTGTTTACTAGGCTAACGACCACAATGGCTTTTTTAAGCCTAGCCATGCATCCTAAATCTCTGACAAGTTCCGATACCCTTGATAAGTGTAAGCATGGGCCTGGGAGACAAACCATTTACAGGTTACCCATGTCCATTAGAGACATAGGAGCAAACCAGGGACAAATTTCTGGTTTCCCATCCAGCTGTCCAAGCTGCACTTGAATTTGGTTAGGGAGGAACTCTGCTTCACATGGATGGGGAGCCTGTTCCATAGATGGGGTAGTCTCTGGGATAAATACCTATCTCTCCAGCAGGTCCTATTTATATCACAGGCAAGGTTTAAGTATTTAGACAAGGTAATTCTGGTGCCGTTAGTTTTGTGGATATGCAGGAGGTCCATCAGAGTGGGGTCTGACAATGCCCTGTATGCCAGGCATAGATCTCCCTTCAAAAGCATGTAGGAGACAGAATACAGGGATAGGGCCTTGAGGAGGTCTGCATAGGACATTTTACTTATGCCCTGTATTCTTTTAGTGAGGAAGTGATATTACTGGAGACATATTCCTTTGCATGATTTAATGGGAAGTTAGATTTTTTTCTTAATATATCAGGGCATTTGCTAATCTTCTGCAGGCCATAGTTGCTAAACTCAGATGTCATCATCATCATCATCAACCCCTTTTCCCCCCATTTTCTACAATGGGGTGGGATATCATGTCACTTGTCACCATCGCTCTCTATTAATTTGCACTTTCCTACCTTCTTCACCATCCATGCCTAACTGTCACAAGTCTTCTCTCACACACTCCACTCTCACCTCTTTACTGGATGCCCTGGTTTCCTCTTGCCTTCTTCCTGTCTGTTCCATATCTTGTTCACCAGATTGTTTTCTGCTTTCTTGCACATGTGCCCTAACCACCATAATCTGCTCTCTTGGACATTTTCTTTAATTGGAACACTCTGGTTTCTGATTTTACATCCTAATTTATCTGTCCCACAGTGTGCATCCTACCAACTGTCATGGGCACATCACCTCCATCTCCTCAGGCTTCCTCAACTGCTTTGCCTTCACTGCCCAGGTTTCTGTACCATACAGAAGTTCTGGTCACACTACTGTTTTGTACACATTACTTTTCAGCTTCTTTGGCATTCTTCTGTCATACACTAAACCTGACACTCTGTGCCAGTTGGCTGTAGCCCTCTGAGTCTAGCTTTGACCTCCTCAACCATCCCTCCCAGATACTTGATTGAAGCTGTTAACATATGACACTGTTTTCCCTTCTATGTCAATTTTAATCTTCTTCTAATTTCCCTCATTTACTTCCATTACAGCTGTCTTACCTGTACTCAGTTTGATCCTACATGCTTTCAGTTTGGCATTCCATTCCCCTACCCTTTGCTGAAGTTCTTGCTCAGAGTTTGCCTGTAATGTCACATCATCTGCATACATCAATTTTCTTGATTCATTCCCTATACAGGTTTACAAATGTAGCCCATCACCAGTATGAGCAGTAGTGGGCTCAGAGATGAACCCTGATGCACACCCACCCCCAGTGGGAGCCCCTTAGAGAGACCAAATACTGTTCGTACTTGACTCTGGGTCCATGTACATTGCCTGCACTAATTCTACCAATGTTTCTGGGACTTTGAACCACCACAGAACTTTCCAAATCAGCTTTCTTGGGACCTTTTCATATGCTTTCTTCAAGTCTAGGAATTCCCAGTTCGACTCTTTCTTCATTTCTAGCTTCTTCTCAAGTACCTGTCTGGGTTATTGTGCTGCATCCTGATGTGAATCCGAACAGCTCATTTCTACTACTCTACATATTTGTTTATCACTCGCTGTCTGCAGAACTTTCATGCAGTGTGATAGGAGTTTGATACCTCTATAGTGCCCACTGTTGGGACTGCTCCTTTGTTCTTGAACACTAGAACTAGAATGCTTATTCTATATGCTTTTCTCTCTATACTGCTACAAGTACCCTCAGAAGCCATGTTTCCCCTGTCTCACCAAAAATCTTACCTGCTATGCTCTCATCTGAGCTTGCTGCTCTCCCAGAATCCATTTTCCTTAGTTCTGTTCTTACATCTTCTACGTTGACTGTGTCTGGGGCAGTAGAGCTTCTGTGGGGTTTTCTTCATTCAGACGCTGCTGGAAGTACTCCTTCTATCTGCCTTTGATGTCCTGTGGACTGGTGAGCAGGTTGTTGCTGGTATTCCTTATGAAGGGTGTTTGACTATCTTCTTTATCTTTCTATCTTTGCCTTGCAACCTGATAGGTTTCTGTGTGCCATCCACTGAGTCACTTTCCAGAAGCTGGCAGAGTGCCTCTGATGCCTTGTTGTTTGCTATTGCAACTCCTCTCTTAGCCTCTTTGTTAGCCAACCAGTATTCCTTCCTAGTCTGGTCTGTCTTTTCTATGTCCCACTTTTTCTGCTAAAAATGGAACAATTGGTAGCATTATGATTATTTTTTCCTTAGTTCCTAAGGACCATTTTCCTTTCTGACAGCATAAGTGTTGCATAGATGAGGTGGTGCAGATACGGCAATTCCATCTTAGAGGTATGCAAGGAATGTTCCATAGCAGCGTACACTCTCAGGCTGTAGGGGGCTCACTGTCATTCTGAGGGTCATTCACAGGACAAGTGTGACTCATCCTTAGAGTCTTACAACCATCATCTGAACCCTTAAACCGTTACCATTAGCACTATGCCAACTGGGGAGTCCCATATTCTGCATTTTCAACACTTACCTTTCATCAAGTAGTTTACTAAACACCCTTGACAGACAGACAAATGCAAAGAAGAATAATGCCATAGTTTAAACCAGGGATCTTTAATCTCAATAAACCCTCTACGAGCAGATGGTGGTCAGAAAATGCAACAGCAATCCTATAACATTACAAAGATGGGATCCAGTATTATCACATGGGCCTTTTCTGCTCTACAGATGCTATTTAATTAGTGGATAACACTAAGCTAGATATTTATTATAGAAAATACACATTCAGTTAATATTGCATTTTGTACACAAATTATATGGGGTAAAGAAAAAAAAATAACATTGCACTAGACACATGCATGATGTAGTTATTCACCAATGTTCATTTATTGATCATTTTTGTATTTCAAATCCTCTATCCCCCGAACCTCTCTCAGTGGCCAGTATATATCACTTCATATTTATCTGTATGAGCCAGACCCAGAGCTCAAGTAAAATGTTTTTACTGTTTCCATTTAGTAGATATAACCTCCTGTTTTCTCTCAAATGCTTTTAACTTCATATGTTGCAGCAGGTCTGAAAGGATCTGAATGTAATCTTAGTCCAGCAGAAATCATTTTAATTTTGTGAGCAGCTAGGGTAAACATAACTTTGTGCCAGCTCTGAATGATAAACCCTACCCACTTCACAGCATGATAATTTTACTTTAGGTCACATAGGAGCCAGATATATACTAAAGTACGTTAGACCTAAATTTAATTACACCAAACCTCTAGAGAAAGTAATGTATCACCACTATAAAATATTTTTTGGAACATAAGCATTCCATATTTGTTAGGAAGCTTTTAGAGTGTTACTCTTTAGGTATGACTATATTTCTGGGAATGGAGATGTGCCTTATAAACAACAAATCATAAAGATGGCTCCAAGTACTGTAATGTAAATCCAAGTCCCAATACTGACTGAGTGGCCTTATCCAACTAAAAGTTCTGTATAAATATAAAAAAAATAGTTGTCATTATTTTAAGAACTAACACAATGTGTGAATTGTATATGCAGGTCAGTGTAATTAATACTGCTATACAACTTTTAATTCCCTGTAATATGTACAGGATACAGTACAGTAATCCAAAGGGTGGGAGCTTGGCATAATGGTTAAGGTACTTACATTACAGATGCAAGGTGCAGGGTTTGTTTCTCACATGGGGTAATTGGTTAGGCTTAAAATGGCCCACAAGGGCAGTTAGCCTAGTACTAGTCTATGAATCTATATGAACATAAAACTGAAACATTCATCAGAAGTTCGGTCATAAGTGTATCCAATGCATGGCTCAAAACAAGGGGTGCACTAAAATGTACCACAGAGCATCTTTGAGGTCCTAGTATCTCCAGACCCACAGCTTAGAAGGGTTCCTTCAGCAAAATATGTAGATATCCAGCAGAATCATTCAGCTTGTCCAGCAAAGCTTATGGGGCCTACCTCAAAGGATATGTTATTGTGATATGCTATTGGTAACACACAATATGATGTCCAAACTGGGATGCAGGCATGTGACATTTGAAAAGACGGCTACCATAACAGAGGACTATGGATCATAGTGGTTAAGAAAGAGGCAGTCATCTTCACAAAGATAACTACCTAGACGGTGCTACCTACCTAGGCAGTACCAGCAGAACTTTACTATAATGCAGCTGTGGGATTACATTATTTTTATCAAGAGAAACATAGACACAAAGGCAATTTCTAGTCACTCAGGCACAACTACTAACTGTTTTTTGTAAATTGTTTATGCACATCTACTAACTGGTTTTAGTAAATTGTTTATGTGACACATTAAGGCAGCTAAAGCTCAAGAAATGAGTCAATATTGACACTATAACATATTGGTTCACGATGCTGTATTAACATAAAATTGCATGGGTTCTAAAGCAAGTTGTAGAAACAGGTGTGGTAGCTTGTATCTGTAAGCATTCACCAGCAAAGATTTCCAAAACTGTTGGGCATATTGAACAAACAGCAACTATGAGCCCTCCAACATATTTACTACATAAATGGAAAACACACCAATGTTCTACACAAGAATATAAATACAGATTAAATACAAACCAGACAGAATTAAAGCATAATACTTACACACAATCAATACACACTTATACAAAGTTCAAAAAATACAAAGTTCAAAAATGTACAGAACATATCTAAGTTGCGGAGAAGGCATCATGTTAAAAGGTTGGGAAGCTAAAAATTGAAGTTTGCCAATTACAAACATTAAGGTAATATCTTAGTGTAAAAAACAAAGAGCAGTAAAGAGTGTAGTTTCAGCTGGCAACAACCTAAAGACAGCAGAATGACAAGCACTGTTGAAAACAAACTACTTAGAAAAATTCATAGACTGCATTTCTTATAGAAAACTAATAGCAAATATTGCTCCATGGTCTGTCCTTTGGTCACTTATTTCCGTTCATTGACTGCCAAAGGATCATCAAATTTATAAATATAAAGAGGAAAATAAAATGAAAAGGTGATCCAAACTGCAGTCAAGGAATTTGACTTTCCATGTATTGTTCTTAGTGATTTTATTACAATGAATATGTACCTTAATGCTGATGACTTCTGATTTAGGAAAAAAATCATTAACTATCTCACTACAAAAAAATCAAAATGAGTATTTATTGCTGCCCACTGCAAGTTTCCCTCCTCTTGCGAAAGCAACCATTCACAGTTCATTCATCCAGGTCACTCCTTAAGCAAGTACAGATTTCAGAAATAATGGGAACCTGTCCTAGACAAGGCCAAGCTTTGTACATCAATGATCAGTGGGCTCAAAAAAGCCACATTTTTTGAGGCTAAAATAAGAAAGACAACTATCACAGGATCATAACGAGAGTGTGTGTGTGTGTGTGTGTGTGTGTCAACTATCACAGGATCATAACGAGAGTGTGTGTGTGTCAACTATCACAGGATCATAACGAGAGTGTGTGTGTCAACTATCACAGGATCATAACGAGAGTGTGTGTGTGTCAACTATCACAGGATCATAATGAGAGTGTGTGTGTGTCAACTATCACAGGATCATAATGAGAGTGTGTGTGTCAACTATCACAGGATCATAACAAGAGTGTGTGTGTCAACTATCACAGGATCATAACGAGAAGTGTGTGAGTGTCAACTATCACAGGATCATAATGAGAGTGTGTGTGTCAACTATCACAGGATCATAATGAGAGTGTGTGTGTGTCAACTATCACAGGATCATAATGAGAGTGTGTGTGTGTGTCAACTATCACAGGATCATAATGAGAGTGTGTGTGTCAACTATCACAGGATCATAACGAGAGTGTGTGTCAACTATCACAGGATCATAACGAGTGTGTGTGTGTCAACTATCACAGGATCATAACGAGAGTGTGTGTGTCAACTATCACAGGATCATAATGAGAGTGTGTGTGTGTCAACTATCACAGGATCATAACGAGTGTGTGTGTGTGTGTCAACTATCACAGGATCATAATGAGAGTGTGTGTGTGTCAACTATCACAGGATCATAATGAGAGTGTGTGTGTCAACTATCACAGGATCATAACGAGAGTGTGTGTGTGTCAACTATCACAGGATCATAACGAGAGTGTGTGTGTGTCAACTATCACAGGATCATAACGAGAGTGTGTGTGTGTCAACTATCACAGGATCATAACAAGTGTGTGTGTCAACTATCACAGGATCATAATGAGAGTGTGTGTGTCAACTATCACAGGATCATAATGAGAGTGTGTGTGTGTCAACTATCACAGGATCATAATGAGAGTGTGTGTGTCAACTATCACAGGATCATAACGAGAGTGTGTGTGTCAACTATCACAGGATCATAACGAGAGTGTGTGTGTGTCAACTATCACAGGATCATAACGAGAGTGTGTGTGTGTCAACTATCACAGGATCATAACGAGAGTGTGTGTGTCAACTATCACAGGATCATAACGAGAGTGTGTGTGTCAACTATCACAGGATCATAACGAGAGTGTGTGTGTGTGTCAACTATCACAGGATCATAACGAGAGTGTGTGTGTGTCAACTATCACAGGATCATAATGAGAGTGTGTGTGTGTCAACTATCACAGGATCATAACGAGTGTGTGTGTGTCAACTATCACAGGATCATAACGAGAGTGTGTGTGTGTCAACTATCACAGGATCATAATGAGAGTGTGTGTGTGTCAACTATCACAGGATCATAATGAGAGTGTGTGTGTCAACTATCACAGGATCATAATGAGAGTGTGTGTGTCAACTATCACAGGATCATAATGAGAGTGTGTGTGTGTCAACTATCACAGGATCATAACGAGAGTGTGTGTGTGTCAACTATCACAGGATCATAACGAGAGTGTGTGTGTCAACTATCACAGGATCATAACGAGAGTGTGTGTGTGTCAACTATCACAGGATCATAATGAGAGTGTGTGTGTGTCAACTATCACAGGATCATAACGAGTGTGTGTGTGTCAACTATCACAGGATCATAACGAGAGTGTGTGTGTGTCAACTATCACAGGATCATAACGAGAGTGTGTGTGTGTCAACTATCACAGGATCATAATGAGAGTGTGTGTGTCAACTATCACAGGATCATAACGAGAGTGTGTGTGTGTCAACTATCACAGGATCATAACGAGAGTGTGTGTGTGTCAACTATCACAGGATCATAATGAGAGTGTGTGTGTCAACTATCACAGGATCATAATGAGAGTGTGTGTGTCAACTATCACAGGATCATAACGAGGTGTGTGTGTCACCTATCACAGCATCATAACGAGGCTGTGTGTCTCAGCTATCACAGGATCATAACGAGAGTGTGTGTGTGTCAACTATCACAGGATCATAATGAGAGTGTGTGTGGCAACTATCACAGGATCGTAACGGGAGTGTGTGTGTCAACTATCACAGGGTCATAGCGAGAGTGTGTGTGTCAACTATCACAGGATCATAATGAGAGTGTGTGTGTGTGTGTCAACTATCACAGGATCATAACGAGAGTGTGTGTGTCAACTATCACAGGATCATAATGAGAGTGTGTCTCAACTATCACAGGATCAGAATGAGACTGTGTGTGTGTGTCAACTATCACAGGATCATAACGAGAGTGTGTGTGTGTCAACTATCACAGGATCATAACAAGAGTGTGTGTGTGTCAACTATCACAGGATCATAACGAGAGTGTGTGTGTCAACTATCACAGGATCATAAGAAGAGTGTGTGTCAACTATCACAGGATCATAATGAGAGTGTGTGTGTGTCAACTATCACAGGATCATAATGAGAGTATGTGTGTGTCAACTATCACAGGATCATAACGAGAGTGCGTGTGTCAACTATCACAGGATCATAACGAGTGTGTGTGTGTCAACTATCACAGGATCATAACGAGAGTGTGTGTGTGTCAACTATCACAGGATCATAATGAGAGTGTGTGTGTGTCAACTATCACAGGATCATAATGAGAGTGTGTGTGTCAACTATCACAGGATCATAACGAGAGTGTGTGTGTCAACTATCACAGGATCATAACGAGAGTGTGTGTGTGTCAACTATCACAGGATCATAACGAGAGTGTGTGTGTGTCAACTATCACAGGATCATAACGAGAGTGTGTGTCAACTATCACAGGATCATAACGAGAGTGTGTGTGTCAACTATCACAGGATCATAATGAGAATGTGTGTGTGTCAACTATCACAGGATCATAACGAGAGTGTGTGTGTCAACTATCACAGGATCATAAGAAGAGTGTGTGTCAACTATCACAGGATCATAACGAGAGTGTGTGTGTGTCAACTATCACAGGATCATAATGAGAGTGTGTGTGTGTCAACTATCACAGGATCATAACGAGAGTGTGTGTGTCAACTATCACAGGATCATAACGAGAGTGTGTGTGTCAACTATCACAGGATCATAATGAGAGTGTGTGTGTGTCAACTATCACAGGATCATAATGAGAGTGTGTGTGTGTCAACTATCACAGGATCATAATGAGAGTGTGTGTGTCAACTATCACAGGATCATAATGAGAGTGTGTGTGTCAACTATCACAGGATCATAACGAGAGTGTGTGTGTGTCAACTATCACAGGATCATAACGAGAGTGTGTGTGTCAACTATCACAGGATCATAATGAGAGTGTGTGTGTGTCAACTATCACAGGATCATAACAAGAGTGTGTGTGTCAACTATCACAGGATCATAACGAGTGTGTGTGTGTCAACTATCACAGGATCATAACGAGAGTGTGTGTGTCAACTATCACAGGATCATAACGAGAGTGTGTGTGTCAACTATCACAGGATCATAACGAGAGTGTGTGTCAACTATCACAGGATCATAACGAGAGTGTGTGTGTGTCAACTATCACAGGATCATAACGAGAGTGTGTGTGTGTCAACTATCACAGGATCATAATGAGAGTGTGTGTGTGTCAACTATCACAGGATCATAATGAGAGTGTGTGTGTCAACTATCACAGGATCATAACGAGTGTGTGTGTCAACTATCACAGGATCATAACGAGAGTGTGTGTGTCAACTATCACAGGATCATAACGAGAGTGTGTGTGTCAACTATCACAGGATCATAACGAGAGTGTGTGTGTGTCAACTATCACAGGATCATAACGAGAGTGTGTGTGTCAACTATCACAGGATCATAACGAGAGTGTGTGTGTCAACTATCACAGGATCATAACGAGAGTGTGTGTGTCAACTATCACAGGATCATAACGAGAGTGTGTGTGTCAACTATCACAGGATCATAATGAGAGTGTGTGTGTCAACTATCACAGGATCATAACGAGTGTGTGTGTGTCAACTATCACAGGATCATAACGAGAGTGTGTGTGTCAACTATCACAGGATCATAACGAGAGTGTGTGTGTGTCAACTATCACAGGATCATAACGAGAGTGTGTGTGTCAACTATCACAGGATCATAATGAGAGTGTGTGTGTCAACTATCACAGGATCATAATGAGAGTGTGTGTGTCAACTATCACAGGATCATAATGAGAGTGTGTGTGTCAACTATCACAGGATCATAACGAGAGTGTGTGTGTGTCAACTATCACAGGATCATAACGAGAGTGTGTGTGTGTCAACTATCACAGGATCATAATGAGAGTGTGTGTGTCAACTATCCCAGGATCATAACGAGAGTGTGTGTGTGTCAACTATCACAGGATCATAACGAGAGTGTGTGTGTCAACTATCACAGGATCATAACGAGAGTGTGTGTGTCAACTATCACAGGATCATAACGAGAGTGTGTGTGTCAACTATCACAGGATCATAATGAGAGTGTGTGTGTGTCAACTATCACAGGATCATAACGAGAGTGTGTGTGTCAACTATCACAGGATCATAATGAGAGTGTGTGTGTCAACTATCACAGGATCATAACGAGAGTGTGTGTGTGTCAACTATCACAGGATCATAACGAGAGTGTGTGTGTGTCAACTATCACAGGATCATAATGAGAGTGTGTGTGTCAACTATCACAGGATCATAATGAGAGTGTGTGTGTCAACTATCACAGGATCATAACGAGAGTGTGTGTGTCAACTATCACAGGATCATAACGAGAGTGTGTGTGTCAACTATCACAGGATCATAATGAGAGTGTGTGTGTGTCAACTATCACAGGATCATAATGAGAGTGTGTGTGTGTCAACTATCACAGGATCATAACGAGTGTGTGTGTGTCAACTATCACAGGATCATAACGAGAGTGTGTGTGTCAACTATCACAGGATCATAACGAGAGTGTGTGTGTGTGTCAACTATCACAGGATCATAATGAGAGTGTGTGTGTGTCAACTATCACAGGATCATAATGAGAGTGTGTGTGTCAACTATCACAGGATCATAATGAGAGTGTGTGTGTGTCAACTATCACAGGATCATAACGAGAGTGTGTGTGTGTCAACTATCACAGGATCATAACGAGAGTGTGTGTGTCAACTATCACAGGATCATAATGAGAGTGTGTGTGTGTCAACTATCACAGGATCATAATGAGAGTGTGTGTGTGTCAACTATCACAGGATCATAATGAGAGTGTGTGTGTGTCAACTATCACAGGATCATAACGAGAGTGTGTGTGTCAACTATCACAGGATCATAACGAGAGTGTGTGTGTGTCAACTATCACAGGATCATAATGAGAGTGTGTGTGTGTCAACTATCACAGGATCATGAGAGTGTGTGTGTGTCAACTATCACCGGATTATAATGAGATGTGTGTGTGTCAACTATCACAGGATCATAATGAGAGTGTGTGTGTGTGTGTGTGTGTGTGTGTGTGTGTGTGTGTGTGTGTGTGTGTGTGTGTGTGTGTGTGTGTGTAAAACTATATCATTTGCACCCTTGTGTCGTGCAGGTCTTATTAGCTGCATCTCAGTGAGTTCAAACCTCTCACTGACAGAACAGCCCTGCCTTGACATTTGTAAACACTCAAAACAGCTTTCCATTTTTCATTAATTGTACTACTTTTATAATAAGCACATGTAACACCCTCCTTAATGCATGAAAGAAATGATTTCCTCAGCCAAGCTGGTGCTTCTGTTCATATTAAGACAGCTTTGGGATCCTCTGCCTTAATGATGATGTGTCAGAAAACATTTAAAGCCCAGCTCTTCTTTGTTAGATCACCTTTGAGAGTGCAGTACAGCAGAAATATGAGTACAAGGACAATGATGAGGCATGTGTGCTGGTCAGTGTAACCAATAAACCTAAAAACTCCTAAAGACAACAAGTACAATACTTATGAATTTCAGAATATATTAAAGAAGTAAATGTCACCTGCTATAACTTTTTACCTTGTAATTTGTTAGTAGCACTCCATTGATATCTGGACTCCCATCTCTAGGTCTCTCTCCTTCCATGCCCCCCCCCACTTAACTCTGAATGAGGGCAGGCAGATAAATACACAATAACCACTCATTTTATGTTCTTAAAAATCATGTAGCTACATTTCCCAACAATGTTCACATGGGTTGCAGATAAAGTAATGTTTTGAATAACTATTGCCTCAGACTGTTCTCTTAGTTTCTCAGTCACATCCCTAGACCTTTAAAACTTCCACAACTTGAATTGATACAATAAGTAGCAGGTTCAGAAACACATAGGTGATACATTATTGGTGTGCAAAAAATGGTTAAATATTCCTCAAACGAGTTTTCCCAAAACCTCTTAGAAGTCACAGGAAGCCTTTCTCCTACATATCACTTATTTGAAGATAAGATTATTACTCACAAATCTGTTAGTAAAGCTATTATGTAGATGTCTAATGTGCCAGATACCTGGATGATAAAATTAAAATACCAGAACATTTAATTTACTAATACTATGGAGCTCCATTTCTCATAGTTAATAAAAGTTCACAGTAAAATAAAAGAGAAACAGGAAACAAGAGCATCACTTACTTGGACAAAAAAGTACAACAGGAATACGGGTATAAAGACGGCAATGGCCATTGGCGATGCTACTGCAATGATGACAAAAATCTCTGAAATAACCACAAATGTGGTTATGCAGACCACTAAGGTCTTGGGGATTATGTTGTCAATAGTTTCCAGTTCTTTTGCAAAGCGGTTAAGTAAGTTCCCAGTTGGAGTTCTCTCAAAGAAGCTCAAAGGGCACCTTAAGACGTTGATAAGGAGCTTGAAATGAAGAGTACGTGAAACAATTACGCAGCCTATTGTGGTAAGGAGTGCTGCAAAAAATGAGCCAGTAGCTGTCAAATAGGGGGGAAAAAAGGCAAAGTAAGACCACGTCCTTGAGAATACAAACAATCAAAATACAGTTTCAGCATTAACCTTAAAATGTTTGAAAGTTTTTATCAAGTAAGCTGTTATTTTAGCTGTAATACAATACTAGATATTTTTTCCAACAGATCAGTAATAAACAATCCAAATCTGCTTACAGATACCAATACCTTAATGATTGAAAACCACCCCCGTGAAGGTAATTTGTCATATAGCAAATCCTCCTGAGAGTAAAGTCGTACAGGTCCATGGTAAGGGAAAACTGGAAGCAACAAAAAACCCAGACAGTATTCAGATTCTAGCAAACATACATAAAGTCATAAACGCCCACGGTAAAGGAAAACTGGAAGCAAAAAAAACCCAGACAGTACTCAGAGTCAAGCAACCATATATAAAAACACTTAAGTAAAAGAAAACAACATACTTTACAAATTTTAAAAATCCTTCTGACTCACATCTAGTGTTACTAGCCTTCATATACATGACATCACAATATGTCATAAAAAGGTAGGTTAATGATTAGGTACTAGATCATTCTATGTTATGGTACAGAACTGACCTGCAGCCATTAACATGGCTATAACAAAAAAAAAATAAAGATTTTCACCAGTACTTAACACAAAATGCTACACCTTGGTACAGAGAAATATACATATGTAATCACTGTATGATGTAAGATTTCAAAGTTGCATTGTTATACTACAGTTTTCTACAGTTTATATAGAATAAATGGCAAATTAGGTTCAGAGGTTTGTACTAGGCAAGCAGTATGTACAACCTTATACAGTCTGGCCATGTACAGTAGAGAGAACAACTGGTAGGTTTATCTTCCTTCTAGACATGGGTCCTGCTACTACCCCCACCAGTAAATTAATGTGAAGCCCTCCATTCTTCCAGTCTTAACTTGGAGGAGGCTAAGGTGTTACCCCATTTTACTTAAAGAAGTTTGTCCGACACACAAGGAATCCTTTAGGTAATGACCCTATCCCTTCGAGTCACCTTATTTACATTATAATATAAATTGAGTGTTTCGGAGTATATATTTCTAACATTACCAGTGTTTATGAGGTGGATGAGATCTACCAAAACAAGACTATTTTAAAGCCTAATAGACAAGACAGAGATCTACATGCAGGATGGTACATGATGGAAAAAAAAGTGAGAGACATTTTAATTTGACAGGATAACGAAAGAAGCCTGGCCCTTTGACCTTATTTATTTAGAAAACTGTGAGGCCTTTCAAGCTAAAATAGGTGTTTGGTAAGACACACAGCAATCAGGGAATTAGATTCATTAACTGGTCTCTCAAGCAATGAACACAGGGGAACTAAGACCGCTTCGGTACTTAATGTTATCTATTTACAATTAACTACGCAATGAAAAGATTTCCTTACTGCAAATGATACACAATGATCAAATGACAGTTTAATGCCAATAAAAGTGCATAGCTCTCTAATGGCCATATCAGTCATAAGCAGGGTTCCATTTATGGGATAAGCAATAGCAAAGGGGGGTTTCCCAATTTATTTATTTGGGTGTCATTGACTTTGTCGTAGAGTGCATTTATCTTCTGCCTGTGTTTTTGATTGTCAGTAAAGTGGTCACGTCATATTGTAGTCAACCTTCAACAGTTAGACTGCAGTATAGTTATGGATATTTCCTCCTTCCCTCCAGTTGTATGACTGTGGAGTTAATATATTTAATTTCCAGGGTGAGGGATTGGTGTGTAGTTTTTACTTATTTAATGTTTGTGTTTATTTGTCTTTTCGGCTTTTCCCAGTTTGGGGTCGCCACAGCGGAACTCCGGTCCGCTAATTCATTGGCATTCAATTTTTATGGTGCTGAGTTGCCAGCCCGACGCCCAACCTTCAGTGAAGGCACGCCCATTCACGCATTTTGTAAGCCACTCTACCATGGGGAGGACATGCAGACTCCACACAGAAGGCACTCCAGTCGAGAATCGAACAGGAGACCCTCTTGCTGTGAGGCAACAACGCTACCGCTGTACCAGTGCGGATCAGTTTTTACTTATTTAATGTGATTGCAAAAGTAAAAGGTCTGTTTACATTTGTGTTCATTCCATTTTGATGTTGCTGTTTTTTTTATCAATACAGATCACCGATGAACCTGTTCAATATATGTGTTTATGGCTGATGAAAGGTTATTCTCGATTTAAAAGAATATGATACATTTATACAGTTACATTAAGTCTAAGGCCAAGGTCAGAACAACAGGTACTGACTCTACCCCTCTTTGGAGAATACAAGAGTCTGTTACAAGAATCAGTTAATGGCACCCAGTTTGAAGACACCTGCAGACATGGTCAGCCACAAACACTGGACATCAGCTTTACATCAGAGATGGAAATGCCAAAGAGTAGGGGGATACAGCACAGAACCCTGAGAAAACAAGTCAAACTATATTCATAGTTCAATAATAGTCTCGCATCAAGCTTTGTGCCCACTGAATGGCACACAGCAACAGTTATCCCACTCCACAAAGGGGGAGCCACCACTGATACAGGGAACTATCGACCTATTAGCATAACAAGCCAGGTCTGCAAGGCCATGGAATGTATCATCATGGAGCTCATAAACAAAGACATTGGTAACCTCCAAACTCTGGATCCCACCCAGTTTGGGTTTGTGAAAGGCAGATCATGCCTCCTGAACCTGATTGACTCCTTTGAGGCAGTCACCAAAGCCGTGGATGAGGGTAAGGTGGTTCACACAGCCTATCTTGATCTCGCCAAAGCTTTCGACACCATCCCCCATTCTGGAATTATAGATAAACTCACTAAACTAAGTATAAATCCCTATGTCATAAGATGGATTGCCAACGGGCTCACTGACAGAACCCACACTGTAAAAGTTGCAGACTCCAAATCTGACCTCAAGACAGTGACAAGTGGAGTGCCACAGGGTTCCATTCTGGGACCTCTCCTGTTTTGTATCTACTTCTCTGAAGTGCAGGCTAACACAGAAGGCCTCTGCCTGACAAAGTTCACAGATGAATGCAAACTAGGAGCCATAGTCAAGTCCCCAAATGATGTGGACATCCTACAGAAGGGCCTCACTGAGACAGATGCCTGGTGTCAGAGTCATGGCCTCAAGCTCAATGTCAAAAAGTGCAGTGTCATCCCCTTTGGTAAAAACTCCGTACCCATGAACTACCACATAGGCAGCAATCTACTTAACACCGAATGCAGGATAAGAGACCTTGGGACCCAGGTGGACAGTAGTCTCTCCTTTGATAGTCACATCATCACAGTAGTCAGAAAGTCCTTCTACGTGGCACAGCTCATCATAAAAGGGTTCTCATCCAGGAAAAAAGAGGTCATTGTTCCCCTCTACTCATCACTCATTAGACCCATTATAGAGTACAACACCCCTTTTGGAATGTACCTCACAAGACATCTGCAGCAGATGGAAAGGCCACAGAAGTACCTCACAAAGAGGATTACTGGCCTCAAACAAATGCCCTACACTGACCGTCTCAAAAAACTCCAGCTTTACTTCATAGCATATCGCCTACTCTGAGGTGATCTCTGCCTAACATATAAAGCTATGTCAAACCCAGAGATGTTGGACATGCTACAACTAAAGAAATCCTAATCCCTCCAAGCTACACGCTCTAGAGATCTAAACCTTGTCACCACAATAAACAGGACACACTGGAGGGATAGATTCCTGTCTCAGAGACTTCCTATACTCTGGAACAAGCTACCCATCTATGTCAAGCAAAGTTCTTCATTAGCACTCTTCAAGAAAAATCTTGATGAGTGGATGGGAAATATATATACACACAGACACTAACATATATATATATATATATATATATATATATATATATATATATATAATATATTATTTAGAGACAATGTGAATGGGGTCAGTAAGTGATAAAGCCAAAATTCAAATGTATTGAGGAATGAAGACATGAGTCAGAGGTTTACAGATGCATACTGTACACACCTTAATAAACCAGAGCATGGGAAGTGGATTCAAAAGGAGTACAAGTGCAAGTACTGTCAGATCCTGTAGACAGACAGAAGTACATAAATATCAAATATATGGTTGTTCAATGCTTTGAAGGCCTTGAAACATCTCATCTCAAGGAATACAGACACCACAAAGACATGGTACATAAACCCTCTTTGCAAACTGGCTTTGATAACCTAGGAGGTAGCAATTCACCTCAATTTGACCACCTCATACATTCTGTCAATGAAAAACATTACTGCAGACAAGTTCAGCAGGACTAGGACAGACCCTTAGACCCTCATACATGGAAGCTTCATCCTGGGGTGTTCAGAGAATTGATCAGATTTGTTTGCCTATTTGCAGAACAGATAAAGTAAGAAATTCTGCTTCAGCGTTCCTTGCAGTTAGGTCTGGAAGATGGATATCTTCTCATTTCTATGGACGGAAATGTTCCTGTATACGTTTCCACTCTTTCCACTACCAGGGTTACTCTGAAGATCCAGAAGGACTCAAACTGTGGTGGTGACCTCCCCATCTGGGCAAGGCAACAGTGGTCCTCCCTCCTTTTTAATTTGGCCTAAGGAAACTACCACAAGCTTCCCTTCAGACCAGATTTACTCACACCCTAATCTGGAAAATCTTCAATTAACTACCTGGATGATATCATTTTCTTACCTTCTGGGCACCTTTATTTCTGAGAACATCCAGCAAGTACTAAAAGAAGTGAGAAAGCTTCTTACTAGAAAATTATACATTTGCAAGTGGAAAATAATTTTGAATTTGTGCCACTGACAGATCCAGGCCCCTTTTCAGGCCCAGTTGCCACTGGTTCTTGATTATTTGTGTGAGCTACTGTCTTATGGTTTGTTGCATTCTTCTATTAAGGTATACTTTTCAGTCCTTTCTGTATGTCTGCCTCAGATTCCACCACCCCACTTTCTTAACAATGCTTGAGTTAAACAGTTTTTGAATGATGTCTTCCATAGTCACTCACATAGGAAACATATGGTACCTCCTAGGGATCTTAGTTTTTGTGTTTGAGAAGCTTACATTGTCTCCCATTCGAACCAGACTATGAACCTGATTTGAGGTTCTTAACATAGAAGACTGTTTTACTTATTGCTCTGACATTGGCTTGGTGAGTATCTGAGTTATAAGCACTTATGAGTCAACCATATGCCATTTTTCACAAGGGCAGGGTTTCATTGAGAAAAAAAAAACACCTTCATGTTTGACTTCAAGCCTGACTGTTGATCTCCCAGTCTTCTTTCTTGAACCAAAGAACAAGGGAGAAAGAATGATTCACTTTCTGGATGTACATAGGCAGCTCAAATACTACCTAGACAAAACTCAGCCTTTCAGGAAAGCTGCACAGTTGTTCATTTCCTAAGAAGGTAAGAGGGAAAGACTGCAGCCTAGGAGCCATAGTCAAGTCCCCAAATGATGTGGACATCCTACAGAAGGGCCTCGCTGTGACAGATGTCTGGTGTCAGAGCCATGGCCTCAAGCTCAATGCCAAAAAGTGCAGTGTCATCTCCTTTGGTAAAAACTCTGTACCCATGAACTACCACATAGGCAGCAATCTACATCGCCATAGTAGTCAGGAAGTCCTTCTAAGTGGCACACCTCATCATAAAAAGGTTCTCATCCAGGAGAAAAGAGGTCATTGTTCCTCTCTACTCGACACTCATTAGACCCATTATAGAGTACAATGCCCCTTTTGGAATGTACCTCACAAGACATCTGCAGCAGCTGGAAAAGCCACAGAAGTACCTCATAAAGAGGATTACTGGCCTCAAACAAATGCCCTATACTGACTGTCTCAAAAACTCCAGCTTTACTCCATAGCATATTGCCTACTCCGAGATGATCTCTGCCTAACATATAAAGCTTTGTCAAACCCAGAGCTGTTGGACATGCTATACCTAAAGAAATCCTAATGCCTCCGAGCTACACGTTCTAGGGACCTAAACATTGTCATCACAATAAACAGGACATGCTGGAGGGATAGATTCCTGTCCCAGAGACTTCCCATACTCTGGAACAGGCTGCCCATCTATGTCCAGCAAAGTTCTTCATTAGCGCTCTTCAGGCCCTTGGGCCGATAGCCTAGTACCTACCTATGAACCTATATGAACCTGTCACTAAGATGATGATTTCTAGATTGTCCCATGAGATAACTTTTTGTTATCCTCACCACAGTAAGCCACTTCCAGGCAGGATTACATCCCATTCATCAAGGTCATTGGCTTCTTTGGTGCCTTTCTAGAATATTCTAGAGGCAGCAACTTGGTTCTCTGTACACACTTTTACAAAGCATTTCAAATATGAATTCATTTCCAGGCCCAGAATAGGCTTTGCTGGGGACATTCTTCAGGAGCATCTAAAGTCTTAGTTATTGACCTCCTCCTTTTTTTAACTACTCCTGACTAAGCTATGGCAATATATCCAAACAGCTTAGCTACTGCAGGTAGTACAGCTGTATAACTAATCTTACCATAATATAACTAATCTTACCATAATAATAGATGTTCTAATGGATCTTTGTTGCAGTAAATGTACCACCCTCCGGCCTCCTATTTCTTCTCTTAGTGGTTCCTTTTGTTGTTGCTAGGCTACAGTTGTTTTAACCCTATTTTTAGTTATGATTCACTTTTTGTTTTCTAGCAGAAGTATTCATGGTGCTTGTCTCATTCCTGGGCAAATAAATGCTCTGAAGTGTTGGCACTCCAACTGCCTTTTATATGGGGTACCTGAAGTGCCCCTGGCAGTTAGAGCACATGAAGGGTGCCCAAAGCTCTGGGAAGTTGGTCTTTGCAGGGGCCAAGACCCCCAAATTGTTTAGATTACTTCAACTTTATGAGCAGTGAATTAGTTTGGACATCAAAGAGTTGTGTAGAAGAATGGCCCTAGCAGTTACTGGAAGTAATTTGGACTTTTCTGGAATGTTATAGTAATGTTTTCTCCCTGGGCCTCTACTGAAAATGGAAATATATCCAGTTAGACTAGCCCAGTAAACAAATGTAAAATAAAATAAAATAAATAAATAATGTTTTCTGGGACCACACAGGCTTATGAATCTGCAGATCTTGTTTGCAGTCACTTGCAGAGTATGGGTGTACTGAGCAGATGCTAGAGCAAATAATGGTAGACAGCATTCTATTATAGGCATTACCATTTGTAATTCCTGAACTCTAAATTAACTAAATTCTCTTAAAAGTAGATGAGAGTAATTGTAAGCTACCCTAAGCTGAACAAGTATTGCTTTTGCAATGTTTTGCATGTGTAGAGCAAAGATGAATTGTTGGTCAAAAGTTTATACCTTTGTTCAGTTAAGTTAGGCAGTGGATTGCTTTGAGAGTCAATAAAGTTTAACATGGGATTGGGTTTAAGTTTTTGGTGTGTCCCAAAAAGCATCGGATAAGGTGAAGATATGAATATATACTTACCTTGAATGCAGTTTGGATAAGGTGTTTATGTGGGAAGTCATTACAGAAGGAAAAACATTTGTTTTGGATGTCTATGTGGATGGGAATGTAGGAAAAGTTCTTTCCTTCTATTTGTATAGTTGTAGAACTGGTGTCTAATACAAAACAGTATTTTGTAAGGGAAAAGTGGAATAAAAAGGATGCAATTTTAACTGAATAAAATAAGGTGGGATATTAATGATGACATGGAACTCTTTTAATCATACGATACTGGAGTCAATAAAAGATAGCAGAATATTACCAACAGAAAGAAGAGTGGATACAAACAATGGCTCCAGATTCCAAGTAAAAATCTTTATTACAGTACATAAGCGCTTTCACAGTTAGGAATCACTGCTTCCTCAGAAGTTAAAATAACACTGAAAAACCATCATTTAAATACTGTTGACATCATATCCTGTATTCAAAATACTAATTGTATAATTAAACAATTATTCCTGATGTCATATAAGTGTTCCCTTATCCTGTCCTTCAGACGCCTATCTGTCTTACCTATATAGAATGATTGGCACCGTAAACAGTGTCATTACAAAACAATTACCCATAAGGGTATCAATTACCTACTATTTCCCTAGTTAGGCTAACGGCAGATGATTGTATTAGGGAAATAGTAGGTAACAATCCCAGTTTTGTGTACAAGAACATGAAATCTCTCAAGAGATTGTAGAGTTTTCCAAAGAAAATTAATACACTTATGGATAATTGTTTTGTAATGACACCGTGCAATAATTGTAATTTTTGCACTTATTTAGACACTTCAGGACATTTCCTTCATTCTGATTTCAACAAGTTATATAAGTTTAAATTAATGGCAACTTGTGTTTCTGTCCACCTTGTATATTTGGCACACTGTTTAGGGTGCCAATCATTCTATATAGGTAAGACTTATATGACATCAGGAATATGACTAAGACTAATGCGTTAGCTAGACATAATATTGGGAGAGATGATGCACATCATTTTAAGTTCATGGTTGTGGAAAAAACAAAGCTGGATGGGAGAATGGGAGACATCAAAAACAGAACAGAAGTTTTAGAAACAAAATAGATCATTAGGATGAGGGTTGATGCTGGCAGGGCCTTAAATGATAAAGTTCCAGTGAAACCTATCCTTAAAGCTAGACCATTATATAGGTGCTTTTTGTACATGTATTTATGTATGAAGTTCATATTTACATTTATTAGGACAGCAGAATATTGTGTGTGTGTGTGTGTATATATACATATATATATATATATATATATATATATATATATATATATATATATATATATACACACACACATATTATAAACATATAATTATTAAATTATTTTCTTATAATTGTATTATTTTATATATATTTTTTATTTTTTTTATATATATGTTCTTAATATATTTGTTACATACTTGCTATTCAGTTTGTTTGTGTGCTTAATATATGGCTTAAGGGATGGTTGGCTTTCATTGTGAAAGTGCTTATGACTGTAATAAAGACTTCTACTTGGAATTCACTTGGAATCTGGAGCCATCGTTTGTATCCACTCTTCTTCTTTCTGTTGGATTTATTTTTGTGTCGAGTGGGACCTTCATCCTGAGCTATGGGATTGTTCCTGCTATATAGTAGAGTATTAGTTTAAGTAGCAGACCTAACCTGGGTGAGATGAATGGGAGATTGATGGGAGATGGTGTCCTATGAGTCCATAATGGAGACCAACAAATGTGCAGCCAAAGATGAGCAGAAAAGAAAATAGAACCAAATTAAGCATGCATCTTCAATAAGCTGGACATCTATGTAACAGGTAGCCTTTAAAAGAAGTCCAAAAGTATTAAGATCTATACAGCCACTATGGACATATTCTTGCATAAAATCAGCTGTCCAATATGTACCTTGCTCTGTATTTATGAAACAGTGGTGACATCCAATATTGTGGGCACCCAAGTTATTACCAAGGCATGGCTTCCATCTAACATGTGCAATGGACCCAGGGACAGCCTTTGATCAACTGGTGCCCTAGGCAAAATGGCTCTGCAGTACCCCCAATGGCTCACAGTGGCCCCATCCTGGTCTACCTACACATCCAGATTACGTTTTTCTTCCTTTTTCTCACAGTTTGTCTTACTCGTCATTTCGTTCCTGTAGTCATTCAACATATTTTAAAGAAACCATTTCTTTACTGCAAAAAAACAAACAAATACTGGCAAAGCACCCCTGTTGAGTGACTAGGCAGCTGCCTAATTGGCCTATGCCTAAGGCCGGCTATGAATGGACCAGCCGTTATTCTTCTGCGGCTGTATGAGGGATCACAGTCGTACTTTGTCAATGATGGAATTTGTTCTATAGACTTAGAGAAGTGTTATGTTCACTTGCCATGTGTTGTGGCACTTCCTACAGAAATATAGGGTACCAGGGTCATTGCTTCATGCTATCTGGTCACTGTATGTATAACATAAGAGTTATATCCACATTCCCAGCGTAAAATTACATTTGTAATGTGTGCTTGCTTCACCCAAGGTTGTACTGTGTCACCACTCCTGTTCACAATTTTTATGGACAGGCTAGCTAGATACAGCTGTGGTTAGAAGAATGTCTGGTTGGGGGACTTAGAGTTGACATTTCTGTTTGCCAAAGATGACCTTGTCTGCTTGTGACACAACATGTGTCTGTGAAGTAACTTGCTTGAGAATCAAAGTCTTCATCTCTGAAGTTACATGACTCTGCTTTACCAGGTTTAAGTTAATACACCTGAGATTTTTTTTTTATAACTTACCTTGTATTATTCCCAGAAAAGCATATACTGTCACTCGGACGTCAGAGTTCTGCTGTGTCCCATTTACAACAGGATCTTCGACCCATAAAGTAAGCCAGTAGTTATAGCCAAAGGAAGCGCTTTGCTGGCTTATGTAAAATAATGCAGATACAATAAACAGGAACACGCCCATCATTTTCAGGAAATCTTTATACACAGATAATTTTACCTTAAAAACAAAGGAAAACAAAATCAGTGTTGCCAAACATTTACATTATTAAAGGTCACCTTTATTTTAGTTTAATTCTTTAAAAAATGCTGCTGCACTGAACACATTGTTGCAAACTACAATTTGAAGTCAATACTTAAAAGGTCCATTTTTTTACAATGAAATTATAAACTGAGATGTCATCATCCTGAGCTGGTGGTAACTTAAGTAAATGATGAAGACCCCCAAAACATGCACTGGAGGAAGAATAAAAGAAATCCCGCTGTCCTGGAAAAACCTTACCAAGTCTGTATGAATTCCATCTCTGATTTTCCAGTGAAAACACACCACAGACCTACCTGGTCTAGATCAGGCAACCAAAAGTAATGTATATTCATGTGCTTGCTAATTTACTAAATTAACTCTTCTTTTTCAGACCCTTTTCAGTAACAACAAAGCCACACACAGGCGTAAATAAATGAACATATGGGACATTTAAAACAGCATTTATCCAGCATGTTTGCAGAGTTAAGGGAACCATAAAAGCCCATATAAAATTCATGTAGAGCCAGGAGTAAATGTGTAAACTCCAGTCAGACAATAACTGGAATACGGGATTGACCCTGTGATGCAAGTACCTGAACTACTGAGCCATTGTATTGACTAAAAGGTAAGCTTTTTTTCAGTGTTTTACCTGCAGTTTTAAAATTAAAAAGGAGACTGGGTGTAATGTGCACAGTATTAACATTTCAATTACACAGTTTATGAATATCACGGATCAATGAGGAAATACAAGACATGAGGGAGCAAGTGTGTGTGTGTGTGTGTGTTTGTGTGTGTGTGTGTGTGTGTGTGTGTGTGTGTGTGTGTGTGTGTGTTTGTGTGTGTGTGTGTGTGTGTGTGTGTGAGAGAGAGTCAGCAGAGATGGGTCCCTTTATTACTCTGAACACAGTAATGGTTTATCTGTGCCTAACTCTTCTTGAGGAAACCTATGGGAACAACACAGTAAAAAGCTGGGTTTAGAAACACATTAACTAATGTTACAAGGGTGGTCCGATGGGGATAATACTGAGGCATATGGGTACAAATGCAGTCAAAAGCAATGTGGAAAAAAATAATGTCCTTGTTATTCTGTAAGAAAGTACGTCAGATAAATACAATGGCAGAAGTCTGTGAAAAAAAAGTGTCATGATAGCTATAAACATTAAATTATAATTAACTGTTTTTAAATTAAACAGACTGGACCATTTCACAGGCCAAAAGAAGTAACAAATACTTTTTTTAAACGCACGACAGACCACAAAATGGTCTCCTTTGAAGTAAAAATAAAACCTGGAACCCCAGCTAACCCTGGAATGTTCAAGAACTACTCTAAGGCTAACTTCCTACTATTAAGTGATAACCTGGCAAAATTGTAATCCTCCATAAACCCTGAGACCCCTGCTGCCTATGCAGAACTGTTCACAGAAAACCTATAGAAACATGTTAATAGCTGCACAGAGGCAGGTTTACCCACCAGGAAGTAGTAGAGAACTAGCTCAAGAAACAAGCCACCATGGTAGAATCACATCATCAATAGACTATATAACAGAGGGAAGAAAATCATTGCAATAGTTAGATGTAGCACTCAGCAGGATAAAGGAACACTAAACTTCTTTACAATGTTTTCCCTTCTGCAGTATCAATCTATTTACTTCTGCTAGATTTTACAGCTGGAACAATTGTACAGATTTATAATTGTTGATGTAAATATTTTACTGTATGTTCTTTGTCTTGTAATTATTTTTTGTTTCATGAGAAGTGTAACTGTTTTTTTTTTCTGAGAACTGTTTGAAATTCACTTATTAATATAAATGTACTGTGGTGGAGCTTTTCTCGCTGAGCCTTCCCTGAAAATGGGCTCTGCTCCAGTCAGACTTTCTCAGTCCACAAAGACAAATAAATGAATGAATGAATGAATGAATAAATAAATAAATAAATACATACATACATAAATAAATACTTGACTGCAGCTTCCAGACAGGCATCTTGGCTTGTGAATGGAGAATAGAAACAGTCATCCCTCTGCACAAAGGTAGGCTATCTACAGACCATGGAAACTACATGACCCACTAGTCTCATATGCAAAGCCATGGGAACACTTATCATGGAAATGATCGATAATAATATAGGAAGCCTACAGACACTGGACCCAGCCCAATATGGTTTTGTCAATGGTATATCATACTCACTCAACCAAGTGGACTTCTTTGAGAAGGTCACCAAAGCAATGGATGACAGCAAAACAGTTCATATAGGTTCATAGGTTGGTACTAGGCTATCGGCCCTAGGGCCTATACAAGCCTAGCCATATCAATTCCCTGGCTATTTCTTCCAAGAATATTTACTTCCTTGGTCCCCTGTCTAGCAGGGCAATGATGTGATCCCCGGGGTGAATTTCCCATCTCCCATCCAGTCTTCAAGGTTCCTTTTGAAGAGGGCCAAAGAGGTGCTCAGCTTGACATGTATGGGCAATCTATTCCAGAGTATGGGGAGTCTCTGGGTCAGGAACCTATTCCTCCAGCATGTTTTGTTCATTGTGATGACCAGGTTTAGATCCCTGGAGCATGTAGCTCTGAGGGATTGGGATTTCTTTAAGTGTAGCATGTCCAACAGCACTGGGTTTGACATGGCCTTGTATGATATGCAGAGATCACTTCTGAATAGGAGATATGCGACAGAGTATAGCTGAAGTTTTTTAGATGGTCTGCATAGGGCATCATCTTTAGGCCTGTGATTCTTTTAATGAAGTATTTTTGTGGCCTTTCCAGTTGTTGCAGATGTCTTGTGAGGTACATACCAAATGATGTGCTGTACTCTATAATGGATCTAATGAGGGATGAGTACAGTGGGACAATGATCTCCTTTCTTCTGGATGAAAAGCTCTTAGTGATGAGGTGTGCCACATAGAAGGATTTCCTGACTGTTGTGGCTATGTGGTTATCGAAAGTGAGACCACTGTCCACCTGTGTCCCTAAGTCCCTTATCACACTTTCGGTGTTTAGTGTACTGCCACTTATGTGGTAATTCATGGGTGCATTTTTTTTCCAAAAGGGGATAACTATACATTTCTTGGCATTGAGCTTGAGCCCATGGCTCTGGTACCAAGCATCTGTTTCTGTAAGGCCCTTTTGTAGAATATCCACATAATTTGGGGATTCAATAATGGCTCCCAGTTTGCAGTCATCTGCAAACGTTGTTAGCCAGAGTCCCTTAGTGCTGGCCTGTACTTCAGAGAAGTAGATGCCAAACAAGAGCAGTCCCAGGACTGAACCCTGAGGTACTCCACTTGTCAGTTGTCTGGAGCTGGATTTTGAGTTGGCTACTTTTACAGTGTAGGTTCTGTCAGTAAGCCAGTTGGCAACCCATCGAGTAACGTAGGGATTAATGCCCAGCTCAGTAAGTTTTTCTATGATTCCAGAGTGGGGTGTGTGGACTGCCTTACCCTCATCCATGGCTCTGGAGACTGATTCAAAGAAGTCAATCAGGTTGAGGAGACAAGATCGGCCCTTTACAAAACCAAACTGGGTAGGGTCCAGTGTTTGAAGGTTGCCAATGTCTTTGTTTATAAGTTCCATGATAATGTGTTTCATGGCTTTGCAGATCAGGCTCGTCAGACGGATGGAATGATAGTTCCTGGGATCCAAGGTGGATCCCCCCTTGTGGAGTGGGATAACTGTAGCTGTGCACCACTCATTGGGCACGAAGCCTGAGGTGAGGCTATAATTAAACATGGCACTTAGATGAGGTGCCAGTTCATTTTGTAGTTCATATAGTACACAGCCTGGGACATCGTCTGGTCCCATGGATGCATTATTCTTAGCTTTGGAGAGACACAATGCCCATTGTTGATAAACTGAAGAAGTTAGATATAAATCCTTATGTCACCCACTGGATAGCCAGCTAGATCACAAGCAGGACCCAGTAAGTTAGAGTTGGGGAGTCCACGTCTACAAAGTGGCCAGTCACAAGCAGAGTCCCTTGAGAATCAGTCCTGGGAGTGCTCCTTTTTAGCATTTACTTCTCAAAAGTCAAGGCCAATGTCAAGGGCCTCTGGATGACTAAATTTGCAGGTGACTGCAAATTAGGAGCAGTCATAGAATCCCCCACTGACACTACTGTTCTCCAGGAAGGGCTGATATCATCGCCCAGGCCCCTACTTGTAAATGTTTCATCTTTTAAGCCAGTGCTTATACTTATCAATGGTAGCAGCACTTGTCAGAGACTTCAGATGCATGGCTAGGCTTAAAAAAAAACCCTATTGGTCATTAGCCTAATACACACATGTGAACATTTCAGGAACCCCCCCCCCCCCTTTTTTTTTGTAGCAGATAAATGATCGGTCCATGCTTGACTTATTTCTAACTGTAGTTATTATATTTAACATAAGTCACTGTACTCCTGGGAAAGTGTATCCAGCTTGCATGGCTGAATGCAAATACTAGATATATAGTGGAATAAGTGAAACAGAATCTTTTCCAAAGAATAATGATTTTTAATTCAAGGAGACTGTGATACAAAAATGCTAAAAGAATCAAGAGATGTCATGACAAATAAATAAAATGAAGGCCCAGAAAGTCAAACAACCCATCTTAAACTGGAGGATAAAACAGCAACATTTTATATCTACTTTCTTATCTGCTCTGGTTTACTTTGAATATAAGTTGAGCAATGCAGGGAGAAAAAATTAGTAAGGTATGGTCACAGCAGGAGTCCCACTCAGTTTTTAAACCATTTCAATGAGAATTTTTTAACTGAAAAATAACTTTGCAGAAGTGGGTGAAGTTGGGGACAAGCACCTTCATACCCTTTGTGCAGAGAGCTTTGACCCTGAAGCTTTTTAAATAATAAAACGTCCTACACCTAGTATCTGAAGGAACTAAAGCCCTCAGATCTGTATTTATATCCCTTAGCTAGTCCTCATTATTAAATACTTTCTGCTGATTCTGGCTACATATCACACATAAGCATAATAATTTGTCTTGATGTTTACAGTCATTAGAAAAAGCGGTACTTGCATATTACAGCAACCAGATTTGTAACCTTATTTAATTCATATTGTTTCCACAAAATGACTTTATCTTTAAGTAAAACAGGGGTGTATAAAGTCCTAATTACTCTTGTTTCACATTGGTTGTGAAACATGAGCACGAATAAGAAACAGAAGCAGGAGTTTGTCAACCAACTGCAAGCGGACATTTGTCATCACTTGAGTTTTGTAAAACACAGAGCGTTTGTGTCCTAAAATGACCAGAAAAGCCATGTAACTGTTATCTTGTATGTGTTTTACTTGTCTGAAGTACTTTCAAATGAGCTTCCAAAATCAACAGTTGAGAAACACTTCATTGTAGAGGCTTAAATTACATGGTTGTTGCATCCAGTGACTCCGACTTACAGTATTTTTGTTCAAACAATGTTGAGTCAGTTCAAAAACTGTGCCCAAGACTGATGTTAAACCAACTGTTCAGATAAATTCCCAAAAGCAGAAAGAATGACTCCAGATTTGATGCTAATATGTCAACACTGACGTGCACGCCAGCAGGTTGCGAAAAAACGCTGTGTTTCTATCTCCTGAAAGACAAGGACAGCTTACTTTTTTTTTTTACTGAAGTAAAGCTATGTAAAAAGTTTATTGTTGTTCACTTCAGTGTTAGTAAATGTACATGACAAAAAATGTTTTAAAGGAGTGAAAGCATTAGAATTTATATGACGTTAGAAATCTGGTTGCGATAATATGTAAATATCGAAAAAGCTCTTTGCATTGTGTAGTTTAAAGTTCATAGGATCATAGGAGGGTACTAGGCTTAAACCAGAGGTCATTTCAAGCCTAGACATTTCATCCCAATGTAAAATCATAGATACTCTAGTCAATACCCAGGACTGTATTTATTAATGACTGCTAATGTCCAGGAGGGTTGTGGTGCTATCCCTGGTAAGGATTTATGGTCCCCCATCCACTCGTCCAGGTTCCTTTTGAACAGTGTCATAGAGGTGCTCTGCTTCATGTGAATTGACAGCCTATTTCAAAGAAGCGGCAGTCACTAGGAGGTAAATCTGCCCCTCCAGCATGTCATATTCAAGGCACAGGCCATATTTATGTCCCTCGGGTCAGAGATTGCTCTGTAAGCCATGCATAAGTCTCCCTAAGAAGTCTATACGATCCTGAGTATAGTGACAGGGACTTTAGTCAAGCTGTTTAAGGCACATGCTGGAATCCTTTGATCTTCTTCATTAGAAATCTCTGAGGTCTCCCCAATTGCTTCAGATGCTTTGTATGGTACACGCCGAAAGGGGCATTATACTAAATTATGGGCCTGATTAGTGACGAGTATAGACGGGTTATAACCTTCTTTGTTCTTGAGGAGATGGTCTTTGCTAATCAAGTGTGCTATATAGAAAGCCTTCTTTACTACAGTGGACACATGGTGGTCAAAGTTAAGGTCACAGTCTACTTGTGATCCCAGATCTCTTACCACTTCATAGGTACATAAGGTATTGTTAATTTGATAGTGTGAAGGGACACTGTTTTTACTGAAGGGAATGATGATGCATTTCTTTGCATTCAATTTGAGACCGTGACTAAGACACCAGTTGTTGGTCTGTGTAAGACCCTCTTGAAGTATACTGACATCATTTGGGGATTCAATAAATGCACCCAGATTGCAGTCATCCAGAAACTTGGTCAGCCACAGCCTCTTAGTTTTGGCTTGAACTTCTGAGAAGTATATTCCAAAGAGTAGTGGGCCCAGCACTGACCCTTGTGGCACCCTGCTGGTGACAGGTTTGCTGGTTGATGTGCAGTCACCCACTTTGATAGTGTGTGACTGGTTTGTGAGCCAGTTGACAACCCATCTTACAATAAAGGGGTTTACATTCAGTTTGCCAAGTTTATCGGTAATACCGGAGTTTGTGATTGTGTCAAAGGCCTTTGCCAAGTCGAGGTATACTGTGTACACAGATTTGCCCTCATCAATAGCCCTGGTCACATTGTCAAAGAAATCCACCAGGTTTAACAAGCAGGATCTGCCCTTGACAAAGCTGAATTGGGTCTGATCCAAGGTTTGGAGGTCACCTATGTCTTTATTTATGAGGTCCTTGATGACATGTACCATGGCTTTACAGATGAGGATGATCAGACTTATAGGTCTATAATGCCCTGGGCCTGTTGCTAAGCCACTTTTGTGGAGGGGAAAAGCTGTTGCTGTTCTCCATTCCACAGGAACAAAGCCTGATTGAATAGGATACTTAATGGTTATACTAGTTTATGTTTTAGTTTGTTTGTTTGTTTAGAAGACAACCTAAGATGCCATCTGGTCCAATAGAGGCTGTTTTTTGCCTTAGACGAGGCTTTAATGACCAGCTCTTTGGATATGTAGGGTGAGGGGGGAGTTGGGGGCAAGGTTTGTGATAAGTTTGGAGGGGATAAGGGAGTGAAATATTTACCAAATCTGTCTGCTAGCAGGTTTGTTATCTCTGTGGGATCAGTGTGTGTATGATACCAATGGTCACTAGTTCGGCACATGCATGGGCCCTACATTTTTAACTACTTAAGTAGCTGTAAAAGGCCTTATGATTATCCTTGGCTGCGATTGCTAAGTTTTTCTCAGAGTTACCCTAGAGGATTTGACATGTTGTCTTATTTGCCTGTTGAGGCTGAGGAGGGTGCTTTTTCATTGTTGGGGCCTCGCCTTAGTTTTCTTAGACAACAAATTTTTGCATTTGTTGTAAAGTTTATTGATGCTGGATGTCCACTAGGGCAGTCTATATACTTATACAAGTGATTGTACGGGGCTTTAGTGTAAGCTTTGGTATAGTTACCACTTCCAGCTGGGGGTGGTGCTTGGAATGGATTTATACCTTTCCCTAGGAGGGTATAGTTTGCTTTGGTGAAGTTTTTTAGTCTGACTTCACCCTTTATGAGTTCTGGTGTTACTGGCAGTTCTAAGGTGACTGATTTGTGGTCAGATTTAACTAATGAGGATCTGACAGTTTCAGTGGTGCATCAGTTTGTCATGATGGTGAGGATTAGATCTAGTATGTTTGTTCTTCTTGTTGGAGTTCAAAAAATTTGTTCCATGGCATTTGAGTTATCAAAGTCAAGGAACTTTTGCACTAGTGAGTTAGGGCTAGAGTCGGTTTCCCAGTGGTGAGATAATTGAAATCCCCCATGACCAGAGTGTTTATTTGGATTGACTCCAGTTTGATCAAGTAGGCCACGTGTGCATATTGGTCTATGGAGGGGGATCTATAACTATCTATGACTTGAATAGGGGTCTTAACCACAGTAATCTGAACTTGGAGGAAATGCATGGAGGTGCCCAGTCTAACAAGTCTGGAGGTAAATTTATCTATAATGTAGATAGAAACACCACCTTCTTTGGTTCTCATACATTCATTTTCGGTTTGAAGTTGTGGAAGTCGCTGTAGCCTTGCAAGGCTGAGGAACTCTCTGAGGCCTTGAACTAGTTTTCTGTGACTGTAAAGACATCTACATCCTCCAGTGATAGAAGTGCTTCCAGGCTGTGCAGTTTTTGGTTTAAGCTCCTAGCATTTAGCAGCATAACCCTTATTTTGTTATGGTTGGCAATTTTCACATCGGCAATTTTGTTTTTGAAACCTTGCCTAAAAAGGCACTACGGGGAAGGCAAGAGCCTTTGCCAGTAGCTGAAAGCTTAGTGTTGCTAGGTGCAAACCGTCTCTGTCAAAGCAGTGAGGTTTGTCAACCATGTCATCCCAGGTTGACAGAAACTAGATCCCCTTTGAATGACACCAAAATGTAAGCCAATTCTTGAAATCAATAATTTTTGTTAATACTGTGGCATCATTCTAGGTGAGGGTAATATGTTGCTCAAGGCTAGGGATGTATTTGCCTAGGATTCAAACTCTGAGAGCTCAGTCATGTCTCTCTTCATATAGTCCAGTGAGGTACATCTCAGGTCATTCACTTCAATATGAGTTATGAGAGAGTCATAATTGTACTTGTTGCCGAAAGACCTGAGTGCATGCGTGTTATAGCATTGGGATCTCAAGCAATGTTGGGACACCAGCTTACAGAAATCTTCTCTGAGCAGCATGTGTGAACAATCTTTTATGTGAATGCCAGTGACATAAAATAATGCAAAGCTGCATAAAAATACAATGCCTGGCTAAAAGAGCATCAGCCAAGATAAGATAGTGTTTATGAATAATTCCTCTCTTTATCAAGGCATAATTATTAATATAAGCAAATATTTATGTTGAAAATAATTCCTCTAATAATCAAATGTCAGAAACAGACGCAAGTTAGCTATAGACTTTGCAGTATTTTTTTTTTTTAGAATTGTTAGCTCAGCTACTTGTTTGGAAAAAATAGAATGGAAAGGTCACAGCAGCCTGAAAAAGGGTCACACACTGACACACACAGATTTATTGTAACAGCAGGAATGGCTCTTCTATTAGAAGTTATATACAACATGTATTAATCAGTACTTTTCTATTTCTATCAAAACATTCCTAAATTATATGTGTAAAGAATGCAAATAATTTAAAATACACGATTTGTTGCACTAAAGCTTTGTTCTCCTATAGTTACATGTGTAATCTGTAATTTATCAGGCATGCAGTTAGAGGTATTTGCATGGTAATAAGATTTTTAAATGTGGTAGGGCTAAGGCATCACAGATGTTACTGCAACCAGACTCTATTAGATCTGAGAAAATGAATTTTAAAAGTAACAGCATTAGAGACTTAAACCAGGATTTTACACCAGAAAAAGTACCTGTAACCACATCTAGAAACAGATATTTTGATTTACTAAACCATATCAAGAAAAAAGTCTCAAGAGAAATCTAAGTGTTACTGAGGAAAGGTCTCAAGAAAAATCTGACAGTTTTGTTTCATTCTCTAAAGGAATAGAGATGTCAGATTCTAAAAATACCTCAGAAACAGCTAAGGCATCAAGGTTAACTTTATCTTCTAATTTTCCCAGATTTGAAGAAGTTATAAACCAAGCAGATAGTGAAGGTAGTGAGAATTTACAAACAGGAGATCCACAATTTTTATTAGATATTATTCATGAATGGGTCAGTCAGAAGTAACAAAAGTTAGGGGAAAAAGAAATACCTGAAGGATGGAAAAGGAGAAGTCCTATTTATAAACTGCCTTTTTTGATTTATGAATTTACAGAGTGGGGAAAACCAAATCAAAATAAGAGAGATTTTATTAAGAAAACATTTATTCCAGCTCTTTTACAACAGTTTTTTTTGTGTACATTAGCAGTGGTGGTGCTGCGGTAGCGTTGTCGCCTCACAGTAAGATACTCCGCTAAAGCGTCTTCTGTGTGGAGACTTGCATGAATGGGCGTACCTTCGTTGAAGGTTGTATGTCAGGGCTGGCAACTCGGTACGTAAAAATCTACTGTCAATCATTAGCGGACCGGAGTTCCACTGCGGCGACCCCTAACCGGGAAAAGCCAAAAGAAGAAGAACAACAACAACACAAACTATAGAAGCTTTGTCAAAAAATGTTCCAACTTACAGGAAAGTGTAAAAGGATCAAATAGACAAGTGAAAGAGACAGCAGATGAACTAACAGCTTTACATAATGAAATTAAAGAAATAAACACCAAGGCCTACATGCTCAGATTTGGGTAAGAGACCACTTAGCTACGTATTTAATAAGATACAGGAGCTGCAGTTAGCATTACTATAATAACATTCCCAGGAACAAGGACTATAAACTTGCAAGGGTTGGGAAGAAAAATCTCTCAAGCTCAAGTAAGTCTCCCTGTAGAAATAAAGATAGAGGAAAATACCTTCCAGCATGTATAGGTATCAGGTCCTCATCTAGAAAATATCATTGGAAATGATATCTTAAAACAAAGAGGTTACACTATAGATTTGTGTAACAGAGAATTGATTTAAGGGACCATTAAATGAAATATTAATCATATTGGACGCATTATGCAAATACAGTGTCAAAGACCCAAAACAGTATGATTTAGTTGAGTTATTAAAAACACCAAAGCAAGAGTTGACTCAGCTAATTTATTGCTATCAGGATATTTTTGCGAAACACAGGAATGATTGTGGACAAGTCCCTGACTTTATACTTAAAGTAAAAGGCAGTCCCAAGAAACCTATAAAACAATATCCAGTAAAGAAAGAGGCAGAACAGGCAACATTAAATACTGTGAAAGCATTAGAAGCTCAAGGGGTAGTGAGAAAAGTTAATTCACCTGCTAACAGTCTATACTGGCTTGTACAGAAGCCAGATGGACGTTACTATCTTACTTTTCATTACAGAGAATTTAATAAGGTGATACCTTGTTCTTTGCAATAGTAGGAAGCATGCCTGATTTTATTGCTCAGATTCATGGAAAAAAAATGAAAATTTTCTCCACATTAGATGTGGAGTAATGGTTTCTGGAGTATTACTTTAGATAAAGACTCACAATGGAAATTTGCTTTTACTACAGAAGGCCAACAATATACTTGGACAAGAATGCCTCAGGGCTTTCATAATGCTCCAACAGTTTTTCATCATTTAATGCAGGAAATACTAAAACCACTAGAATGTAGACCTTCTATTATTCAATACGTAGATGACATACTTATAGCAACATAAACTGAAAAGCAGCACTTAAATGCATTAACAGAACTTTTCCAAGCAATAAGACAATCAGGATTAAAACTGAACCATAGGAATATCAGTTTATGAAAGATTCTGTTACCTTCTTAGGTGTCACGGTATCAGCAGGACAAAGAAGCGTTAGTGAAGACAAAAAGCAACTCATCAGACAGTTACCAGTTCCAGTTACTGTCACAGGGTTAAGGCAAGCCCTAGGAATCTTTGGATTCTCAAGGGAATGGATACCAGATTATACAGGAAAAGCAAAACCCTTGACTGATATGCTTAGAGGAAACAAAAAGGGAGATTAACTTCTCAACTGGAATGATGAGTCACTAGCAGCTTTCTCTAAGGTTAAGGAAGAACTCATTTCTGCACCTGCTTTGGGTGTCCCAGAAAGCCATAAAGAGTCCATCATACAGTTTGGACACAATGGTCTAACTATGATGGTCATATACAGTCTGGACACAATGGTCTAACTATGATGGTCATAGTGTTGCAAAAAAGAGGATCTCAATATCAGGTTTTGGGTTATTATTCCTGAGCTATAAGTCCAGTTGAGAAAGGAATGAGAGAATGTGAGAAGCAAGCCATGATAGGGTGTACTGAAGTAACATGCCATATGATTCAGGGCTCTCCAATTGTGCTACAAACCAAACATACTCCAGTGAAATACATGTTAGAAGGAAATCCAAAGGGCATGAATAATGCACGACTTGGTAGAATCAATGCAAGTCTTGCAAGTCAGGAAGGAGGAATCAGAGTAGAAATCCCTCAGATTAAGTTTTTACCAAAACTGTTTAATTACCAAGGGGGATCTCATGAATGTCCTGACTTGGAAAATGAGGAGGAACACTTAAGGGTGGGCATCCAAACTATTGAAGGAGTGCCAGAACTGTATACAGATGGATCCAGATTCTGGAGCTCTGAAAAAGTGTGTTTTATGACAGAATGGGTAATATACAATACAGTGACCAAAGAACACAAGAAGGGTGGTCTCCCAAGGGGATGCTCAGCACAAAGAGCTGAACTAGAAGCAGTTAAACAAGCCTTGTTATTGCCCAGACCTGTAAACATTTATACAGTGAATATGTAGTCCGAGTCTTAACATCATCTCTTCCCATTTGGGCAAGAAGAGGTTTGATTACAGTTGATGGTAAACCATTCAGTCATCAGGAAGTGTTGACAGAAATTTGGAGTTTGATAAAAGATGATAATCCTTCTACACTGAGTATAAATAAGGTCAAAGCTCACACCAAAAATGAGGTACACAGTCAGGCTAATAAAACAGTAGATCAGCTAGCAAAAGAAGGGGCCCTTGACTCCAAAGAAACTTATCCAATACAAAATGTTCCTCAACAGTGGGCATGGGAAGCAAATGACATGGAAGAAAAACAAATAAGGGAAATGGTCCGAAATATTTTGAATAAGTGCCAAATGCAAATGGACTTACCTCTAAATCCTTTACCTTTACATTGTACAGCTTACTTTTGTAGAGATCAGTGTACAGAGTATGAACATAGAGTGGAAAGTGAGGTAGGTAAAATTACCCAAATCCAGTGTGACTGGATCATCATAACACCTACTGTATGTGTATTAACAGTGACAGTAACAAATGAAATGAAGCCGTTATGGGGTCCTGAATTTGTATAAGGTGCTCATGTGACCTTAAATGCAAAAACAAAGATAATCATCAGTTAGGAAGCTTAGTAAAAATCATAAGAGAACAGCCAGACATCATTAAGAAAGAGAAATAGAAGAATTTGAAATACAAGGAAGTGAATGGAAATGGGTTAGATTTCCAGAACTTGGTCGGTACCAGGATAATTCAAGAAAAGGTCCTTTACATAGGATACAAACAATTGAGCCTGAAAAAGGAAAAATGTTGTTAACTTATCATAATTTCCTAGGTCATCCAGGAAGGGAAAGACTACAACAAATTGTTAGCTGTAGATTTAAATGGGAAGAAATGACAACAGACATCCAAAATCATGTAGATAGATGTGTCACATGTGCCATGCACAATGTGGGAAAATGAAATCGGAGAAAACAATATAGACTCCCACAAGCATTGGGACCCTGGGAAAGGGTACAAATGGATTTTGTAGGACTTCTTCCAACAGCACCAGGAGGGTTTCTTTTCTTACTTACTTTGATAGGTGAATATACTGGGGTGGAAGCTCATCCAACATAAAGAGAAGATGCAAACTCAGTAGTTAGAATAATAAGTGAAAGGATCATTCCAACATGGGGAGTGCCCCAAGAAATACATAGTGATCAAGGGACTCACTTTACTGGAAAAGTGACAAAACAAATGTGTAAAACTTGGGGGTCAAGCAAAGGTTTCCTACTCCTTACCATCCTCAGAGTTCTGGAAAAGTTGAAAGAGCTAACAGAACTCTGAAGAAAAGATTAAAGAAAATTATTTCTGAGTATGGGAATCATTGGGTAAAACATTTACCCAACATTTTGATTAAGATGCAAAATTCTCCTCAGGGATGTGGGTTAACTCCACATGAATTAATGATGGGTCAACCTATGAATTTACAAGCAAGAGAAATCCCTTATGGGCTACCATTAGAAGAAACAAAATTGTGGGACCAGCTCCAAGACCAAATCAGTTAGGCAAAACAGAGAACCTGGGAATCTGGACAAGCCCATAATCTAGAACTGTGTAAACAAAATCAGATTTGGGAATCGAAGGAGGTACAATTGGAACAAGGAGATCTTGTAATGGTCTGTCAGTCTGGAAACACAAGTAAATGGGATTCAAAATGGATAGGACCCTACATTGTTACCAAAGTGGGGTTAGTGGCTGTACAAATCCAGCCATATAAAAATCAACCACCAAAAAATGGTTGGATTCATAAAGATCAAAAGATCATGTTAAAAGATTAAAATGGAGGGGAGAAAACTGAGTAACTTATAAATGTAATAACTGACATAAGGGGACATAATCTCCATTCACAAACCTAAGCATCCCGCTGGCCAGCTCCTACTCTCATTCTCTCTTGGTAGAAAATGGAACTCCCTCCCACCTTCTCTTAGGACCATGCCTAACTCTGACTCTTTCAAGACCCATCTTTTCTTACACTTATCCTCCAAATGGAAATGTCCTTGCTTTCACCCAGTATAAATCCTAGAAACCTTTTCCACCTTGACCTCTTTTCTCAAGTACCAATCTACTATATACTCTCTTAATTTCATTCTATGTTCCCCCTATATGACTATAGCTGACTTGCAGTTGACTGTAAGTATGTAAATACTGTAAGTATGTAAATACCGTTGATATGTTAAAAAAAAAAAAAAAAAAAAAAAAAGTACCTTTCTACTTTGCAGACTCTACATCTTGGACATTGTACTTTTAATATTGTATTTTATGTAATCCTTACTGTATTGCCTACCACTGTATCTCACATATTCTTAACTGTTTGTGACATTGTATTATCATCCATTACTTCATGTAACCTTGATTGTACTGTTTTTGGAGCTTTTCTCCCCGGGCCTCCACTGAAAATGGGTACTTCTTGGCCCAGTGGACTTCCCCGGTAATCAAACTGAAATAATAAAAAAATAATAAAAAAAAAATAATAATATTGGATACAACTAATAAGAACACGATTCTTTTCTTTTCTTTTCCAGAAAATATCGAATCATGAAAATCTTGATATTAATTGTGATCCTGACGAATCTTTACTCCTCAATACAAGTAAAGGTGGATTTCAATACCTTTACCAAATCATGCAAATGTACTCAGAAACCTTGAATGCTAAACAATGCTGGATATGTGCTAAGATACCATAAGATGCAAACAGTGGAATTCCATTATGAAATATTCCATTTACCCTTCTGGAAATGTTGAATCTCACAAACCAAGACTATGTTCCAAGGAATGACTCTATCCCAAAGACACACCCTTTCTTGAGGCTTGTCCATACAAATGTGACTGCTGATGTTTGTTTACGAAGAGAACGAACAAGTAATCTCTCATTTCATGTGAAAAGTCCTTGTAGTATTATTTATGCTACCTGAAATGCCAGTGAACAATGTTTTGAGTGTTTTAGTAATGAAACTTGCTAGATATTTAAAAAAGCAAAAACTAAATATTGGGTTACAACATGGATGGTTCCATTTCGAACAGGCATATAGTACATATGTGGTAATAAAGCCTATGAATGGCTTCCTGAGAAATTGAATGGAGTGTGTTATTTGAGACATGTAATTCCATCTATTAGACATACTACATTGCCTAATTCTAATATTAGAAATGTTAGATTAAAATGACATATTGACTTAAAAAAAATGAATGTATGAAATAATGTCCTTGCAGAAGTATCAATCTTTCCATTCTATGAAGAAGGAAAAGCTATTTGGGAAATTAAAAACTGGTAGGTCTATTAGAGAAATTAAAAGTTACCATAGAAATGACTGCCATAAAAACTATGGTCTTACAGAACGACATGGCATTAAATTTTGTGCATTGGTAGGAGAGGAATATTGTATCTATATTCCTGATAATGAACCTGAAATCAGGAGACACCTCAAAATAATTGATGAAATTGCTCAAAAAGCACAAATAGAAAAGAACCATTGCTCTCTTGGCTGAGTGTTTCTATCAGTTGCTGGGGACGAAAAATAATGCAACTTATACTGGCCATAGTTGGCATTTTAGGATGTATACGCCTAATAATTGTTGCCATCAAGCGTGGAATCGAATGTGTAAGACAGCAAGCAGTACAGATTTTAACAGTGGACCAAATGCATCAGGTCCAAGACATTGTACGATTTATGAAGTACTCTGAACCAATAAAACTTGATAATATGCACTAAACAAAATCAACAAACATGAGGTCTCATGTCTGTTCAGGGGGAACTGTTATAGCACTGGGATCTCAAGCAATGTTGGAACACCAGCTTACATAAATCTTCTCTGAGCAACATGTGTGAACAATCTTTTATGTGAATGCCAGTGACATAAAATAATGCAAAGCTCTATAAAATACAATGCCTGGCTAAAAGAGCACCAGCCAAGATAAGATAGTACTTATGAATAATTCCTCTCTTTATCAAGGCATAATTATTAATATAAGCAAATATTTATGTTGAAAATAATTCCTCTAATAATCAAATGTCAGAAACAGATGCAAGTTAGCTATAAGACTTTGCAGGGTTTTTTTTTTAGAATTGTTAGCTCAGCTACTTGTTAGGAAAAAAACAGATTGGAAATGTCACAGCAGCCTGAAAAAGGGTCACACACTGATTTATTGTAACAGCAGGAATGGCTCTTCTATTAGAAGTTGTATAAAACATGTATTAATCAGTACTTTTCTACTGCTATCAAAACATTCCTAAATTATGTGTAAAGAATGCAACTAATGTAAAATACATGATTTGTAAAATGTACATATTTGCCATAAATATCAAAGAATCAAGAAATGTATATTATTCTATTTCATACATTATCTATAGAATGAATGACAGGAGCAGTTGTGCCTTGCATATACATTGTAGACTTTATATGAAGTTTTTATTAAGCTTTTGTATTATATTACTTTGTAAGTTACACCTTTTCATTAATTCTGAATTATTCAACAGCAGCAATAATGTAAACTGCAGCTGTAACAATAATACAATTTATCATTAGAAATGTTATGATAAAACAATTAAGCAGTAAGAACATATGATGACAAAGCAAGCTGAAGCAAGAAATGATTACCCTGTACTTGTTACCAAAAAAGGAAAACTTGTATAGCAATTTTACAGAAACAGACTGTTGTAATTGTGAAACAACTTTTAAAATAGCTGCATGACCAACTTAGGAGACATTGCATGACATGATCAACTTAGGACACAATGTATATCTTAAAGAGGCAGGATTGCATATGTCAAGAACTGTATAAAAGTCCTGTACTCATTGGTGTATTTTGTCAGTCAGTAAACCAAGTCAGATACATGATTTGTCAGTCAGTCAGCCAAATTAGCTAGTCAAGGAATAATAAAAACTGTACTGATCCTGGGATGCCTTGCTTTGCTGATCATTTATTTTTCTTGTTCTTCTAAATGCCTGTATTTTTTCCTCATAGGTGCAGTACTTGTAGATACTATTACAATGTGTGATCTGCCAAATCCTGGCACCAGACAGGCAGCTGACCATGACTTTTTCCTTCTCTAACCTGGTGAGAGGAACATTCGTGTGTCTCACTATGGAGTCTCCAATGACAATAAAATTTAATTTTTGAGTGTTACACCTTAAGGGCTGGGTAGGTGAGACAATGGTGTTGCTATGTGTCTTGGGTGCTGTGGGAACTGTGTTAGTTGTAGCAGTCTTTTGTTTTGGAGGTGTCTAGTGTTTTGGTAAGCTTTTTGAGAGAACCTCTGTGTATGTTGATTTATGTGTTGGATGTGTACTATGTGCATGAGCTGTGGTGTGTGAGTTGACAACCTCTTCAGTGGTACTGTTTTGATTGTGAGAGAGCAGGGATTCAGGATTCTTGGTGTAAATATATCTCCTGCACTCTGTACTGGAGTGAGTTAGTAGAGGGTTGTCAGTGTACATGAGGCAGTTGCTACACTGCCTCAGGAGACACAAGTCAACAAGGCTGGCAGGAGAAACAAGGGTAGTCCAACTGTACAGAATGATAGGTTTGAAGAACTGTTATCACAAAGGGATGTTTTCAGGACTGATCTAGGAGGTGCTCTGTACATGGGTATTTCTGGTGGGGTTTTTAGCTGGTGGTTTAATAGGTCACAGCTCACTAGCAATACTTCTTAGATCAGAGATGTACTAAAGAAGAGGACTACACTAATGTACTACAGCTGGATCTAAGGGAAAAATTGTCAAAATTGTCTAGCTAGGCACAAAATTACAAAGCAGTGCCATGGTGATGGGCGATGTTCAAACATGCAGAAATTGGCTCAAACATAGGGCTTCAATACCAGAAGCTAAAGACTTAAAAAAACAAACTTTAAAAAACTCAAAAGAACCAATGATGTTGCTTACTCCAAGCCCTAGACCAATCACCCTTCTCCAGACAGATTCCAATCAGCACATTTCTCTCACAAGGGTACAGAAAGGCCCCTTCCAATCACAGATGGCTTGGTAAATGTGCACAGGATACAACAGCCATTACAAACAGACTCAGATGCAGCAAACACGTATCTGGACTATGCTACAGCTGTTAGCAACACTAATTTAGGCAGGAAACACACAAAAATGTTTTAAACAGCAGAAAAACAACAGTGAGACACTAAAGAATGTTTTAAACAGCAAACAAATCAGTTATTTAAAACACTGCTTGGCAGAGAAACAACAAACAGAACAGATGCTTTGCAAACAGTGAAAAGTAGCAACAATTACTTTGCAAACAGTGAAAACAGTAAAATAAGCTTTGCAACAGTGAAAGCAGCAACAAAATAAAATTTAACAGGCAGATTAAAGCAGATAAATGCAGTACAAACAGTGCAGTTTAGTTTACAGTATTAAAATACAGTATTAAATAAGCAGAACACAATAAAAAAGTGCAGTAAATAGTATAATCAAGCAAAAAAACAGGTAACGTATGTTTTTTGAGAAGCTCAGAAGCCTCTAGTTGTCTGGCTCAGAGTTGTGGCTGGTAGCCCTCCTCGGTTCAGCTCGCAAAGACTTATACATCTGCTACTTTTCCTCTTTGTTTTCTTATTTTTTGTATCGTAAAATTTTCCATGTCCAGATGTCTTTGCCTATATTTCTCTTCACATATCTTTGGTGCTGCTCTTTTTCTAACGATTAGTTTTGCTTTCTCCTTTGCATAAATTATTTAGTTATTTATTTATTTCACATTTGCTAATAGGGTTTGTCTGACTGGGCAAGATGCCCTTTTTCAGTAGAGACCCGAGGAGAAAAGCTCCAGATACAATGTTTGCAAAACAAAAAGAAAAATTTATAATGCAGTGAAAAATTCAACAAATGGAGGAAATTTTTACAATACAGTGAAACATTTAACAAAATAGAGGAAAGTATGTTTAGACATTATTCATAGTCAATATACACAAATAAATCAAGACGTAAGAGGGATACAAGTAAATTCAATATGAATAGTAATGTAAATAATTATTTAGACAAGAGACCAGGACAAAGCAAGGGATAGAGAAGTCAGCAGGACAGTCCTACAAATATGAAGTAATTATGGGACTAGGATATTCTAGAGGAGTGGCTGAGATAGGAGACAAGAAGGAGGACAGTTAGTGGGGAAGGAAGTGTGGTCCAGATGTTCAAGTGGGGTCATTGCAGGAGCATATCCAGAAGGACTACAAAAATTCCTTTACTACTATTTTAAAGCAGTGGATGAATGTGGATAAATATTACACCATATTAAATCTCTTTTTTTTTCCCATGTCTGCTGATCCTCCTGTTTCTCCTTACTTTTGGGACTTGTTGTTCCATCGTGCTGTGATGTAACCTGTGCTAGACTTTCTACACTAAATCCTTCCACTTCGCAAGTATTCCATAACTTCATCATCTGTTTTTTAACTTCTTTACTATTTATTTTTATTTATTTCATTTCATTTTATTTTATGTTTTTTGACCAGGAGAATACGACTGGATAAATGTCCATTTTCAGTGGAGGCCCGGGGAGAAAAGCTCGAAAGTTTGTAAACAGAAAGGCAAGTAAACACATACAGAGTTATTTCACAAATACAGAGACCAAGTACAAAACATAACATTTTAGAAGTACATAGAGAAAAAAATATATTTTAGCTGCAAATTGTAGTAGCAGGACACGTTAATTGTATGTCCAGTAATTATTACTTGAATTAATGAGAGTATGTATCATTCGCCCATAATTATGTGTAATTTACAGTATTGTGTTCGAGTATGATGGTGTAAAAAAGAGATGGGAGTACAGTGAGTAGTAGAGACTTTTGAAGAGTATAGTAGAACTGCTAGTAGATGAGATTTGCATATTAAGAATACTAGTACATGCAATAAGTTAGTATGCAGAGATTGATAGAGAATGTCCTGAGGGAGAAGCAGGAGTGGAGGGTCAACCTGGGGGAAGGCATGGGAATTGTCTATTGATGAATAGGTGTTCCTTTAGTAGTTGTTTAAACTTATTGATAGAATTTGCTGAGGTAATATCAGGGGGCAACGAGTTCCAGATTTTGCCTATGTAGTTAGGAAATAGGGAATCTCCTGCTGAGCTGTTGGATATGGTGATCTTGATTAAGGTCCTGTCACTAGAATGTAGTTGCCTTGAATTTTAATGTATTTTAAGTAAATTAGATAATTTTAAGTAAATTAGATAGTGCTGGTATTTTGTCTGGACATAGTTGGAGTTTTTTAGCGAAAACTAGTTGGTGAAAGGTAATGAGATTTTGAAGTTCAAGCCACTTTAGTTGGTATAGTGAGTGACAATGATGGGAATGGTAGGGAGCATTTGTGGCAAATCTGGCAGTTTGATTGTAACACGTGTCTAGTTTTGAAATTTCTGTTTTGGATAGGTTGGTGAAGACGGGGGCAGCATATAGAAGTGTGGATAGTAGCAGAGTTTGAGCCATGGTAATTTAAGTCTGTTGATTTAGGCATGTTTTATTTTTGTACAGACTGCCTAGTTTTCTGTGTATGTTTTTGATGTTTTGATTTATGTGCAGGTCAAACTTCAGTTTGTTGTCAATTGTAACACCCAGTAGTTTTGTGTGGGAGACTGGGGAGATAATGGTACCATCACTAGACATAATACTGAAAGAATCAGTGTCTAAGTTGGATTTATTTGGTTTGAAAATGAGTAATTTAGTCTTTTTGGGGTTCAGTAACAGATTTTACTGAGAAACCAAGCTTCGGTGGCTTTGAAGACTTGTTGGGTAGTGGAAAGGAGTGTGAAGGGGTTGGTGGCTGATCAGACTAGTGTTGAGTCATCAGCATATTGTATGACAGTTGCATCTTGGGTGATCTTGTTAAGATCGTTAATGAATATGGAAAATAATAGAGGGCCTAAAATTGATCCTTGTGGGACTCCAGTTGTAACAGGGAGCAGTGTGGATAGTTTGTTATTCCACCTGACTGCTTGCTGTCTACCTATTAGGTAATTGTGAAACCAGGCTAGTGAGTAAGTGGCTAGTCCAAGGTCAGAGAGGGACTCAAGAAGTTTGGGATGGTTGACCATATCAGAGGCTTTTGATAGGTCTAAAAATATGGCTGATGTTAGTTTGCCTAGATTCCGATTCTGGTTGATTACGTTGATGAAGAAGAGGATGGCAATTGTTGTACTGTAGGGGCTGGTCTAAATCTGTGTTGGGTAGGAGTGAGACGTTGTTTTTTTTTTGTTGGTATTGCATAAGTTGCTGTTGAGTACATTTTTCTAATATTTTGGCAAGTGGGGATAATATGGCAATAGGGCGATAGTTGGTAAGGTCTTTACAGGTCCCACCTTTGTGTAGTGGGGTGACATATGCTATTTTCCAGATTGTTGGAATTTTGCTTTCTGTTATTGATCTGTTCATGAGAATTGATATTGGATAGGCTCTCATATTAGCAGCTATTTGAAGGTATTCGGCTGGAATGTTGTTGGCAGCTAGGCTAGTAGGTTTGAGTTTACTTAATCATCTTTTTATATAATCTGTGGGAATAGGTTTGAATTGGAAGGTGGTAGTGATATTAGTAGTAGGCTTGGGGTTGCTAGTAGTAGGTGTTGTGGGTTGTTGATGAACCAGTTTTGAAACAGTTTCTATGAAGAATCTATTAAAGGCTTCTGGAATGTCAGTGCCGTCCTTTACAGTGGCTGGTGTTGGGGTACTTAGTCTGCTGGGGTGCAGTAATGTATTTAGTCCTGCCCAGAGTTTTTGGGGGTTGTTTTGGTGTCTATTTTGCAAATTGAGAAAATTGTCCCTTTTGTCTAGTAGAATTTGTTTTTTTTTGTTTCTGAGTTTTTGGAATTCTTGTTTGGTTGCTATGGTTTTATTGGCTCTCCATTGATGACAGGCTCTATTTCTTTGGACTATCATGGTTCTAATATTACTTGTGATCCAGGGGGCTATTTTAACTTTTTGTTTACTTGTGCGAGGAGGGGCATGGGTGTTTAATACATTTAGGAAGGTAATGGTAAATAGCTCAACCGCTTCGTCTAGTGTGAGGGTCTTTAGAAGTTTCCAATTTTGGTATTGTAGTTCTAGTTTGAATTTTGTTATGTCAAAGTTTCTTTTATTTCTAATTGTCCAAATTGGTGGTTCGGAGTTGGTGGGGGATTTGAGTTTTAGTAGGAAGGTGGACCGGTGGTCATTGATGTTGTCTGGTGGTACACCTGCTTGATACAATGTACTGGCATTGTTTATTAGGGTCCAGTCTAGGAGGCTTTCTTGGCTTTTATTATTACCTATCCTTGTACTGGAGTTAATGATTTGGGAGAAATTATACAGATTTATGAAGTTGGAGGGGTTGGAACTGGAGCATGTATACCAGTCTATGTTAAAGTTACCTAGGATGATTGTTTCTTGGGATAGGTTTTGATTTGTCCAATGTAAAAGTGCTTCTAGGGTGGGGATGTTATTACCTGGTGGTATGTACCCTATTATAATATTCATAGATTTTTTGTCGGCTAGTTCAAGTTTGGCTAGTAGTAGCTTTGGTCTTCTGCTCTACATTCACTCTTTGTGATCTTTTTTTTTTTATTGTGAAATTTTCTATATCTGGATGCCTTTGCCTATATTTCTCTTTGAATATCTTTGTGGCTGCCTTTTTGTGTTGATTAATTTGGCTTTCTCCTTTGCATAAATATTGTCCCATATCAAATCTTTCTTTGTTTCCCATGTCCAGATTTCTTTTTTAAACCTTTCAAAAGTCTCTACATTTTGTTCTTTATATTTTCATGTTTCCTCAGTTGCTTCTTTTTCCAAATGAACCAAGGCTTCTTGGTCTATATAATGATTTCATAAATCTGTAGCATTAATGAACACAAATTTTTATTTGAAGCTTCTGACAGTTTTTCTTGTGGAAGTATTTTTCTTTCCTCTAACTTCTCTCTTAGTCTTTTTGTATGCCTTCTGTCTGGAAATTCTGGGCTTCTTGCATAACAGTAACAGTACATAATTTCTTTCTTATCCTCAATAGTCCACTCTATCATCTTCATGGCTCTTTTTTGGCCTATCAGTTTTTGTGGTTTTTGTGGACTGCTGCTTTCTTCTACAACAGGGGGCCATCCTCCACCCTGGGCCTGGCCTAGCCCCATTGTAGGAATGTTTCCGTGCCCTGAGGATTCTACACTGTCATTTTTTTTAAGTCCTGGCACCAGTGCCCCTACCAGGATTGGGCACTTTTCTATCCTGGGTCTTGTGTACCCAGCTATTTTTTTATTTTTTAACCTACTTCTTCTGTCCATAATATATGCTATATAAAATACAGTCTATATGTCAGTGTCATCTTAGTGAGATTTTGTAAAAAAACAGGGTCCACCTCCTGAAGGTACTCACCAAGAATTGAGGATGAATTCAATTTCAGCAATACTACTCTCTCTTTTGCTTGCTGATTTTATCATCTCTCTTTTTTAATTTCTGCAAATCTTTTGGGTTTCTAATTCCATAATGAGAATGGACCTCATTCCTGAGTCAAAGTATGATTAAAGTTCATGAAATTAGTATTGTCTCACTTTTTCATGTCAGCCGAAAGTGCTCTGCGCTGCACCTGCAATGTGCCCAGTAATGACTCCTTCTGCAATTTGTATGGAGTTACATGTATTGACAGCAAATCTAAATATGCTTGTAGACTCTTTTTTATAAGACCAGTTGCTCCTACTACTATTGGAACTATCTGAGTATCTTTCTTCCACATTGCTTTAGTTTCTGCCTGCAAATCCTGATATTTTATGATTTTGTGTCTCTCTGTACGCAGGACACTGTAGCCACTGGGTGTGGTGCTTTCAATGATCAACGCTACTTTTGTCTTCTTTTCTTGGACCACTATATCTGGTTTTCTGGCATCTATCTTTTGAACTACTGGCAATGGATGATCCCATGTGATGTAGACCATCATTTTCTATGATGCTCTCTGGCTCATGTTTCCAGTGTTTTTCAGCCACTTCAGTACCATAATGTTTGCACAATCCCCAGTGCAACAGTCTCGCCACATTATTATGCCTTTCAGTATACAGTCCATCTGCCATTAGTAGGTCACAACCAGCAATGAGGTGTGTGACTGTTTCCAGTTTGGTTATACAAAATATACATTTGTCTGTTTCTCCCTCATGTTCAATGGACTTTGTAAACCAACATGTACGTAGTCCGCTATCTGGGGCTACCAATATTAACCTTTCATATCTTGGTTGGAATTTGCCTCTCCTTAACCATTCCTGTGTTCATTCCTGATCAACATCAGGTTCTTCCAGAAGATTTCTATACTTACAACTATATTTATGATTTTTCCCCATTTCTTGCCTTTTCATCTGGTCCTTCACCTTATATTCTTTCTTTTGTTTTTTGGCACATTCAGTTGCTGCCTAATTTTTATCTACTTCTGGTTTGATTTCCATTCCTGCTTGATGGCCATATGCTTCTGCTCATACCTCCCAACCATCCCGAATAACCCGTATTATACCGAGTGGCACCCCTTCATTTCCGATTTTCCCAGCATTTGTTTTTTTAATTTTAAATTATTCCACATTTTGCTGACATCATCATGTGTGTGCGATTATGTCAGTGCCATCAGCCTGTCGGAACTCAGCTCTCCCATACATCGTGACGTGCACGCATTCCCTGCTGGCAGTATTATTTTGAATGCATGCGAGCGGGAAGGAAACGAGAGTAACAACCACATTTTGGATTCTGGCTGCCTGTGAGAAGATGCACACATTTTTAAATGGATCTGGCTGCCTGCGAGTGGGACGGACATGGAGGGGAGGATTAGTTCAAGTGCCCAACAATCCTCTTTGCACATCTGACCTTCGAATTCCACTATCACTGCCTAACTAAATCAAACACCTAGAAATGGAATTAAAATGCTTTAAAATAGAAACAATTAAAATCCAGGCAATGTAATTTATATTTCTGTCAAAGCACTGCAGGAACAGCACTGGAAGGTTAGTAGGTTAATCAAATGATGATTTAGATAGATCTGCCACTATGACGTCTATTAAGTTTTGAATTTCATTTTTTGTAATTTTAAAATAGATAAGGTTGTAAAGGCAGTATGGCGAGGACAAGTGGGATAGGTGGAGAGATATCGCCAAAACGTTTTCTGGAGGGTTGTGAAAGTGATTAAATATTGTCCTTTATTTCTTTTAGATTCTGCAGATTGAACTAACTTTCAGAGGTCAGTTTTGGAAATAACTTATTAGCACCAATTTGTTTAATGGACTGTCAGACTCTTTTTGGTTCACTGATCTTGTATCTCTGCAGATTTTGGAATTAGTTATTTTTTGCTTTGTTAGTGTTTATTCTCAGTTTTTTTTTTATTTCAGATAGTAATCTAATTTGCTGAGTTTATTTGCTTCCCATTCAGGCAATATTTTGGGAACTTGATCTGGTTACTTAGATCACTGGTAAGACATGGTATGTTTTCGTAAATACATATTTATTTTTCTATGGAAATAGCCAAACTTGGATGGGAGTGAGTAGGTAAAATTTTGAGAGGGCATAATGGTGTCATTGCATGCCGAATTGCCGATTCTGTGTTAGAGAGCTATAACTCTACTTACCATAAGGCTTCAGTTACTACCAATATACCTTTGTTTAGTATTATGCATAGTTGAAACTCCAGGAAGTATGACTAGAACAGTGATCACTCATAGAGGGGAAGGTATTAGTAAAGAAGGCAGTCAGTCTGGAATGATTGTCACAACCACGTCTAACAGTGTTCTTGCCTGCAATAGAGTTTGGTGAGATTCCTTGACTGAGAAGTTGTGAGAGATTATTAATAGATATTTACCTCTTTCACTGGAATTTTATTTAACTTTGCCATTCAGTGTTTTAAGCCATTATAGCAAATGTATGTTTATGGATTTCTTAATTACTATGTTTGGGATTTTGTGGTTCCTGGATATTAGTATTATGTTTTAGGGTGTCATGTACTTGTGTGAATGTGAGTGTTACTGTGCAGCTTTAGGCAAGTCATTTAATTCTACCTTTAGTTTATATACTGATCTTTAGCAGAGCAGCTATGAGCCTGGCTTTATACATTGTGAACTTTTCTTTTGTTTTATTTTAGAGACCAGAAACCTAACTCCTACCTTACAATATACATGTCATCATAAGTTCTACTTTACCTAAAATTACCAAAATGCCCTCAGATATGATTTCTAACACTGAGAAGACATTAAGACACTGTACCTTTGCATACTGTATTTATTATGTCAACATTAAGAACAGAATGAAAAAATAATTTAAACAGAGTAGTTCTTCCTAAAGTATTTTGGAAAAAAATCAAAAACGACATTTAATGCGAAGACATCGGTCATTCAGTAAAGACTGGTCAATACTGTTAGAATATTGCAGTGTAAACTGCATAGTAAATGAAATTCTACATTTTATTTCTTGTTTGATAATTCCTAGTGATTATATTTATAAGAAGGCATCCCTTAAGAGAGTGTTCTAATGTGGTCTCCATAAATGTTCTGGCTATTTTTACATGGGGACTAGGGTGGTATGTCAACTGTTTCTATCTCTCTTGATTCAGAGACTCTCTCCTGCTTTTCTCTGCAGTCATGCTGATGGCGCTGACCATCTATCATGCTATCTATCCATATCTTTGCTGGATGTCCTTGTCTCCACTTACATTCATCCTGTCTCTCCCATATCTGCCTTACCAAAATATCTTCATCTTTCTTGCATATGTGACCAAACCACCCTTTCAATGCTGTTTCATTGAATGTGAGGTTTCAAGGGCAGAGAAGTTTTAATGCCAAGACTATTTTCATTGTGAGATAGTGTTTCTTTGTTTAGCAGATGTCTATTGGTATTTGTGCATTGGGCTGTAAAATGTAAAAATAAAATCCAAATAATCATTGTAGAAGTAAAGCAGTATGCACACATTAGTGTTTATGGTAAATGGGGTGAAATAGCCAGGCAATGGGACATTGAAATTGCTGCAGGGGGACTCTGGTGCCATATTTTGGTTGTCTGTTCTTCAGTTTGCATTTGAAAGTTGGTATCCTACAATTCCATTGGAGTGGGTGGGGTTACATAATTATGTATGCAAATGTTATGTTAATCAGCGTACAGATTTATAGCTATTTTTCATGAGCCTTGTCCAGATTTTTGATGTTTCCATGTTGAGAGGTATGCTTCTGCTAGGATAAGCAGAGAAGTCATCTTAGATTTATTCTCTTCATTTATTTATTTTAATTTATTTATTTATTTTACATTTGTTGACCGGGAATGTCTGACTGAGCTGAAGCCCTTTTTCAGCAGAGGCCCGGGGAGAAAAGCTCCACTTTTTACAGTTAATATTATTATTTTAGGCAATAGCATAAGAAGTAATGGTACATGTCAAACAACTATATAGCAGCAAAAGTACTTAGTTAAACAACATTTTTACAAGTTATACAGGATCCAAACCATTTTTTATATGGCATTTAATAGTATAGGATAGTAGTGGGGATCAAAGTAACAGGGGAAGTTGTTATGCATTAGTGTTTTCATGGAGGATTCATGTTTCAAAACTTTCACTATGTTTGGGTCTTGTGTGGTCAGCACATACGTGTGGAGTCCCACAGTTGCACATCTGTACATGTAATCAATTTCAAGGAAGCCCATCCCTCCTTTGGAATGGGGAATATATAATCTTGGTATGCACTGATTTTTAAAGATCATTTGGTAAGCATTAAGCATCCTTGTTGTTTTAATATCTAATTTATCCAACACGTTTTGGGGCTAGTCAATCACTCCAAAACTGTAAGTTAGGACAGGAAGAGCAAACTGGTTTATAGCTTGGATTTTGTTCCTAGACATCAATGCTGTTTTCATGATTAATTTAAGTCTTCTGAAGTATTCCTCACTAAGTTTTATTCATATTTGCTTGTGTTTTATTGCTGATCCTTCATCAGTTCCCAAGTATTTATTAACTGATGTTGCAGGTTTCCTTCTTTAAAGGTTGCTTTTGCACATTTATCAAGACCAAATGACATTCTATTATCGTCTGAAAAAGTTTTAACAACCTGCTTTCAGTTCCTCATCTGATGAGCTATGCAGTTTTAAATCATTCACCAAAAGAGAAATCTTTAGACTTTGTTGTTTTCTAGGAGCCAAATTGTAGCCATGGCCTAAGCAGTTAAGTAGACCGCTTAATGGGTTAAGGGCAAGGCAGAATAGCAATGGTGACAGAGAGTCTCCCTGGAATATCCCCCTTTGAATTTTTATCCCTGGAATATAATTTGTACATTATCATGGTTTAATTGCAAAGTGGTCTGCCATTGTTTCATGGTCACTGTAATGTAGTTGATCAGTGTAGGGTGCATCTTATATATTTTTAAGCACTCTTTTATACATGAATGTGGGATACTATCACATGCTTTTTTTGTAGTCAATCCATGCCATACTTAGATTCTTCCCCTTTTTACAGTTCTCCACTATGACTTTATTTAACAACAAATGATCCTTTGTTCCATATGACTTTTTTTATTGCCCCTTTGTTGTACTGCCATAATTGAGTTTTCTTCTAAATGACTATAAACTCTGTCAGCATCAATTCCCATGTATAGTTTATACATCGTCGGAATGCAAGTTATTGGTCTATAATTTTTGAGGTTGCTTGCAGATTCACTCAAGTAGAATTATTGTTTTATCTGTTGTTGGCCAGATTGGTGCCTGTTCGGCGTGAACATATAAATAGTTCTTACTCATGGCTAGGTCTTCATGCAAAGATGTTAATACTTTTAACCAGAAGTTAGGTACTGCATCTGAGCCTGGGATTTTCCAGTTAGAGGCTTTTCTTGACTTTGTTGCAATCTCTCTGGCTGTTACTTCATCCCATTTCATATCCTGTATCTAAACTTCTTATTCTTTCTTTTACTTCTTCTATCCATTTAGCATCTTTATTATGTTCCACAGGATCTTCATAAATACTTCTCCAAAATGTATCTATTTCTTCTTTTTTTTGGCAGTCTTTCAATTCCTTTTACCTTATTTCCCAGTTCTCTATAAAACTTTTTTGGATCATCAATAAATTGCTTATTTTGTACTTTTCCTTTACATTTATCTGTGTATCTTCTAAGTTTTTCTGCCTGCGCTGAAATTTTTAGTTTTTTACGACAGTGTATGATTGATCCTGATCTGTTCTAATATTGTGCATTGCTTTTATCACATCTTTCATAGTATTTTTGTTGATCTATTCCCTCTTCTATATTCTAACAGTGACACTTCTCTTAATTGCTTTATAATTTTCTCTGTTCTGTATTTCCATGATGGTATTCGATTTCTCCCCTTCCTTTCCCTCACTACCCTGTGTCAGGGCCGGCCTTAGGCATAGGCGAACTAGGCGACCGCCTAGGGCGCCGTAAAGGCCGGCATAAGAAAGGGCGCATTTTCACTTTTCACTTGTATCACTTGTCAGCATTGCACCCGGCCCCATTGTAGCCTTGCACCCTCCCCCACTTCTGTAATGCACTCACAGTCACAGCACATAGAACAGAACGGCGGCGCCCCCCCTCCTCCTCCCCCCTCCTCGTGATGAGTTTCAGTGGCTGCTCTTGTTCGGCATTATTTAAAGCATCCAATCAGTGATGCTTTTGTACCACTGACGTCCCTGGCTACTGCTCCAATCCTGAGTATATAATGCAGCTCCCGCCCACCTCTTATTCCTTTCTTCATTGACGAGATAGAGGCGGGCGTATCTATTGGCTGTCATTACTTCCTGTTCCTGATCTGTGGACTGTCTGGACGGCATGGATCATCAGCGGACAGGCTCTCTGTACAACACCCGGGCTACAAGTGCGATTTTTTTTCCTGCTGTCTGCATGACTCCTCCTGACCCTTTTTTTGCTTCCCGGCTTGGCTTTTGAAGAGGTAAGTCGATTCATCATTCATTCATTTCACTTCAAATTTCAGGCAGCCGAATATTTTGTTAGTACAGCGTACAGGCTTCAGCAATTGAATAAAAATCAAAGTATGGAAACTGCACTGATAGCCTCATAGCCAGTTTAAAAATATATCGGTAAAGCATTTTAGTAATTTTATAAGCCCTTCAGTTTTCTAGCATATTTCCCTGCTGTGTAAGATGCAGTCGTCTGATGCTGCATATAAATGGTAATCGATGAAATAATGTAGGGATAATGCGAATGAACAGTCTAACAGGAAAACTGTAAATTTCCTGTTTTAGGCAAAGTTTGAATAACTGGGGAGTGAATGTAAGGGAATGTAGTGCAGCTGAGAGTAGAAACTTTTGATTCTGAAATGTTGGTTATTGAAATACTCTTGTAATCTGAAGTAAATGAAAGCTGCTCTTAAAAGCATTCATTCACCATTGAGCATTTGTTTAGGCACATGCAACGGCCAATAAAGGTGCCGGCAGGAAAATGTTAACCAATAGCTGTGGATTTCTAATGGATTAATTTAATAATTATGAACAGAAGACAGCAGAGAAACCAGTAAAGACAGTGTGCACATTCGTTTAGTGTGTTGGGATTGGGAAGGTTCGGAATGCTAAGGCCCAGTACTCCATGCTTGCTAGGTCTGCACAGTAGCGAAAACATTATCACTTTTTTAACCATCTGACTGTAAAACATTGCTTTAGTAACTAGCACACACACACATGAACATGAGAGGTGTGTTTTTTTTTCCTGGATTACCGGGGGTGGGGTAGGATAGTCTTCTTTGTTTATGCATGATTTCTAAATTCCTAAACCTGCAAGGACAACTGTCTGATTAAAATTCTAAATGCACCTTAACCTCATATAACATTTTGTTAAATATCAGTAGATATTTGCATATTTAACTTTTTTTTATTATTACATGTTCTGTTGAGTAATGTTTGCTTGCTCAGTGCAAACTTCATCATGGTGTTGAAGGAAGGTGAGGGGAAAACAAGAATTCAGTTTTGTGGCTGTTAGCACCAGTTTCTTGGTTTTTAAAACCCCATCCATTGTGTGGTTCTACTTGGAGCTACTGTGATGATCTGTTGTGAATGCATTGTCCTTTGTTGGGAGTCCATGGAGGGGTTTGTGTTGTGAAATTTCATAAAGCTGCTTTGTTTTTTGTTTTTGTTTTTGTGGGGTGGGGAAGTGATATGTGGTGGGGTTCCATGTGTGCTGCATGAACACTGAGTCTTCCTTTGGACTCATTTGCTGATATGTGACTTGTTTGGGATGTGTTTCTGCATGTGGATCATGTTTAGAGAGACTCTGATGTACAGTGAGGAGAATGGTTTGGAGACAGTTGACCTCCTGATCATTGAATTATTTTCCCTTTTGTTTTTTTCTCTCTTGGTGATGGTGTACAAGAGGTTCTCTGATTCGATCCTTGGCTGGGGTGCCTTCTGTGTGAAGTCTGCATGTCCTCCCTGTGGTCGTGTGGGTTTCCTCCGGGTGCTCCGGTTTTCTCCCACTTCCCAAAGACATGCTGTAGGTGGATTGGACACCCTAAATTGGCCCTAGGTGTGTGTGTGCATGTGTGCCTTCTGTGGAAAGTTGGGCGCTGGGCTGGGAACTCGACACTGTAAAACTCCACTGCCAATCACGAGTGGACAGGTGATCCACTGTGGCGACCCTTAACCGGGAAAAAGCTGAAAGAAGGTGATGGTGTATAAAATGTTAAGACTAATGCAATGTAGAACAGCTGATGTTCAGTGCAGAATTATTTAGATGAGTAAAAGAGAATGATAAACATTGCAGATAAGAGTTCCAATGTGTTTTTGTGAATGTGTGGTGGTATTATAAAATGCAGGGACAAGGTGTCTCCTTAAGAAGGGAGAGTAGTTTGTCAAAAAGGCAAGCTATTTAGCTCAAAGAAATTGTGAAAGCATGTAGAACCACAATCTTTAATTGTGAAAGCAGTGTGCATGAAAAAGTGAATATAAGGACAGACTTCCATAACTTTAAGTCATACAAGAAATAGAACTGAGTGAGAGAAGCGGGAACCATTTGTCAAGTGAATGAGAAATGCTGTGTTCCTGCTCTGGATTGGCTGGGTTAGCTTAGCATAGCGTTTAGTTATGTCAACTATCTTTCCTGTTTTTTGCAGCAGTTTGTTTTTCATTGCCTGTCATAATTCTTTTTTTTTTTTTTTTTTTTTTTACAAATCCAAATCACCTGCACAGTCCGACTAACTTGTATTGAGTGGTGACAAATATTTGAATATCCTACAGAAAATGCACACTAAGACAATCTACATTATCAAGTAAGCTGTCTCTTGTTAGAATGCTTTGATGGTCTGCAAACGTTGCATGCAGTATCTTTATAGGTTGTGTAGCTAAATGTGCCTACTGGAGTCTGAATTTAACAGCTATGTTAGACCAAAGACAATTCTGATAACAGAACTGCTGCATAATGTCAGTGTTAAGAACTGCATTCTTTGTTTAATGTTTTTCCTAATTATATGCAGAATGTTGATAAACGAGCAGCTGTCCAAACGTTTTCTTTTTTCAGGAAGTTTAAAACAATCCATGTAGTAAAGGAAAAAAACATAGCTCAGTGCACCAGGAATCTTGTTATATGCTTTCTTGTATAGTAAATGTATACAGAGGGCTTTGCCGAGTGTGTTTAACCACTGAGGTGATGTGTTTATGCACTGTATCAGACAATCTGTTAAGCTGATGGGCTGATACCAGTGATTTTCTGTTGACACATGATCTGTTTCTTATGGGCATTATATAGGGGTCTTCTATTGAGTTATTATTCTCGCTGTTGTAACTTAATTTGTAAACATTACTTGGACAGAGTATTACCATGTTTTTTCTAATTCCTTTAGTTATCATTGTTGTGCATTGGGATGTTATGAGTAGTTTTTGACTTTCTTAGCCCTACAGTCTTGTATCACATGAAATTGGTACTTACCTGGGGTACTTAATAAGTGAAGTGAGACTTAATAATGAAAAGTTTTAAATTTCCTAATGCTATGATTATTTTGATTCCTGTGTATGGAGTTACTGATTTTTCACATGATGTAACAGAATAAAAAGCAGTGTATCATAGTGGTGTGGTTCTATACAAAGAAAATAGAGAAAGGGAATGATCTTGCACTTTTCAAACATTATCTGAATGTATGGTAGCTGCAAATTGACCCCTGGTTTAGCAGTCTTGTTCTTGGCTGTGGCAAAACAAATATTCTGCTCATTTTGATTTTTAATTTCACTTTATGCTCATTGGGGATTACAGTTTTGATTCCTGTGTATGGAAAATTTACTTTTTTTTTTTTAAAAAATTTTCGTTATGATAGATCCTGATCTGTTCTAATACTGCGCATTGCTTTTATCACATCTTTCATAGTATTTTTGTTGATCTATTCCCTCTTCTATATTCTAACAGTGACACTTTTTCTCTTAATTGCTTTGCATCGCAAAGAAACTTTTGCAGAAAAGAGGAAAATCCCAGGATGCAAAAAACTCCCTTACTAGCCTCAGTAAGAAACTGAGATGCCTCATAAAATCCTCCAAAGCTAGTTACGAAAATAAAATTGCCAAAGATTCCAAAGACAACCACAAAGCATTCTATAACTATGTCAAAAATCTAAATGGCAATGCTCAGATCTGCTCTGAGCTAAAACAGAATGGCATTAAATATACTGATCCAAAGGATATTGCCAATATCCTGGCAGATCGATTCAGTGCCAACTTCACCCCCCTCTCACCCCCTAAATGGCCCATCTCAATACCGGAAGATTGCCAAATTCCAGTAATAACGGCCACACAGGTACAAAAGCACTCTCTAAAGCCAAGAATACAGCATCCATGGGACCAGATGACATCCCGGGCTGTGTACTACATGAACTACAATATGAACTGGCACCTCACCTAAGTGTCATGTTTAATCATAGCCTCACCTCAGGTTTCGTGCCCACTGAGTGGCGCAGAGCTACAGTTATCCCAATCCACAAGGGGGGATCCACCTTGGATCCCGGAAACTACCGTCCCATCAGTCTGACAAGCCTTATCTGCAAGGCCATGGAGCGTATTATCATGGAACTTATAAACAAAGACACTGGCAACCTTCAAACACTGGAACCCACCCAGTTTGGGTTTGTGAAGGGCCGATCTTGTCTCCTGAACCTGATTAACTTCTTTGAATCAGTCTCCAGAGCCATGGACAAGGGTAAGGTGGTCCACACAGCCTATCTAGACCTTGCCAAGGCCTTTGACACCATCCCCCACTCTGGAATCATAGATAAACTTACTAAGTTGGGCATTAATCCCTATGTCACCCAATGGGTTGCTAAATGGCTTACTGATAGAGCCCACACTATAAAAGTAGCTGACTCCAAATCCAGCTCCAGACAAGTGACAAGTGGAGTACCTCAGGGTTCAGTCCTGGGGCCGCTCTTGTTTGGCATCTACTTCTCTGAAGTACAGGTCAACACTAAGGGACTCTGGCTAACAAAGTTTGCAGATGACTGCAAACTGGGAGCCATTATTGAATCCCCAAATGATGTGGATACTCTACAAAAGGGCCTTACAGAAACAGATGCTTGGTGCCAGAGCCATGGGCTCAAGCTCAATGCCAAGAAATGTATTGTTATCCCTTTGGGAAAAACATGTATCCATGAATTACCATATAGGTGGCAGTACACTAAACACAGAAAGTGTGATAAGAGACTTAGGGACACAGGTGGACAGTGGTCTCACCTTCGATAACCACATCGCCACAACAGTCAGGAAATCCTTCTATGTGGCACACCTCATCACGAAGGGCTCTTCATCCAGAAAAAAGGAGGTCATTGTCCCACTGTACTCATCCCTCATTAGACCCATTATAGAATACAACGCCTTGTTTGGTATGTACCTCTCAAGACATCTGCAACAACTGGAAAGGCCTCAGAAATACCTCACTAAAAGAATCACAGGCCTAAAGCAGATGCCCACGCTGACCGCCTTAAAAAACTCCAGCTATACTCTGTCGCATATCGTCTACTCAGAGGCGATCTCTGCTTAACATACAAGGCCATGTCAAACCCAGAGCTGTTGGACATGCTACACTTAAAGAAATCCCAATCCCTCAGAGCTACACGCCCAGGGATCTAAACCTTGTCATCACAATAAACAAAACATGCTGGAGGGATAGGTTCCTGACCCAGAGACTCCCCAGACTCTGGAATAGATTGCCCATACATATCAAGCAGAGTGCCTCTTTGGACCTCTTCAAAAGGAACCTTGATGACTGGATGGGAGAAAGGAAATTCACCCCAGGGATCACGTCAGTCGCCCTGCTAGACAGGGGTCCAGGAAAGTAAATAATGTGGGAAGAAATAGCCAGGGAATTGTTATGGCTAGGCTTGTATAGGCCCTAGGGCTGATAGCCTAGTACCAACCTATGAACCTATGAACCTATAAACCTATAATTTTCTCTGTTCTGTATTTCCATGATAGTATTCAATTTCTCCCCTTCCTTTCCCTCACTACCCTGTGTTCTTGTGGTAGAACTTTATCAGTTATTAATTTAGCTGCACAGTAATATATCCTGTTTACTTACATTATATCGCATGGATCTCTATGGACAGTCCTAATTACAGTGTTCATTTGTTTTATCAGACTTCTGACTTTTGGGGTTTTATTGATCTTCTGCAGTCTATTTCTTTCATTGATTTTAATATACCTATGTCCATTAAATCAAGCAACTCTTCCCTTAGTTCATTTTCTTCCAGACTGAGGGTACATGCTATGTTTTCCACTTCTTGCGGGCATTCTATAGAAAGCACTATAGCACCTTCCTGTGCCATCCGTTGCTCTGTCATATGGGAACTCACTGGCCTGTCACTCCTCAACATTGACTGCATCAGAGTTTCCGCAGTCTCCTGTTCTGTCCCTTGCTGTCTAGCTTTAAGTGAATGTTTATACTGGTTTCCTGTGGAAGGCTCCAAAATATCTTTTAACCTCATTAAATTTAAAAAAATTTTTTTTTCCTAAATATTTTTTTAGCAAAAAGCAAGGACAACTGTCTGATTAAAATTCTAAATGCAATCTTAACCTCATATAACATTTTGTTAAATATCAGATATTTGTATATTTAACTTTTTTTTATTATTACATGTTCTGTTGAGTAATGTTTGCTTGCTCAGTACCATCATGGTGTTGAAGGAAGGTGAGGGGAAAACAAGAATTCAGTTTTGTGGCTGTTAGCACCAGTTTCTGGTTTTTAAACCCCATCCATTGTGTGGTTCACTTTGAGCTACTGTGGACATCTTGTTGTGAATGCATTGTCCTTTTGTTGTCCATGGAGGGGTTTGTGTTGTGAAATTTCATAAAGCTGCTTTTGTTTTTGTTTTGTTTTTGTGGGTGGGAAAGGATAAGGTGGTGGGGTTCCATGTGTTGCATGAACACTGAGTCTTCCTTTTGGACTCATTTGCTGATATGTGACTTGTTTGGGATGTGTTTCGCGCTGTGGACTATGTTTAGAGAGACCTGATGTACAGTGAGGGAATGGTTTGGAGACAGTTGACCTCCTGATCATTGAATTATTATTTTCCTTTGTTTTTTTTCTCTGGTGATGGTGTACAAGAGGTTCTCTCTGATTCGATTCCTTGCCAGTGCCTTCTAGGTGAGTTTTTCTGTATAGTCCTCCCTGTGGTCGTGGGTTTCCTCCGCGTTCAAGCCCCACTTCCCAAAGACATGTTGTAGGTGGATTGGACACCCTAAACTGGCCCTAGGTGTGTGTGTGCATGTGCCTTCTGTGGAAAGTTACGCCATTGGGAACCTAAGACTGTAAAACTCCACTGCTAATCACGAGTGGACATAGCATCCATCAGGCTACTCCCAACCAAAAAAGCTGAAAGAAGGTGATGGTGTATAAATGTTAAGACTAATGCAATGTAGAACAGCTTGATGTTCAGTGGCAGAATTATTTAGGATGAGTAAAGAGAATGATAAACATTGCAGATAAGAGTTCCAATGTGTTTTTGTGAATGTGTGGTAGTATTATAAATGCAGGACAAGGGTGTCTCCTTAAGAAGGGAGAGTAGTTTGTCAAAAGGCAAGCTATTTAGCTCAAAGAAATTGTGAAAGCATGTAGAACCACAATCTTTAATTGTGAAAGCAGTGTGCATGAAAGTGAATATAAGGGGACAGACTTCCATAACTTTAAGTCACACAAGAAATAGAACTGAGTGAGAGAAGCGGAACCATTTGTCAAGTGAATTGAGAAACATGTTCCCGCTCTGGATTGGCTGGGTTAGCTTAGCATAGCGCTTAGTTATGTCAACTATCTTCCTTCCTGTTTTTTGCAGCAGTTTGTTTCTTCATTGCCTGTCATACCTCTTTTTTTTTTTTTTTTTTTTTACAAATCCAAATCACCTGCACAGTCCGACTAACCCTTTGTATTGAGTTGGTGACAAATATTTGAATATCCTACAGAAAATGCACACTAAGACAATCTACATTATCAAGTAAGCTGTCTCTTGTTAGAATGTTTTTGATGGTCTGCAAACGCTGTGCATGCAGTATCTTTTATAGGTTGTGTAGCTAAATGTGCCTACTGGAGTCTGAACAGCTATAAGAATCAAAGACACCCCTGATAACAGAACTGCTGCATAATGTCAGTGTTAAGAACCGCACTTTGTTTAATGTTTTCCTAATTATATGCAGAATGTTGATAAACGAGCAGCTGTCCAAACGCTTTTGTAAGCGTGTTTCAATCCATGTAGTAAAGGAAAAAACACAGCTCAGTGCACCAGGAATCTTGTTATATGCTTTCTTGTATATAGTAAATGTACAGAGGGCTTTGTATGAGGTGTTTAACCACTGAGGTGATGTGTTTTTACAATTGTATCAGACAATCTGTTAAGCTGATGGGCTGATACTAGTGATTTTCTGTTGACACACATCTGTTTTATGGGCATTATATAGGGTCTTCTATTGAGTTATTATTCTCGCTGTTGTAACTTAATTTGTAAACATTACTGACAGAGTATTACCATGTTTTTCTAATTCCCTTTTAGTTATCATTGTTGTGCATTGGGATGTTATAGTTTTTTGACTTTCTTAGCCCCTACAGTCTTGTATCACATGAAATTGGTACTTACCTGGGGTACTTAATAAGTGAAGGAGACTTAATAATGAAAAAGCCTAAACTTCCTAATGCTATATGATTATTTTGATTCTGTGTATGGAGTTACTGATTTTTCACATGATGTAAATAACAGAACAAAAAGCAGTGTATCATAGTGGTGTTCTATACAAAGAAAATAGAGAAAGGAATGATCTGCACCCTCAAACATTATCTGAATGTATGGGTAGCTGCAAATTAACTTGGTTTAGCAGTCTTGTTCTTGGCTGTGGCAAAATGTAAATATTCTGCTCTATTATTTTGATTTTATTTTATTTTTACATTTGACTGTGATAGTCCCATTGATACATATATCCACTTTTCAGTAGAGGCCCAGGAGAAAAGGTCCAAACTAAGACAAGAAGACAGTATATGCACAAACATGGTGTTGAACGCATGTTAGTCTCACATTTCAAGCGTATGAATACAGTTTATATGCAAGTGTATATAAATATGTTGGTCTTTTATCAAACCTATAGTTGTAGCCTGTATGCAGAGTATCTGCAAAGGTATTAGTTTCTTTTCAAACCTAGTGTAAGAGGGTAGTTGCTATAAATAAAATTGCAGGATTATGGAATGGATGAGGCTTTACTCAGGGTTACAAGACATAACCAGTGAGTTTTAAAAATACTGTTTAGATTTTTTGAACTGATTAAGGGAGGATCACAGTAAGGTCAGATGTGGGAGAGAATTCCTGGTTTTACTACTGAATTAGGGGTAAGTAAGAGTAACTGGTGGTTAACAATGTCAAAGGCCTTGAAAGATCAAAGAAACAAACCGATTGTTACGGTTGGAATTTGGTGGGACATTTAGAAAAAGGAGAGAGGAGGGCTGAGGTGGTACTGTGTTGTGGTCTAAATCTGCTGGGAGTTGGCCAGAAGATTATTTTTGGACAAGTTAGTATAAGAGTTTGCGGATACAAATTTTTCCATAATTTTAGCCAGAGGAAAGGATAGCTATTGGTCTATAGTTTTTTCAGTTCAATGGAGCTGCCACCTTTATGGATGGGTATGCCATGGATATTTTCTGGATAGAGGCTTTCCAGTTATTCTGTTTATCATGTTTTAAAAACTTGGGTATACTACATTAAAATGTTTTGTTGTGTGTGTTCAAAACAGTGATTTGTAATTTTCTTTACAGTCACATTTGTTAACACTTATATGTTTAGTTGGTGATTGTTTGAGTCACACCATCTCCCTCGCAATGACAAATTTTGCTGTTCAACAAACTCTGTGATGGTTCCTGTTTGTCTTGCTCTGTCAGTTTTCTTCATAAACAAATATAGGGATAATTCCTAATTGCAAAGTCTTTCTTGAGGTCTTGTTTTAGGGAGGCTTAGTTGACAGACTTTTATCACTTTTAAATCTAAGTACTAACTGCAAGGACACTGCATGTGAGGAGAGTACAGTGGTATCTATCTCAATCTTTGAAATGACAGTTCATAGCCTCTAAAAACATGTTCCTTATCCTCACTAGCCCTCTTTAAGAGGAACCTGGGCAACTGGATGGGAGACTGAAAAATACTACCAGGATCCTGACCTGTGTCCCTGCTGCTGTACAGGAAAACAGGTGCTGACTTTTGTGTGTGTGCATGGGTAAAACCTTGTCTAGGGCTTTGGGCCTCCTGTGCTAGTAGCCTAGTGACCTATCCAGGGCGTGGCTCAAATAGGGATGTTCCTTGAGTTCGGTGTGGGTGGGCTTAAGGCACCAGAGCAGCATTACTTAGGGTGCCGCTTTCAAAGCAGGCCGGCCCTGCCCTGTGTTATTGTGGCAGAACTTTATCAGTGATTAATTTAGCTGCACAGTAATATATCCTGTTTACTTATATTATATCGCATGGATATCTATGGACAGTCCTAATTACTGTGTTCATTTGTTTTATCAGACTTCTGACTTTTGGGGTTTTATTGACCTTCTGCAGTCTATTTCTTTCATTGATTTTAATATACCTATGTCCACTAAATCAAGCAACTCTTCCCTTAGTTCATTTTCTTCCAGACTGAGGGTACATGCTTTGTTTTCCACTTCTTGCGGGCATTCTATAGAAAGCACTATAGCATCTTCCTGTGCCATCCGTTGCTCTGTCATATGGGAACTCACTGGCCTGTCACTCCTCAACACTGACTGCATCAGAGTTTCCGCAGTCTCCTGTTCTGTCCCTTGCTGTCTAGCTTTAAGTGAATGTTTATACCGGTTTCCTGTGGAAGGCTCCAAAATATCTTGATATGGCACCTGATCTCTCCATAATGATTCTTTCCATGGTCTTGCATCTGCGGTTAGTCGACCTTATGGGCATATAATTTCCAGGGCCAGTTGATGGTCTCTCTCTCTCTCTCTGTACAGAGGGATTACTGTTGCTGTCCTCCATTCTGCCAGAACATAGCCAGTTTGCAGGCTATGGTTAAACAGGGATCCAAGTGGGTCTACTAGGTCATGTTTTAAGTTGTTTAAAAGGTAACCTGGGATATTGTCTGTTCCCACTGATGCTGTGTTTTTGGCCTTGGAGAGCACAGCAATGACCTGCTCTCTTTAGATAACAGGTTGAGGAATGGTGTCAGCTATATTTTGGAAGATGACTGGAGGGGAAGGGGGGTGAAGTTTGCTCTAAATTTGCCAGCTAGCAGGTTGGCTATTACCTCCAGTTGAGTATGAGTGGTGCCATCCACAACCAGTACATCGCACAGATGGGTATTCCCCTTTAGATTTCGAATGCAATATAAGAATGCCTTGTGAATAGCTAGGGAGGACTTGACAAGATATCTAATATGTTTGTTTAAGATAGACAGGGATTTCTTCCTCTGCTGAGCCAGTTACATGTTCTTCTTGGACACTATCGCATATCGCGTACTCAGAGGTGATCTCTGCCTAACATACAAAGCTATGTCAAACCCAGAGCTGTTGGACATGCTCCACTTAAAGAAATCTCAATCCCTTCGAGCTACACGCTCTAGGGACCTAAACCTTGTCACCACAATAAACGGAACATGCCGGAGAGATAGATTCCTGTCCCAGAGACTTCCCATACTCTGGAATAAACTACCTATCTATATCAAACAAAGCTCCTCATTAGCACTCTTCAAGAAAAATCTTGATGATTGGATGGGAACTAGGAAATTCACCCCGGGGATCACCTCTGTGGCTCTGCACAACAGTGGCACAGGAAAATAATTTTCTTGGGTAGCAAAGCCAGGGTACCTTTTTGGCTGGGCTTGTATAGGCCCCAGGGCCGATAGCCTAGTACCTACCTATGAACCTATGAACTAGTTTCTTTATCTGTTGTACAGCCAGTTTATACTAGGGTGCACCAGGGTGGCTTGTTTTTTCATCAAGACCTTGTTTTAATCTGGTGAGGTAAGGAGTTAGTATACACCTCTGCATGGGAGTCCATGTTATCTGTGTCTGAGGGGGCTTTGAAACTCCTTATACCATGACTTTGTAGGAGGTAATTTGTTTTTGAAAAATTCTTAAGTGTTTTTGCTTGATGGGGTATCTTGGTCTTATAATTACACCAAACAAGATTAATTTATGATCCGATCGTACCAGGGAGGACATCATATGGGGAGGGGGAATACAATGTTCTCCCAGGTTAGTGAGTATCATTGTCCAGGACTTTTGAGCCTCTTGTGGGTATGCTGACTAACTGTTCCAGAACATTTCCATTGATAAAGTCCAAGAACCTCTGAGCCAACATGTTTGGGGTCATGTATGTTTCCCTGTCAATATTAAAATTACCCATTAGTAAGGTGTTGGCTGTATGTCAAGTGACTCCAGTAAGTCCAGGTATGTGGCATGTTTTTCCTGTTTCATGGTGGGGGACATCTAGCTATGATGTGGAAGGGGTCTTTGCCTATAGTTAATTGTACATGGAGTAGCTCAAGAGAGTTATACTGTTTGATCAGTCTGGAGGTGTACTTATTGGTAATGAAGATGATACACCTCCTCCTTTGCTTCTTTCATACTCAGTTTGTGGTCTGAACGTATGAAAGGCACTGTAGCTCTGCATGGCCAGGGTGCTTTCTGCACCTATGAACAATGTCTCAGTGACCGCACAGATGTCAGCATCTTTCAAACTGGAGTGCTTCCAGGGGGTGCAGTTTCTTGTTTAGACACTCCTAGCATTAAGCAGCAGTACCCTGAGTTTATCTAGAGAGGATTTTGTTATGTTGGGAGGTTGGTTATTTTGACACTGCATTAAAAAAGCATAAAAGGGGTAGCTAATGTCTTTGCTAGTATCCAAAATATAAATGAGACAGGTACACTCCATCTCTGGCAAAACAGCATGGCCTGTCGACCATGTCTTCCCAGGCTGACAAATATTTGTTCCCCTTGGACTGAGACCAGAAGCTAAGCCAATTGTTAAAGTCAATCATTTTTAGCTTGTATTGTGACAGCATCCTTAGAGAACTCAGTCATGTCTCTCTTCATATAGTCCAGAGAGGTACATCTCAAGTCATTCACCCCCATATGGACTATGACAGAGTCATGACAGTACTTGTGGTTGAGTGACTTGAGTGCTTGAGTGACTTGACGGATCCTGGCACCTCATAGGCAGCTAACCGTAAACCACTCCTTATCCAGCCTGGTGAGGGGAACATTCATGTGTCTAATAATGGAGTCACCTATGGTTCATAGGTAGGTACTTGGCTACTCCCTGGCTCTCACCACCCAAGAAAATTATTGCCAGTACATTAGGTTTTGTGGTGTTATTCCTTATGGGCTTATTTGTTGGGACACTGTTGTGTGTGTGTTATTATGTGTTGTGGTTGTTTTTTTTGCATTGTGTGTGCAAGTGGCTTCTTTTTGGGAGGCCTCTCATTACTAATGAGTACCTCTGCATATGTGGGTTTGTGTGTCATGTCCTTATTTATTGTGGGAATTGTGTGTGTGTGTGTGTGTGTGTGTGTGTGTGTGTGTGTGTGTGTGTGTGTGTGTGTGTGTGTGTGTGCGCGCACGCTGACAACCTGTTTGGCATTCAATTTGTCCTTATGTGAGAGTTTTGCCTCCAATTTCATACTGTAACTACATATCTCACAAAGTATTTGTTTGTTTCAGGAGTAAATGGTTGTCAGTATACATAAGACAAATGCTGCATTGTCTCAGGATGCCCTTGTCTATCAGGCTGGCTAGAGAGATAATAGGAAACTGCCTGTCCATGATAGCAGGCTCCTACTGTACATTTTATTAGGGATGGAATGGGTTAATTTAACACGGCTCTGCTGGTAGTGCTGAGACTACAAGAGGAACCTATACTTTGTGTAGGCAAAGGTTGATCGATGAGGCAACACTGCACAACCGAGTTGCTCCTGGAGTAGCAGAAAAGCTTGGAAGGGTTTCACTGACAGGCGTTTGCATCTATACAGGGCACTGCTAACTGTATGAACAGCAGCACATTGCAAACACAAGGCTTAAACACAGGCAAAGAGAAGCAAGTTTTTAACTGACTACCAATCAGGAAAGCACACAATAAGCCTTCCATCAACAATCCTCAACTCAGATAAGTTAGATCAGCATACTTCTGCCACAAAAGTGTAGAAAGACACCTTCTTAATGTAGAATAGCTGGTGTGAAGCCCAAGAGTAACAAGACCACACAAACTACGTTCAATAACTCTACAACTAACAGATACAATGTAATATCATTAACTACTTAAAGCAGCAGCAGACAGTATAGTTTTTTTCTGAAACTGTTAAAGTACAGAGTATGTAAGAGAAATGTGTACAAATACTTTGTGTGCTTCCCAGTTCTGATAGACCAGGTAAACACCTACTGCTACTAGAGGAATAATCTCAGTTCTCCTAATGTAAAAGCACAGTAAAGGAGTGACTGGAGTGAAATGCTGCCCAAACAATGCTAACACAAACAAACTTAAAAGATACAGATACAGAGGTGTACTTTAAACAGCTTATAAACATGTGATTATTCAATAAAAAATCCTTTGCTTTGTATAAATCAGCCAGAATTTATAAAGACACTAAAAACAAAATAAGCTGATTAATAAGCCCTCAATCCAATAAAACTACATGCAGAATTCTCAAGTGTTTCCCCAACCTCAACAGACCAAGCTACCTTCCAGTGCACTAGATGGAAAATCCACTGACCTCTTGATGTAAAAACAAGCGCTTGCTAGAGTGTAAACATGCACAACTTTATCCAACAGCTAGCTAGATAATGAATTCAGAGCATGTAAATCAGGAAAAATAGACAATTAGAGGCAAAATGCAAGTACAAGGAAAGGCAAGTAAATAATTTGAGATACCAACAGCAGTGTAGAAAGGGAGGAGTTTATTAAGGTCAATTTGCAATAGGATTGGGCAGCTCAAAATCAACAAGTTTAAAAAGGAGATCAGTGAAGGGGAGGTTGGATAAGAAAAATAACTATCAGGGAATCACAAGTAGTGTTTTATCTTATGCAAGCTTGACATCTTTCTGGAAAAAGATAAAGACCCAGAAATTTGCTGTGTATTTAAGTATCATTCAGGAAACAATTTAACCTATGGAAAAAAAAATATGTGAAATGTGCAGCCTAGATAATTTAAGTGCATCTCTCACATAGAACAAAAACACCAGGCCAAGCAAATTTCAGAGCAGGTGAAACAGAAAGCAGCTCTATCACTCACAGACACAAAAATATAGGTTTACTTTCCTTACACAGCAGGGAATCACAATATGGACTAAACAATGCTAATTTGAAACAAAAGCAACTAGGTGAGTTGTTAAACAAACAGTAAGATGCATCCTGATACTTATAATCTTCACAAAAAAAAAAAGTTTGTATCCCACTGCATATACTACTATTGAGACAGAGACCTGACTATAAAGGGTCAGTATGAAGGCCACTCAGACTGATCATGGTCAAATGGTGCTCATAGGGTAATGGACTGCCCTTCCCAACAGCCATACCAATATCCCATTGCTTGGCTTTATCTCCTCATTTGCTATAAAAAACTGTTCAAACCTGTCAGTGCATGTACTATTTCCTTTTTTTTGAATTTTGCAATGACCACAGTAATTTCAATTTAATTTGAAACTGTTTTTTTTTTTCAAATCTTACAGCAAATACAGTAACAGCCATCAACAAAATAGTCTCACACTGAAAACAGATGTAGCATGAACAACAGCCCTTGAAACTCATGCATTGAAAATGCAACCAGCACCCCATTAAACTACATTCATAGTCACAGTCAAACAGCATATAGTCAAAAACTAATTAGCATCTATGTGAAGGTTGCAGAAATTCAAAAGACAAACAGGATGCATTTGCTAACAGCTTGGGACAGCCTACTGCATGCAAATGTCCCTTTCAGGGGGAGCCTAGGAGCATTTTCTGGTAAACTGACTTGGTCAGAGTCACACAGTAGACAAATTTAGGTGAAGGGAATCAAACCTTGTACTATAGAAACAGCTGTCGTAGACTTACACAGTTCACATACATGTCCCTGTAAAAAAGCAAGGTTAATTAAAATGCATTCACAGTTAAAATATTAAAGTCAAACTTCATGCTGCCCAGTTTATTCACAGCCAGTCAATGACACTGTCATCCGTCAGCAAAACAAGAAAAACAAGGATTATACCAAAAAGTCCACACACACCTATCTATTAGATCCACTTGCAAGACTGTACATTTCATATATCTTCTTGAGAACAATTGAATGAACACATTCATAAATAATGGGGTAGAAATGTGTCTCAGGTCACTGCTGTGGAACCCATTGCAACCTTCCCCTGCCATATCAACTTCTTAGCTCAGATCACAAAGACCCTAAAATCTAGAACCTGGTTTAAATCTTTCTCATATATATATATATATATATATATATATACTTAGAAAGTTATATCAAAAATTGCATTAGCAAGCATTTTCTGAAGGGTACAAAGTCGGAAACTCAGGTATGTCATTATTTTTATTTTTATTTTACATTTGTTTACCGGGCTAGTCCAACTGGATATATGTCCATTTTCAGTAGAAGCCCGGGGAGTTAAGCTCCAAGCTAGGACAATGAAATTAACACAATAACATCTAAGGATATATGAGCTAGATAAAAACTATTAACAGTATGTATAACAGGTTATCACAGTAAAATGTTCAGTGCAGAATACAGGCATAACAAAGGATGCAAGTACAATCTAAATTTACAGTACAGAATACAGGCATAATAAAGGAATGTAAATAAAATCAAGGTAGTCAAGAGATGATTAGTAACATAGTTTAAAAAGGAAGGAGTTGCTTTTAATGAGTAGACGGGTTAGGAAGAGTAGAGTATAAAGAGACACTTAGACTAGTCAGGTTTAGAGCATGGGCATAACCAGTGCGTTTTGAGGAATACTTTCAATTTGTTTTTGAAACAGGATAGTGAGGGAAGTGTGGAGAGTTCATTTGGAAAGAGGTTCCAGGCTTTTCCAACTATATTAGAAAAAAGGGAGTCACCAGCTTTATTGTTTGTTTTAGTAGTATGTACTAGAAGTTTCTGAGAAGACCTTAAGGACTGCAGGATTTTATAGGGAGTGATTAATGTGGAGAGAGAATAGGTGTTTTGGAAGATTTGTAAAGAGTGTTGTGGGCTATAGTTAGCTGGTGGAATTTAATTAGATTTTGTAGTTCAAGCCATCCTAGCTGCTTTAAATTAAGGCAGTGATGGGTTCTAAATGGGTTTCCTGTTGCAAATCTGGCAATATTATTGTAGGACATTTCCAATTTGTTAAGATTATTTTTAGATAGGTTAGTAAAAATAGGTGAGGCGTAAAGAAGAGAAGTGATTAGATGAGTGTGTGCTATAGTGGTTCAAGCTGAAGGTAGGAGAAAGGATTTTATCCTATAGAGAGAGCCTAGCTTTTTGTTTACAGTTTTTATAGTATTGTTAATATGATGCCAAAGTTCAGATTGTCAATGGTGACTCCTAATAGTATGGTGGATGGTTCAGGGAATATAATGGTTTTATTGGTAGAGTTAACTGAGAAATCCAATGGAGGGGATTTCTTAGTAGGAGAGAAAAGGAGGAGTTTAGTCTTTTTGGGATTTAGGAGAAGGCATCTATGTGTGAACCATTGCTCAACTGTGTTAAATACTTGTTGGGTAAGATAGAGAAGTTCAGAAGGGGAGGGTCTGAGCATATCAGTGTAGAGTCATCTGCATATTGTATGCATGTAGCTTGGGGGATGGCAAGGTGAAGGTCATTGATGAATATGGAAAAAAGTAGAGGTCCAAGGATGGACCCCTGAGGGACTCCGAGGTTGATGGGTAGGTGAGTAGAGAGAGACTTGTGCCATAGTACGGCTTGTTGTCTTTTATCCAGGTAGGACTGGAACCACTTTATGGAGGATGTATCAAGTGACAGGGATTTCAGTATAGTGATGAGAATTTGGTGATTTACCATGTCAAAAGCTTTAGACAGGTCAATGAATAGAGCAAAAGAGAGTTTGTTAAGGTTGCGGTTGTTGTTAATATAATCTGTGAAGGAAAGAAGGGCAGTAGTAGTGCTATGTGAGGGTCTAAAACCATGTTGACAGTTGGCTAGTAGGTTATTATGTATTAGATGGTCAAGTAATTGTCTGTGAATACATTTTTTCATGATCTTTGCCAGAGGTGAGAGGAGGGCAATAGGGCGGTAATTGGAGAGTTCAGTGGATTGTCCTCCTTTGTGGAGGGGGATAATATGGGATATTTTCCATAAACTGGGGATATGACTTTCAGTAATAGTTCTCTTGATCAGGATAGAAATGGGATAGGCAATAGCTTTGGTAGATTGTTGTAGGAATTCAGCAGGTAGTTGGTCTGCTGAGGGGGAGCATGGTTTCAGTTTCTGTAGAAGGGTTAGAATATATGATGCTGGGATGGGTTGAAAATGAAAAGTAGGGGGTAAGGTTGATTCTTTGGAAGATAAAGTGAAGTTGTTAGGTGATAGTTGACTAGCTAATGTTTCTATAGCATCAGTAAAAAGGTGTTAAAATCATTAGTTATATCCATTGGTGATTTGTGTTCAGTATTTTGAGGGTTTGGAGTAGTGGATTGCCCTGGGTGGAGTAGTTGGTTGATACTAGACCAAAATTTATGTGGCTTGTTTTGACTGGCTTGTTGGGGTTGGAGGTAGTAGTGTTTTTTGTCAGATATTATAGCTTTCTTAGTTTCATTTCTTAGTTGTCTAAATGTTTGTTGGTCTATAGGGTTTTTTGTTTTCCTCCATTTTGACCAATGTTTGTTTCTAGCATTGATTTTATGTTTGGTTTCCTTAGAAAGCCAGGGAGCAGAATAGACCAAAATTTATGTGGCTTGTTTTGACTGGCTTGTTGGGGTTGGAGGTAGTAGTGTTTTTTGTCAGATATTATAGCTTTCTTAGTTTCATTTCTTAGTTGTCTAAATGTTTGTTGGTCTATAGGGTTTTTTGTTTTCCTCCATTTTGACCAATGTTTGTTTCTAGCATTGATTTTATGTTTGGTTTCCTTAGAAAGCCAGGGAGCAGAATAGACCAAAATTTATGTGGCTTGTTTTGACTGGCTTGTTGGGGTTGGAGGTAGTAGTGTTTTTTTTGTCAGATATTATAGCTTTCTTAGTTTCATTTCTTAGTTGTCTAAATGTTTGTTGGTCTATAGGGTTTTTTGTTTTCCTCCATTTTGACCAATGTTTGTTTCTAGCATTGATTTTATGTTTGGTTTCCTCAGAAAGCCAGGGAGCATGTTTGGTTTTAGTTCTAACTAGTCTGGTTGGGACATGGTGGTTGAGGATGGCAAGGAAGTTGGAGGTAAAGTAACTAATGGCTTCATCTAAAGGTAGATTGTGTAGGGGTGACCAGTTTCATGCTCTTAGTTCCATCTGGAAAAGTTCAGGGTTAAAGTATTTTTTAGATTGATGTTTTTAATGGATGTTGGGGATGGCAAGTTGATTTTATGTCTGATGATATACGTAAGAGAGTGGGCACTTAAATCATCAGGGAGGGTTCCTGAGTCATAGATGTGAGGATGTTGGTTGATGAGGATCCAATCTAGTAAGATTGATTTTTTGTTGGATTTATTTATCCTGGTGGGGGAGGTAATGGTTTGGGAATACCCATATAGGTTAATATGGTTTGAGGGGAGGCTGCTGCAGAAGCAGGTCCAGTCAATATTTGTCTCACCTAGGATAATGGTTTCTTGAGGCAGGTTATGGGAAAGCCAGCAAAGTATATTTTCCATGGTTGCTATGTTATTACCAGGAGGTAGATATATGCAGATGACATAGATGGATTTGGAATTGTTAAGAAGAAGTTTGGTGATAAGAATTTCTGCATTGGAGTCTATAGGTGGTTTGCAGTTATGAGTAGTTAATTGTAAGCTAGGGTTATATAGGATAGCGACCCCTCCACTTTTCTTGGATGTTCAGTCTAGTCTCAGGATATTTTATCCAGGTGGGATGATTTCATTGTCTTTGGTTGAAGGTTTTAGCCAAGTTTCTGTTAAGCAGAGAATATCAAAGGAATGGATTTCAGTTAGAGCTTGGAGTTGAGTTACTTTATTATTTATACTGCATATGTTAAGATGAGTAATTAAGAGGGAGTTGGATGGTCTAGAAAGGGCTTGGGTTTGAGGTTGAGGAGAGAGATGGGAGTTGTTTGGGGGCCTGGGTTAGGGTGGATGTCACCATCCTTTATAGAGAGTAATAGACTTAGATAGTATAGGTTTTTGAATCTGCTGTATAGAGACAGACATTTTTTTGGGGTAGGATTGTTGTACTTTGTGTGTAGAGTTCTATGATATTTAGGAAGTGTGTAATTGGATGAGAATGTTATATTAGCGTGAATACACAGTAAAGATGAGTTTGGAGATTTGGTTTTTTTTTGGGATAGTTTAGGTTTGGGTCTAGTGGGTTCTCAAATGAGGTAAAAAGATGAGTAAGTCAGCAGGAAGCTAAGAACCCTCTCCAAATATCGGCGGGTCACCTCATTGCATGGTAATTCTACAATCCCCTATCAAGGAAAACAGTAAAGTATGTCTGCTGAATAATTCCAACAAGACTGACTTTCTATTGACTGTACCATATTTTACATGTCATACCCAGGCCTGAGCTAGGACAACCAGCAGCCCTTGCTTCCCCCTTCTATATAACCTTTCACTATCTCTTCCTTCCCACCTGTATAGATCCCCCCTTGTTTTTTCTTTTTATTCCCACTTTCCTATCTGTAGTCTACCATTGTTACTCCCTCTCAATCTAACTAGCTATACTAGACTTGCCCACTAGATGGCACCCTAATTCCAGACTTTTCTACTCTTATCCTTTTTTCTCTTTATCAACTCCTTACCCCATTTCTTAAATGCAGTAGTCCCCGAAGTGCTATTAGCTGCCTCTTTTGCTTTTTCCTTCTGTTTTACTGTCCACTGACACCTCCCACTCCTCTCTCCCTTTTCTTTTTTTTCCTTTCCCCTGCACATATACATACTACAGACACTTTCTAGCCCCCTATTCTTTTCCATTCTATCACTAGAACTAGCCTAGCTGATTGTTTTTCATTAACTGCTTCAGTATCTGTTTCTACCCGCTTCGTTCGTCCTGCGGGCTCACTCTGCTCCCCTCCCTACCCCAATTCCCACCCACCCCCAGGGGTCCTGCCTTTATACTTCCTAAACCACACCTCTTCCTGTTACTCTCCAATCACACCCCTTCCTCTTTCCATTACCTTCTAACCACACATCATCCTCTCACCTATACTCTCTAATATTACCTCATAATCCAACTATTTCCTATTCTCAATCTCTCTTCCCTCTATCTTTTCTCCCTACAAACTCTCCTATTACTTAACTCCACAAACATTCCCCTCTCACTACTCACCTCCTATCTCACCATACCCTACTCACTCTCTCTTCTCCATCCAATATATTTCTATTTTCTACCTACAAAGAACCAATATCTATCCAAATAATGAATACTCAATCCATCCCATCCTGTATCACATTCTTATTCACACTCTCACTATTACCTCCTTTAACCTCCACATTATTAAATGACTGCAATCCACAACATTTTGTCAGAAAGCTACACATTTTACAAGAAATGGACAAAAATTAAACTTCTTTGCTCAAGAATTCTGGACAAAGCCAGCATTGTGTTTTCTGTTTGCAATACACTGCTGCTAGTGGGTTCTGTCTATAACTATTCTGCAGAGCAGAATAGAGGGTTCCATCATCATCCTAGAGGGCAGAGTATTCTGTAATCCATACTGGAGGGACAATCACAACCACAGTCTCAGTCACACATGCACAACAACCCCTTCTGAAGTTGTCATCTCCTGTCTCATGAATAATTCAGTTTAATCTCCTGTCCCATCCCTGTATCTTGTGATCCACATGAAATGGCATCATTCAGGAATCAGATCTTTACATCACATGAAGCTCCTTTCTCTCTGCCATGTATTCCAGGCTCCCTCCAGCAAGAATCAAATATCTGCAACTGAAAGATGCAAATAAATCAACCCCCCCCTGCTCTGCAGAATGGAATGCTTAGTCTTTGAGCTTCTGGGAAGGTACAGTGAGTGCATCACCTCTGACACTGTAGCAGTGGAACAAAGTGCAGAGCATTCTTCAGGGCCAAAGCTGATACCAGTTATTAAATTGAATGGTAGTAGATTTTTTTTAATGCCAGGCTGGGCCACTGAGACAGTACAGCCTAGTCTTTGAGCTTCTGGGAAGGTACAGTGCATCACCTCTGACACTGTAGCAGTGGAACAGGGTACAGAGCATTTTTCAGGGCTAAAGCTGATGCCAGTTATTAAATTGACGGGTAGTAGATTTTGTTTAAAGCCAGGCTGGGCCACTGAGACAGCATCAGGCCCTAGGCAGCTGCCTAGGTTGCCTTCTGCTGGATCCAGTTTTAAGGCTATTCATGGTAAAAATACACTGATAAGACAGTATGCAGCGAAGAATGAATAAAACCATGCAGGCATGAAAACTTTGAAATATACAAAATGATTAATAAGTCTACATTTGCTTTCACTGACTTATAGGAAATTATGCATGCAATGTCTTTTGTTATGTTTTGCAGTACATGCTTCTAAATGACCCCAGCAACTGACTGAGAAAGCCTAGTGCTCCCCCCACCTTGCACCATAAGCTGCCTACTGCAGATCTCTGGTATGTGGTTCTGCTTTTGTGTTGACTGAAACCTCAGTACCCTTATGAAGGGAGATGCACTGGACAAAGTCCCTCTTTCCTGCCTCACATGGCTGATCTCTGACATGCAAGCTGCTCCTCAAACCTAAACCAATAACACTGCACAATGAGGTCCAGATACATTTCAAAATGTTGGCTGGAGACAGCAGTTAAGGTCTGAAATGCAGGGCCTCATTCCAGAATCAATGTAAACATCAGCTGATTAATAAGACAAGGAAAGGGGGTAAATAGAGTAAATAAACAGTAAGACAATCTCCCTGACTCCATGAAAAGGTAAAAACATTTAAAAAGCTTTAACATGTGCAATTAAACATAACAATGAATAAAAAGTGTTGTTGCCTCACAGCAAGAGGTTCCCCAGTTTGATTCTCAGCTGAGATGCCTTGTGTGTGGAGTCTGCATGTCCTCCCTGTGTTTGCGTGGGTTTCCTCCAGGTGCTCTGGCTTACTCCCACATTCCAAAGACATGCAGCAGGTGGACTGAACACTTTAAATTTACCACAGGTGTGAGTGTACATGCAAGTGTGTACTGTGGATGAACAACAGCAGCAGGGCTAGCCACCTGATAGTGTAAACCTTGGTTCTAGATGACTGTCACTGTTGAAGTGACACCCAGACCCCATAAGTACTCAGTGGTGACTAAGGTGCTTTTACATTATAATGAAAATGCAGCCATTTCCATATTGTTCTACATCCTTTAAGAAATGTAATACAATATCAGCTGCACCATCTGTGATCAGAGGCTGATTGCTTTCCCTGGAGTATATGTTTGATTTACGTCACAGCTGAATCCTTCCACCAGTGGAAATGCAAACTGTGAGAGGCTGACACTCCCTTTTCACTTGTGATAATCCAGTTCACAGTTGTACAGCACAGATATTTTAGCTATGCTGTGCTGTATGTTTTTAATAAGTTCACAACTACCTTCAGGTTAATCTTTAAGCACCTGCGTCTGCAACTTGCTGTTCATTACAGGGATGGTAGTGTACCAACAACCCTCATTTATTTATCACGTTAACTGGTAACATCAGCTGGTTCATGTACCTTTCTCGGCCATGACCTATGCCACAAGGGCAACTGTAACTGCAGTAAATATACAGACAATTAAGGGTATCCAGTCAACTAGTATGATTTAGGAGTTTAAAGGAAACAAATACCTGGAGAAAAAACGCATAGACATCAATGGAATATGCAAATTCCCAGAAACAGTGACCTTAAGTCAGACTGAAGTCCAGACCCTTTAGCTGTGAAGTCGAAAACCTATCATCTCTATTAGCCTTTCATCTCTTAAATGTAAAATTCTACCTCTCACAATGTGGAAAAAATGGGCAAAATGTGAAACACTTACTAATAACTTAAAGAAGCTGGCAGTATGGTCATTAGCTCTTTCTTCATACTTAAAACGCACTCTTTTGATGAGTTAATATCGCTAATTATTTTTTAGTATTAGTTACCACAGATATTTGTTACAAAATTCTTAATGAATGTGTGTCATACCTTTATACCTTTTCAATGTAGAACAGGATGGAATACGGAATTTTTAAGACTCGGAATGAAGAATGTTTCTCAGTCACCACTAAGAAACAGTGCTGTCCACTTAAGGTAACTCTAAACTGACCAATCCAATTCAGTTATAAAATATAGAAAGATAATATAGGTAAGAGTGAAACATATGGAGTTTGTGTATAAATGTGGTCAAAACACTTTAGCACACTGGCCAGAATACTCTACAGATCAAATCACACCATTAAGCAGTAGTTAAAATATTCCAGTATATTTTTAACCCCCATAGTATGCAAAGTCTCTTCAACGTGCACAGAGAAAACAGCAACACACAAAGCACCACAGAATATATAAACTGAAAAAATAAAAGTAATAGTAACCAAGAAAAAGACAGATTCAAACAAAAGAGGCCAAACCCCCCTCCACTACTGCAATTATTGTTGTGGTAGACAATCCCCCCCTACATCCCCAATGGGAAAGCTTTACTTCCTCACAGCTCCCTATCAGAGGTCACTGTCCCATGGGAATGAAAAAACAAGTCACTCTTTCACTATGACACTGTGATTTTGTGTGTGTACAAAAACCTAGACATTTTAAGTCTGCACACATTGCTACAATATGCAGCATGCAATCAAGCAAAGTTAAAACAAGCACATTTCTTCATGCTTCTATTTAGAAACTCAGCATCACAGTGCTGACAGCCCAATGAAAGGTGTATGGGGAGGGGTTACCAGAACTGGAGGGAGGAGCTAACTGAAAGTAGCTTTGTAGCGGGTGGCTGATAGCATATGTCTAAACAGATACATAAAGCTATGCTGCTGGGGTCATATTCTTGCACCAAATCATCATGGCCCTTATTAACAGAAAGACAAGTAGCAGCCAAGTAGAAATTCAATGGAAAAGTGACTGACAGACAAAATACAATCACAGAAATGCAGTTGGTCTGAGAGTATATTAAGACCAAACTAGCAGTGTCTCAGAGAATTCCCCTCACTCCAAGCTACAGTAATCTCAAAATTAGCACCTACAAGGTGTGAGATGGTGGCCCTCACCAAAAATACTTTTAAAAAGTTAGCCTGTTTAGATGTTCAACATTTCACTAACAACTTGCACTTTTATTTGTCCTTGTTGACCTGGAAAAATCCGACTGGGCAAAACACATTTTCAGTGGAGGCCTAGGATGAAAAGCTCCACATTTAAGTGACGCATAATGTACATTTACAATTACAGCATAAAACATCTATACATGAGCTTATTTACATGATTTTTAAATATTTTAAATACGTCTTACATGAAAATAACATTTTAACACAGACAAGAAAGAAATTAACATAAATGGGTAATTACTGAACAGAGAAATAATGTACAGTAACAATAAATGTATTTATGTAAAGATAACTGCAGGGAAAAGATCAAACTGGGGCATTTCTGAGTTTAGTAATAATTTACAGACAGACAAGTACAATGTAGCTTAAAAATGTTAAGAGAGATATGAAAGGAGAAGGTATGGAAATTAGCAGGAAGATAGATGGAAGCAGGAAGAATTGTAGTTTACTGGGGGGGGGGTATGAAAGAAGAAAGAAAAGTAATAGCTTAGGAAATACGTGCAGTATGAAGAGGAGTAATAAGCTACAAAAAGACTGGGAAGCAAAGTGGATGTAAGAGTTTATGCCTTTCGGTCAATCACAAGACCAATCAAGGAGGTCATTTAGTGTCCATTGCAGTATAACAGTACTTTTGAGAGAACAGGCTATGTGGGTAAGTGATATAGGGGCAAGACAAGTTGATATGCAAAGTAATCTACTCTGTGTTAGGGAAATGTCGTGCCAAATTAGGGGAAAAGGTGACTGTCTACCATGACTGAAGGTGGGGCTGTCAGCTGTAGGATAGTGTTCAAAGAAAAAGCCAGGCTTTGATCCTGCAGATGGATAAGATGTGTTTGGATCTTAGGACAGGGCTTGGGGACACTGATCATTGATAAGACGGGTGCAGGGATAAACAAGTGAGTCTAAATTCAGACAAAATTAATGTTGAAAGCCTTTAATACACTGCACAGTTTAGATGAGACTTCAAAGCGTCCCTGCAATGAGCAACACAAGCAAAGAAATAAATCCACACTTAAAAATCAAACTAAAATTAATATAATTAAACAACTGCTTTTTATTGACTGTGTCTCACAACTGTGAATACCTAACTGGAAAGATGTTTTATAAAGTTAACTCATGAACTGGCTCATGCAAAACTTTGTTTAAATCTACTAAATTACTGCAGGCATAACCCTTTTTCAAGATAAACTATAACTGGACAGAAATTGTGACATCTTTTCAGGTTTTCTTGTTGTCATGAGTTCCAATAATCTGTATGTCTCTGTTTCTTCAATATTAACAATTGTGTACAAAATGCAATAAAGCTATGAAATATCTTGCAAAATATAATGAATTCCAACAGTCCCATGGGCGCAAATTGCTGCAGCCAAAGAAAAATTCTGTTATGAATTGCACGTTTCAGTTTCTTACCTTACCAGTACGTGCAACATCTGCTTCGGTTAGTTTCCCAGTATTTAGCTTTTCCTTCTGGTCCTGGGTTGGGGGCTGATCTGCAATTTCTTCATTTGACTTATCTTTTTCCTTCTCTGTATATTAGAAGCAGAATTATATCTTGTGAGGGTGTTTTATTATATATTACTCACACATACTGCATTACATGACACAGTAAGTTTTCATTGAAACAAAATGCACCTTAATTATATCTATGAAAATGAAAACTAAGCAGTAGTGTACTGTATACCCACATATGCCTGCTGCGGACTAGCACAGAGCACACTGGAAATCAATTACGTCACTAACGAAAGCAGTCACAAATTAAAAGATTTACACATGTTTGTTAGCAAAGTGTAAATGTCAGCACTTTCTGACCAATAAGGAGTGAAATTTAACAGTCTAAAATATTGTGAATGGAAATATGAAGGCATGCAGAAAAATTAAATAAATAAAAACATAGGTAGATTTTAGGAAATAATTTGTAGTGCATGTTAGTATCAACTCAAAGAACCCTGCAGATATTACAGAAGCTGTAGTCAGTCACATGTAAAGCTGTTCCTTCATTGGCTGGTCTTGATCTTGTTAACTGCTAGTCATCTGACCTCCTCATGCTCGGGTCTGTTGCCTCCCAATCCGTGGCACAGTAATAAGATGACCGTAAGTCCATTTAAATACAGACAGTACAAGGTTTGCATTTCTTTTACATGACTCATGGTGGATTAACAAACTGTGTTATTAGTATTTCTGAATCTTGCCTCCCAACTTCAAAGTCTTAATGGTCAGGAAAACAAATCATTGGAGGTATCCTGGTGTTGTTATCTACCAACCTTAAATCCAAGCTGCTTGCACATGTGTATAACCAGTTAGTGATCCTAACAGGAGCTTAGTGAAATTCCTAACAGTGGGCATAAATGCTTATATTTGCATCTCTAAATGTTACCCCTCAAAGCGCATCACTTCTGAATATATTATTCCAATTCTGTTCTGGAAACATACCAACATTACACTCACGGGTGATGTCACACAAGTTAACACAAGTGCATAACTAATGTCCACTGTTGATGCAATTCTCACTGGATATTCCTAGCCAGTTAATGAACCACCCCAACTCTGATTAATTCCCAGATGAGATGGCATCCTTCCAAAGGAAGCTATTATTCATATGTTTAAAGAACTGTCATAAATAGGCTTGCCACCCCTCCGTTTTTTTTCCGGACTATCAGGAAATCAAACTGATTCTCGGGTAGTCTGGAAAACACTGTACAAACTCCGGTATTCTGTTTCAAAAAGGAAACAGACTATGATTTACTATGCTTTTTACAGAAAAGCATAGTAAATCAATGAGCTGATGCTGTCGTGACATCACAAAATAGGAGGTATGTTGGGGGGGGGGGGGGTGGGCGGGGTTACTGGTGACGCGAGGGGTGTGGCTTTGCTCCGGTTTTAGCCGTGAAGGAAGGTGGCAACCCTAGTCATAAACTAGGTGTTCTGTATATACCAACTAATACCCAATTGTGCAAATCCTCTCCAACAAATAAAAGAGCATACAATGTTTATTTCCAGCTTCAAACATCTCCCTGAACTTGAGGTCTCCCAAAATGAATGATCCTGCATCTTCTCAGAGACAGATGTGAACAATGTACTGCTTAAAGGGAATGGTAAGTTTGTTGGAAGGGTAAGCATTTCTATTTTATTTGGAAAAAATTGTTAAAGAAAATTGTAGAATTTTCATTGGATTACTGTTTTTTAATGTATTTGCTGTCAATTCCTCCTCATGTAGCTGTCAAGCTGAATGGAGGTAGCATCAAAGAGAGGCTTAACAGAAGGCTTTGAATACTGATGTGCGTGACAAACTTGTGAATTTTATATGGATAAATCTAGTGAAGTAAAATGCAGTTAGTGTTACTTGCTGGAAGTGTGTGCTGTGGATTTGACAAAAGTGTACAAGATAAGAAATATGGCTGAAAATGAATGCAAGTACTGTTTTCTTTAAAGCATGAAAGCTTTCTAAGGGGAAATTTAGAACAGTCAATACCTGTAAAGTAGTCAACCAAATGACTCTAACCATTTTAATGTTATGAAGCTACAGATTTTACTTAGCAAGACAGCTTGATTTTTTTTTAAATATGAAACTTGCTGGAAATTAAATCAGTTTATTGTAGTTGTAATTGTGATGACTGCAGTCCAGATTTCAAGATGTGTGCATATATTGTACAGGGGGACTTTTAGCATTATTTCCTAGATAAAGTACCATGCAGGAATACCATTTCCTTATGAATTAATAGATGTTGTTTTACAAACTGTATGTACAAAAGTCACACTCAAGTTTTGGCCTATTAGCTGTCTTATCATATGACATCCATCCTTAGACTGAAGACTGCAATATATCTCCTAATCTACTGTGTACTGCATGACTTTACTGTATATGGTATCTGACTTACAGTTGCGTGCTACAATACTAAATGATAGCTTTGTTATTATTAAATGATACAATGATAAATGTTTTACAGAGACTGTTGTCTTGGGTAAATGTGTTTTTCTGCATTACTGGACTTGTCTACAGGCACTGAAGTGGCATTTGGTACCTGTTCCATTACAGAATATTCTAGTATTCAGTGGACAGTATGAGAATGTATAATGTACTTTACCAAACATTTGATCACTGTGCACTTAAAGCAGGACATGTAAAGTATTCCACAAGGTATACCTGTTATATGTTTGCTTGAAATGGCATTGTACTGTTCATCATATTACAGAAAGAAACATGGCTGTAGGGATTGCAATTAGCCTTGCAGCATTTTGAGATATAGTTCCTGTTATCCTAGGTACAAATATGGGAAGACGAAAACACAACCAGCTAACCAGTAGTTTGGTAAAAATAAATAATATCATCTATGTGTGATAAGTAATATTCCTGTAGCATGGTATGCAAAAGATGCCAAGTAGAGAAGATGAATAGTTCAGAGGCTGCAGTACTGATTCACGGGCTCTGACAATGTCCACTACAGTGCCTGACTGTACCATACCTGAATCACTGAATCCTGCTTTATAGAATAGTTATGGGGTAGCACTAAGACAGTCTCAACGACTGACATTAGGACCAGAGTTAAGCATAATCAGTTCATTTACTTTTTTTCTTTGAGGCTAGGATTTGGGCTGTGATTGTCTATGATGCATGTATTTTAAATAATTGTTTCAGTTGCTTTATCCTTGCCATGCTCTACTAAACTTTTTTTCCTTTTTACTGCAACAAGAATATCAAAGCCTGTTGCCTCAAAACAAAAGGTTTAAAGGCAATGGAGATATTTCAAGACATGAAGCGTAACTGAATGGGTGCTCTCCCCACAAACAGTAACTGACTGGGTGTTTCCCTTCCCCCAAACAGTAACTGACTGGGTGTTTCCCTCCCCCCAAACAGTAACTGACTGGGTGTCACTCTCCCAAATAGTGACTGGGTGCTCCCAGTCCCCACCTCCCCAAATAGAAACTGACTGGGTGTTTCACTATCCCCAAAAGTAACTGACTGCATGCTCCCCAGCCCCCCAAATAGTAACTGACTAGTAAATGAATGGGTGCCCTTCACCCCCAAAAGCTTTATACTCAGTAGTCTGTGAAAGCAATATGGTCTGCCCTTCTCCCAGTACTGAGAAAGGGGACTTGCCTGACTCTTAATACACTCCCCCAACTTGTAAGAAGACAACTGGTGGAGTTGGGATCATTCATGCATATGATTGGGCAAAAGATTATGTTTAAAACCAGAGGAATGCTTGTTCCCACCAGTGTGCTGATGAAGAGCTGGTTGGGTCACTTATATTATACAGAAAAAAGGGAAAAATGGTTTTACCTTGAGCTGCATGTAACATCCCTATGTTGTTGCTTGCTAATAAAAGAACGCCTGCTGGACAGCCAGTATTCTGCATTTCCACATCCTTGTACCTGCAAAGCAGATGCTAATTTTTATATGGACATCCTCACTAATTTTACTGGAGGAACGAACACTACCCACACCAAGGATTACCTAACAGAATTGACAGACAGAAGATGGTCACGATCCTGTACTATCATTAACTCCCCTTTTCCCATTTTTTACATGTGGTCCAGGTGTTGCATCAACTCTCACCATCTTTCTCGATTCAGTGTCACCATTCAACCTTCTGCAAATGTCATGCCTGACTTTCACAGGTCTCCTTTCTTACAATCCATCCCATCTCTTTGGAGGATGCCCTAGTTTCCTCTGGCCTTCTTCCTTTCTCTCCCAAATCATTGTCACCAGATTGTCTTTTGCTTTCCTGCATATGCGCCCAAACCACCACCCTAATGAAGTCTTGGTGACATTTCAGAAAGTGGACTGCCCTGATATGCTAAAAACAGAATTTGGTAAGTAAACTAAGATCACTTACTTAGCATACTTGAACTGCTCCATCCATTTACTACCATTTTTATTCACTGTCTGTGTTTGGAACTGGTTACATTCTTCTTATTCATGTTGTTGTTTGTCTTTTGGCTTTTTCCTGGTAAGGGGTCGCCACAGTGGAACTCCGGTCCGCTAATGATTGGCAGTAGATTTTTACGAAACGCCAAGGTGCCAGCTCGACACCCAACCTTCAATGAAGGCACGCCCATTTATGCACGCATGTCTTTCAAACGCTACCCAACCACAGGGAGGATATGCAGAATCCTCACAGAAGGCACTCCCAAGCCAAGCCAAGAATCGAACGGGAGAACCTCTTGCTGTGAGGTAACAACGCTACTGCCGGTACCGCAGCTTTCCACATTCATATTATAGTAAAAATCACACAAAAAAACAGAAATTACACTTAATGATATAATTCACCAGTAAAAATGTTGAATTTCAGCCAATTAAAATGTTTTAAACTTAATTTCATTATTTTGATAACCATGGGCTTGGCAAAAACAAAAAACAACCAGACTCAAGTGTCAGATAATGTACAGGGGAGGCAAACGTAACCACCTTTGAACTTATCCTGGTCATGAAATCTTGGCTTCATATTTTCTTTTCTTTTATAACTTTGAAAAATATACGCGCCACTTTTCACTGGATATCTTGTGCTTTTGTAAAAGGTTAAAGAATGTAAATGGTGCTCTACACAAATGCACTTCTTCAGGTCTTGTGTCTAGTGAACGTGCCCTTTTTTTTTAAAGGGGTGAGATAGAAAGTGAACAACAGAAATGTGCAGTACTGCATGTTGTTTCATAATATTCTACAGGACCTAATGCAATAACAAATGCATGTGCGTCTCATGTTTTGAAGGGGACAACACTGCCGCATTCTCACATCCTTGTGTGTGTGTGTGTGTGTGTGTGTATATATATATATATATATATATATATATATATATATATATATATATATATATAAAATACAGTATACAAGAGATTGTATAGTTTACCATTTGTATACTTTAATTCACTACAAGTTCAAACTACAGAATACATGTGGTTTAAATTTTCCATTCCTGTCCTCAGATGTTGAACAGCACTATATTTGGCAACAAAAAAACACTGCTCAGTACACACATGCACTTTTAGAATGTTGAACAACTGTAAGATGTTGTTTGTTCATAATACCATTTATAAGGGAGCTGGTGCCCCTCAATACCCATCTAGCCCTTGGGGGGGGCTGATTTTTTAGGAAGTTCGTTATTTAACTGCATTTCATTCCATTTACACAAACAGTAAACACAATTACTTTTAATTTACATTGGCATTATTACTGAAATATTTTATGTTGTTTTAAAATTAAATGCCTTGTTCATCCCTCTGTAGTTCTTTGCCAGCTTGCAGATCAGAAGCAGCAATTATGGCCAGCATACCATTCCTTAAAACCCTAAAAGTATGATCCAGCCCCATAAATCAACAACAAGGATCTGACCATGCATATCCAATCAACTCAACAAAAAAAGAAAGAGCCAGCACCCAAAATCCAAGTGTAGCCTTCCAGCAAAAAGATTTTATTCCATGAAGACCAGTGAGGTCATACCGGTTTCGGCAAAAGCCTTCCTCAGCAACCACACATCAAAAAATATGTATAAACTATTAATTCACAAACCCTTATATGCGATATAGTAGCACCCTCTAGTGAGTAAAAAATATATTACAAATTTATATAACAAATATAACAAAATATTTCAGTATCACAAAATATCTGTATGTACAGGAATTCAATAATAGATATAGAAATGATAATCCATTACAAAATATTTCAGAATTGGTCATTCAACCCAGGTGAAAATAAGGCTCCCAATTTAACTATCCACATTTTTTCTTTGTTCGTTAATAATTCATATAATACATGAACCTCATTATTCCTGAACCTGATACAGTCAATGACCATGAAGCTAAAAATCCCTGTTGAATGTTTGAGTATATGTTTATATAAAGAACTCAAACCTTTCTTGTTTCTGATATCACTTAAATGTTCACCGACCCTTATTTTAAAGGATCGCGAAGTTTGTCCCACATAAAATGCCCGACAGCTACATTGGGCTAAATAAATAACCCAACTAGGGTTACCACCTTGTCCCACTTTGCGAGGGACAGTCCCTCTTTGGGCAGTTGTGTCCTGACAAAAAATTGTAAAAATGGCAAATGTCCTGAGATTTTAGGACAAAATTATTTCCTATATTTTATGTAATAGTTGCATAAAACAGTTATTCTGTATCTAAAATACCTAAATGTTATAAGAAACAGAATATGCAACTAAAATGCTACAAGAATAAGCTTTTATTTAGGCAAAAAAGTTAAGTTCTATCCTTTGTACTGGCTGTGGGTATGTGTCGGCCTGTAAAATCTAATGTTTGTACCAAAAATGTCCTACTTTGGCCATTTGAAAAGGTGGCAACCCTAAACCCAACTGGTACTGCAATTAGCAAAAAATGAAACATTATAGACATGGAGAATTGTGAGAAGTGAAACTGTCTGACTTTAGCACCCTCGGACAATATGCGCAATGCCCACATGGATAACAACCCAGTGGAAATTGTCCAGTTGTTGTTTGTACAGCTGGATTGGGAAGATGGTTATATATCCTTTTGTAATGACTAAATAAGGATCCCAATGACCGCCCCTTCCGAAAGCAATAAGAACACCGATCCTTGATATAATTATTTAATGTGTCATCTGACTGTAATAAATGCCAATGTCTTTGAATGATGTTCATAAAACTCCTGCTGTTTCTGCCATAAGTAGTAACCAGTCTAGGCTCCTGAGATTGATCTGTACCCTTGGCATGATATAACAACACAGACCGACCGGCCCTAGTAATGTCATCCTCTTGATAACCCCTGTTCTTGAATCTGGATATTAATTCCTGCCGATGATAGGCGTACGTGGAGGAATCCGTACAAATTCTCCTAATGTGGAAAAAATTTGATTTGGGGATATTCCTGATGACATATTGTGGGTGGAAGCTTGTAGCATGAAGCAGGGTGTTGAACTGAGGAAACTTTCTAAATACCTCACTCTCCAAAGTGTCCAATTCCATTCTCCTAATAGACACATCTAGGAAGGTGATCTCCGACCTGTTATAAGCTAACTTAAGTTCCACACCCCACTTGTTACAATTCAAATACTCCAAGAATTCAAACAAGAAGTCCTCATCTGCTCTCCACACCAACCAACAGTCATCAAGATATCTCCTCCAAATATCTAATCCATTCATGTAGATGTTATGTTTGATGTCATAAATCAATTGTTCCTCCACGTATGCCATAAACAGGTCCACATATATAGGGGCAAAAGAAGCCCCCATAGCAGTACCTTGAATCTACCAGAAACACTTATCTTTGAAATAGAAGACATTGCGGGTGAGTACCAATTCAGTCATACAAACCAAAAGAGTGTTAAACCTGGTTTGTACATATTCGCCCGATCAAGCCAATATTGCAAAGAAATAAGTCCTGTTCAATGGGGGATACTGGTGTACAAGGAGGTGACATCCAAGGTACATAAGAGCCAGTTTGGTTCTAATTGCATATCTGATATAATGGCAAGAAACTGGGTGGTATCCTGTATCCTCGCCAGTATCAATGATAGCAAAGGTTTGAGATATAATGTAAGAAATTCCGACAACGGCTCAGTCAGGGAGCCTCTACCAGAAACAATTGGTCGGCCAGGCAGTCTATTGGGATCCTTATGGATCTTGGGCAAAAAAATAAATGTATTGTTTTCTAGGGTGATTAACCTTAAGGTAATAACAAGTATATCCAATCAACTCATCAGGGTTCATTTTTTTCTAAGAAATTTTCAGAAACATAATTACTGTTACAGCTTAAAATGCTTAGAACCAAATGTTAACATTTATTGCACAGATCTGCATAAAATATACTTGGAAATGGGAATATTCCTAATGATTTCCATGTGACTGTGGGTCAAGCAGCTAAAAATGATGTGTATATTAGTGGGTCAAACAGCTAAAAATGACATGTACATTAGTGGGTCAAACAGCTGAAAATGACACAAACATTAAATGTATAGGGGATATGTACATTTATTATAATGTTACAATAATGAGGGCACCTGTATAAGATTAGAGTACCAAAACATAAAATCTGAACATATTTCCAGATGTACTCTAGGCAGAGCAACCTTGGAGTTGGTGTATTTATTACACAAAGATGGGACGGGGGATACCACTGCAAAATAAATAAGTTATACAGAAAAGAAGCAAAACTTAAATTGTTTTTAGGGGAGGGCTGCACCACCCTGTACCTTTCTAATATGGGGGGGGGGTCCTAAGCTCCCCGCATTGCCACATATTAAGCATACTAACTTCAAAGTCAGTCACAATAGCTCACAGTAAAGGGAATTGTTTGTTTTTTGTGAAAATAAACTAGAAATTTCCTTTACCTCCAAGGTACTCTAATGTTTTTAATTTGCATTGTGGTGTACATATGGGTCCAGTTATCATAACTGCTGAAATGGGCAGGACAGCCGTGGAAAAAGGCAAAGAAGGGCAGGCACCACTGAGCCCAAATGCTTAGAGCCCCATTTCACCTAAGGCTAGCCTTGACTGATGTACAGGTGACGGTAGGAATAACATTATGCAGACTCACACTACAGATAACTTGACAATGGTCCCATACACTGAACTCCTGTAGGCATGTTACTGACTCCACAAGTACAGTGCAGAACTTTTTGTGCCACAGTATGGCAAAAGAAACAGCAGCGTGACATTAGAATGGAACTAAAACAATACTAATACCATAAAGCAAATAAACAAAAGCAAAACACATGATCTGTAATCCATTACCTGTTATGAATACATAATCTGTAATTCATTACTTGTTAGGAATACATAATCTGTAATGTATTACTTGTTAGGAATACATAATCTGTAATCTATTACTTGTTAGAAATACATAATCTATAATAAATTATTTGTTCAGAATCTGTAATCTATAATACATTACCTGTTAGGAATACATAATCTGTAATAAATTACTTGTTAGGAATACCTTTTTATTTTACTTATATTTACATTTTGTTAAATGGGTGGAGCCTGCTGGGCAGTGCCCATTCTCAGAGGGGGACGGGGGGGGATACAAATAGTAAAGTAATAGTTATAATCACAATCACTGCAGAAACATATGCAGAAACAAGTTGATCATCAGCATCTATATTAAGTGAAAAATCACCTATTGTGCATGCATAAAAAAGTCAGAAAGTGCATGTTCTGCACAGTCATAGAAATGGAGTTGTTAGGTAAAGAAAAGTGAATCGGCATAGTATCTAGCGAGTTATGAAATAGTTTGTTGTTTAGGATTAAGAAAGAAGTGAATAGAGGTGAGAAGTGATAGTACAAGGTTACCAGCTGATTAGTTTTGTGAGAGGACTGTTGCTATGTAATGACTAAGAAGTTTGAAAAAATGAAGAAATTCATTACCAGTAGTAAAAGTGAAAGCATGAATGTGAAGCATGATGTACTGTCATATCTTAAGCACAATTAGCAAGAGCATTGGTAAACCTTTACATGAGGCACTGAAAGATGAAACTTTACAATTGTCATGACGGTCTTAAGGTAATGTATTCCACAGAGTAGCCAAGCAGTAGGAAGGTGCTTGGTCACCTGTCTGAATTTGCCCATTTTACAGGAAACGGCTTTTCTGGGGATGTATTAAGTGTTCTGGTAGTTGTATATGTATACTGCCAAAACAAAAAGGAGAGACGGAAGGATATTTGCACTTGTATAAAATTTTGTGGGTAAATGTAAAAATGTGGTTGAGTCTGTTAGTGAAGGACATCCAGCAAGATTTGTTTAGAACAGCATGTGAATAAAAGTATGTGTTGGCTGTGTGGATAATATTGCTGTTTGCAGGAATTAATTGGCTAAGGCACTCTGTGATGATGTAGTTAAACAGTGTTTCATACAATATAGTGACGCAAGCTTTTTGTGGATATCTATCCACTCTAATTTCTCCAGATCTTTGGGGTTTCTAATAATGTGACAGGAATGGACCCCATTCCTAAGTCAAAGTATAATTAAAGTTCATGAAATTAGTATTGTTTCAATCTTTGATGTTTGCCAGAAGTGCTCTTCGCAGCACCCGCAATGTGCCCAGTAATGACTCCTCCTGCAATTCGTGCAGTTACATGTATTTGTAGCATATCTAAATAAGATTGTAGACTCTTTTTGATAAGACCTGCTGCTCCTACCACTATTGGAACTGTCTGGATATCTTTCTTCCACATTGCTCTTGTTTCTGCCTGCAAATTCTGATATTTTATGACTTTGTGTCTCTCTGTACACAAGACGCTGTAGTCACTGGGTGTGATGATTTCAATGATCAGTGCTACTTTTGTCTTCTTTTCCTGGACCACTATATCTAGTTTTCTAACATCTATCTATTGAACTGTTGGTAATGGATGATCCCACGTGATGCAGAATTCTTCATTTTCTATTATGCTTTGTGGCTCATGTTTCCAGTGTTTTTCAACCACTTCAGTACCGTAATGTTTGCAAAATCCCCAATGTACATTATTATGCCTTTCAGTATACAGTCCTTCTGCCATTAGTATGTCGCAACCAGCAATGAGGTGTGCATCCGTTTCCAATTCAGTTTTAGAAAAACCTAAAATTGTCTGTTTCTCCCACATGTTCAATGGACTTTGTAAACCACCGTCTATGCAGCCCACTGTCTTGGCAGCCAATATTAACCTTTCATCTCTTGGTTTGAATTCACCTCTCCTCAACCATTCCTGCATTCTTTCCTGATCAACATGAGGTTCTTCCATAAGTTTTCTATATTTGCAATTATATTTATGCATTTTCCACATTTCTTGCATTCTCATCTGGTCCTTCACCTTATATTCTTTCTTTTGTTTTTTGCCATACTCAGTTGTTGCCTGATTTTTATCTACTTCTGGTTTGACTTCCATTCCTGCTTAACGCCAATATACTTCTGCTAGCATTCACTCCAAAAGAACTCAGAAAGTTTGCACTGTAACTTCCAATGGGTGGAGCCTAAGCCTTTTGACAGAATCAAATTATGTCCTCACATTTCAAACAAATGTTCATATCTCTGGAACCATAGGGGTTATGAAAGAAGTATAAATGGCAAAATCTTCAGCACAAACAATTTTTATAGTGGTAGTATTCCATAGGTTCTTGGTCTTTAAATTGAATTTTTTAAGTCACAGTAAACACAGTTAGTATTACATTTCTAATATTTTGTAAACAACTTATAATAAATAGCTCAGCAACCTCTCAAGTTACACACATACTGCAAGCAATATTTTATTCATCTAGCTGTGAGCTTTCATATGAGTTCTGTCTGTGTTACCTGGTTGTTGAGATATTTAGAAAAATGTGAAAATTATACCTATATAAATTAATATCATAAAAATCAAATGTTAATATCTATTTACCTGCCCTAGACAGAGGTCAGATATTAATGCAGTTGAGTTTGCCATTGTGCAAGTTTTAAGATGAAATCTTTTAAAACTTTGTATATAACATGGTTTTGGAATTAATGATACAAATATGAACAAGCAATATTTGACGCCTAGAGGCGTCAGTAGGAGCTAACTGCAGATGCACCTGGAGGCGTCACTCGGATGTCATGAGAAGTCATCTTAGATTTATTCTCCTCATGTTTCAAAACTTTCACTATGATTGGGTCTTGTGAGGTCAGCAAATATGTGTGGAGTCCCACAATTGCAGATCTATACATATAATCAATTTCAAGGAGGCCCATCCATCCTTCAGAGTGGAGAATATATAGTCTTGGTATGCGCTGATTTTTATAAATCATTTGGTGAGCATGAAGCATCCTTCTTGTTTTCCTGTCTAATCTATCCAACACATTTTGGGGCCAATCAATCACTCCAAAACTGTAAGTTAGGACAGGAGGAGCAAATTGGTTTATAGCACGGATTTTGTTCCTAGATGTCAGTGCTGTTTTCAGGATTAATTAAGTCTTCTGAAGTAAGTTTTATACACATTTGTTCGTGTTTTATTGTTGACCCTTCATCAGGTCCCAAATATTTATACACTCCTTGCTCAAGTTCTTTTATATCACATTCTTGTCCCAAACTGATGTTTTCCTGGTGTTGCAGTTTTTCTGTTTTAAAGGTTGCTTTTGCACATTTCTCAAGACCAAATGACATTCTTATATCATCTGAAAGTTTTGACAGCTTGCAGTTCTTTCAATTCCTCACCCGATGAGCTATACAATTTTAAATCATTGACAAAGAGAAGATGAGACATCTTTACACTTTGTTGTTTTCTAGGAGCCAAACTATAGCCATGGTCTAAGCTGTTAAGTAGACAGCTTAATGGGTGAAGGGCAAGGCAGAATAGCAGCGATGACAAGGAGTCACCCTGGAATATCCCCCCTTTGAATTTTTATCCCTAGGATAATAATTTGTCCTTTATCATGGCTTAATTACATAGTAGTCTGCCACTGTTCCATGGTCACTGTAATATAGTCGCTCAGTGTAGGGTGTATCTTATTAATTTTTAAGCAGTCTTTTAGTCATGAATGTGGGATACTATCAAATGCTTTTTTGCAGTTAATCCATACTATACATAGATTCTTCCCCTTTTTACAGTTCTCCGGTATAACTTTAACAACAAATGATCCTTTGTTCCATATGACTTTCTTTTATTGCCCTTTTGTTCTACTGCCATAATTGAGTTTTCTTCTAAATGACTATAAACTCTGTCGGCCTCAATTCCTGTGTATAGTTTATATATCGCTGGAAGGCAAGTTATCGGTCTATAATTTTTAGGGCAGCTTGCAGGTTCACTCTTAAGTAGGAGCATTGTTTTTCCTGTTGTTAACCAAGTTGGTGTCAGTACGGGGTGCGCATACAAATAGTTCTTACTCATTGTTTAATCTTCGTGCAAAAATGTTAATACTTTCAGCCAAAAGTTAGGTACTGCATCTGGCCCTGGGGTTTTCCAATTAGAGGCTTTTCTTAACTTTGTTTCAAGCTCTCTGGCTGTTACTTCATCCCATTTCATATCTTGCACCTTTAAACCTCTCATCCATTCTTTAATTTCTATCAATTTATCATCTTTGTTATGTTCCACAGGATCTTTATAGATACTTTTCTAAAAATGTATCTATTTCTTCTTTTTTTTTGACAGTCTTTCAATTCCTTTTACCTTATTTCCCACTTCTCTATAAAACTTTTTTGGGCCATCAATAAATTGCTTATTTTGTACTTTTCCTTTATATTTATCTTCGTATCATCTAAATTTTTCTGCCTGTGCTGAAATTTTTAGTTCATTTGTGATAGTGCATGATAGATCCTGGTCTGTTCTAATAGTGTGCATTGCTTTTATCACATCTATCTTTCTAAGTATTTTTGTTGAGCTGTTCCCTCTTCTATAGTCTTCTAACAGTGACACTTCTTGTCTTAAGTGCTTTATAATTTTCTGTATTCAATATTTACATGATAGTATTTGATTTCTCCCCTTCCTTTCCCTCAATAACCTGTGTTATTGTGGTAGAACATTATCAGTTATTAATTTAGCTGTACAATAATATATCCCGTTTACTTCTGTTATATCGCATGGATCTCTATGAACAGTCTTGATTACTGTGCTCATTTGTTTTATTAGACTTCTGACTTTTTGGGTTTTATTAACCTTCTGAAGTCTATTTCTTTAATTAATCTTGACAGATTTGTGTCTATTAAATCAAGCAACTCTTTTCTTAGCTCATTTTCTTCCAAACTGAGGGCACATCCCTTGTTTTCCATTTCCTGCGGGCATTCTATAAAAGGTTCTATAGCATCTTCATGTGGCACATTCTCTTCAATTTCATCCTGTGCCACCCACTGCTCTGTCATATGGGAACTCACTGGCCTATCACTCCTCATCACAGACTGCATCAGAGTTTCCACAGTTTTCTGTTCCTTCCCTCGCTGTCTAGCCTCAAGTGAACATTTATACTCATTTCCTGTGGAAGGCTCCAAATTATCTTCATATGGCACCTGACCAGTTGCTTCCTGTTCCACTGGTTTCCCCTTAATTTGGATATCCATTACTCTATCCTGTTGTAGTACTTTCTAAATTAGATTTTCTACACTGAATCCTTCACTTCACAGGTACTCCATACCCTCAGTTTCTATTTCTTTAACTTCTCCATTACTGATCTCCTTTTCTACTTTTCCTCTTTGTCTTCTTATTTTTTGTATTGTAAAGTTGTCCATGTCTGGATTCCTTTGCCTGTATTTCTCTTCAAATATCTTTGGTGCTGCTCTTTTTGTATTGGTTAGTTTTGCTTTCTCCTTTGTATAAATATTACACCATATTAAATCTCTTTTTCTTTCCCATGTCCATATTTCTTCTTCAGATGTCTCCTGATCTTCCTGCTTCTCCTTACATTGGGGACTCACTCCATCATGCTGTGATGTATCCTGTGTTAGACCTTCTACACTAAATCCTTCACTTCGCAGGCACTCCATAACTTCAACTTCTACTTTTTTAAATTCTACTTTACTAATCTTCTTTTCCACATTCAGTCTTTGTGATATTATTTTTTCCTGTGAAATTTTCCATATCCGGATGCCTTTGCCTGTATTTCTCGTTGAATATCTTTGGGGCTGCCTTCTTTACATTGATTAGTCCAATAGTAAAAGTGAAAGCATGAATGTGAAGCATGTAGTAATGTCATATATTAGGCATGATTAGCAAAAGCCTTGTTAAGCCTTTGCATGAGTTCCTAAAAAATGAAACTTTACAATTGTCATGATATTCCAGAGAGTAGCCAAGAAGTAGGAAGGTGCTCGGTCACCTATCTTTCAATTTGTCCTTTTTACAGCAAGTAGCTTTTTGGGGATGTATTAAGTGTTCTGGTAGTTATATACACTGCCAAAACAAAAAAAGAGAGAAAGAAGAATATTCGCACTTGTATAAAATTGTGTGGGTAAATGTAAAAATGTGAGATGAGTCTGTTAGTGAAGAACATCCAGCAAGATTTATTTAGAACAGCACGTGAATAAAAGTATGTGTTGGCTGTGTGGATAATGTTGCTGTTTGCAGGAATTAATTGGCTAAGGCATTCTGTGATGATGCAGTAAAACAGTGTTTCGTACAATATAGTGACACAAGCTTTTTGTGGATATCCAGCATGGTGTTGCTAATGTAGTTTGAAAATATTTAGTTATTATCAGTTGTCGTGTCTCCGTTTTTGTATTGTTTAACTGATTGGATTATGGTGCTGCTTTTGAGGATAGGTGAAATAATTACTGTTGTTCTTGAGGTCCAAAATCATAAGCATTGTTTTTTTTTTAATTACCAGTTTAGAATATTAGATCCATATTATTAGTCCATTAATGGACTACTGCATGCTTATGGTGATTTCTGTTGAAGATGGAATACTATAGCAATAACCCATGCCTGGGTGTGGGTAATGTGGGATTTACCCACGGTTGGCGTGGTTTGGTCCCAAGGGTGAAGCCCAAGGGACCAAACAAAGACAACTGGGTATCCGATTACACCCAGCGTATGTTATTATACTATGACATTATTTAAGAAAAGAAACAATTATTTTTCTTAAATAATGGCATTGTATAATGCCTCTTTGCTGCCCTTCCAGCTGTCTGGCATCATGCAGTTCTGATGTACTGCATGCTCACGCAGTACATCAGAGTTGGCCAAAAGCAACGGAGAAAGCAAGATCTCCGTTGCTTTTTTACTGTTTCGCTATGTTAAATGAGTTTAACATAGCGAGACAGCTTTAAAATAAGCAACGGAGATCTCCGTTGCTTTTTTTAAACCTGTATCGCTGTGTTAAACTCTTTTAACATAGCGAGACAGTGTTTTAAAAAAAGACTTATACTAATGGAAAAAGTCCGGGCGACTGGACCTTTTTCCATTAGTATAAGTCGATTTACAACGTGCACGCTGGCCAATCAGCATGCACGTTTTGGAATATTAATGGGGGGTCATGGTATAATATAGATGATTGCAGAATCATTGGCATATTGCAGCAATTTCTACATTTCATTAGTGAAAAGTTGCAGACCCAGCATGCTGCCTTGAGACACACCTATATTTGTTTGGAATGCTTGAAAATTGAATGAATTTCAACAAACTAAAAGACTTCTGTTAGTTACATAGGGCTGAAAGCAGTGAACAGCAGTAGGTAAGAATCCTAGTGAATTACCTATCTTTGTAGCAGTAAGGTATGATTTACTGCATCAAATGCCTTACAAAAATCTGTAAAGAGAGCTGCTGACCAGTGTATTAAGTCATATTGTGAGGCAATGTAATTAGTTATGTCAACTAGTCCAGTTTAAGTGCCATGTCCTGGCTGTAAATCATGCTGGGTATTGTTAAATTTGTTACAAGAGGTTAAATAGTTTAGTAACTGGATGCAAACTGCTGTCTTCAACATTTTTAATAGAAGGCTTTAGGGTACAGACTGATCTGTCAACTCCTTTAAACAGAGGGTGAATCCCAGCTTCTGTCCATATAGAATTGAATTGTAAGCTTCTTTTAATAAGTATAGTTAAGGGGTAGTCAACATGCTTGGTTACATGTTTAAGGAATGCTGGTGAGAGTTTATTCATTGGGAAGATACTCCACTTTACTCCTCCCACACTGAAAAATAAAAAATAATAGCCTTGTTCATCAACCTGTTAACATTGCCTTGTTACTATCATGTAGTCCTACTCAGCCTTTAACACTTCAGACAGTGACACATGCAAACCTCAGAAATCACACATGCAGCATGTATCTTACCATCACATAGTAACAGTGAGTCTTAGCTTCAGATAAAACTGCTACTGCTTGTAGATCACATCTGCGTGACTCATCTTTCCTGCTTGCCCTTCCCCTGGATTCAGTAACACCTAAACTAAGTGTACACTATGTATACACCATTCTGAGTGAACAGACAACACAGGCATAACTCACACCTACCTTCTAATTTTAATTTCCTATTGATTTTCCTTGCAGCTTTAAATATCAACAGGGATTCTTAAAGGTTACCACAAAGTGTAGACTACATGTACACTTACTGTAATCTTTCTGAGTGACTAGAAAGCACAAAACATATGGTAGAAATGTTCTTGAATACATACTGTGCACACTTAGTGTAGGTGCTAATGAATCTGGCCCCTTGTCTTGTCTTCATCCTGAATGAACACTGTCAAGTCTCATGTATCCAAACACCAAATTTTGCCATCTTATCTGGTGTCAGTACTAAAAGAAACGTTCTGGTTGTGAAGAAAATCACATGTGCATCAGTAAATTAAATAAATGGACAATGAAGAGTACAAAGTCAACCAGAGTATTTTAGGAACATGGAGGAAACTGGCACCAAGAAAAAACTCAGCCAAATGGAGAAGAGCATGCTGAGTGTGTGGAAAATGGCTGGAGTTATGTACTGACACTGGAAGTGTGAGGACTTACAACCACTGAGTCACCATGTTGCCCTCTTGGTAATGTCACTGTTGCTGACAGCGGCAGTAAAAATAAGTATACATCATACACATTTTTTATAACAAGATACATCTTTATTGAATTATTACTTATGACATAGGCAATCATACATTTATATAAATGAAAACAAACCATACTGACATATTTTCAGTTGCAAGCATTGTAACTCACGTATAATCTTCTATACAATCCTTGTCAGACGTTACATAGCTTATTCAGCTCCTGCTTCCCTGTAAACCTCATTCTTCCTCTAAAACATTATTCATGTTCCCACAATTTCCATTTTTTCTATGCAATTTGCTCCTCTGCTTTTGTTAATATCCCACTTCCAGTTCTTTTATCTCAGTTATTAAATTCATACTTCTAGTATGCATGGCTTAGACTTTGATTTCCATTTTCTAGTAATTGCTTTTTTGGAAGTCACCATAATTAAACTCAGCAAGGGCTTACTATGTGTCTATGCAATTCCGATTCTGTATCACAGCTAAAAAAAAAAATAATTTCCTTAGTAACAGCAATTTGCTCATCCAGTATTTCTGACAGAGTAGTCTTCAGGGAAGTCTGCCAACTCATTACAGTCCCAAAAAATATGTTCCCATTTACGTCTTTCTTACCCATCACACATTTGCAATCTGCCTGAGGAAAATATTCTTTGGAGTCTGCTTGGGAAATAAAAATACACATGTAAACACTTCCAAGCAAAGATCCTAAATCTTTTAGACTTTGTTGCATATTTAGGAGCCATACATATATCCTCCCATTATTTCTTTTTGAATTGCTTATCCAATCTCTCTTCCCAAACCTTTCTCCTCTGATTAATTTCTATAATTATCATGCAATATTTTATATTTATATAACCTAATAATTATCCCTTTCATAGCAGCTTCTGTTCTACATTCCAGTAAAAACTCTACCAGTTCTGGTCTTTCACTTAGGGCCCCCCTATTCTTTTATCTTTGTCTATACTCTGATATCAGTCCTTGATAGGGAAGGCATTCTCTAGCCTGTAGTCCAAATGTATTCTTAGCCTCTTCCCATTCTGTTACCTTTCCCTCTCTAATTATTTCCTCTCAATACCTTAGTTCCTTTCCAAGTTTTCTCCAGTAAAGTCCAGCCGCCTTTTGCCTATTCTCTATACCTCTAATTGCAGTCATCTCCTATTGGCAGAATCGCTTTCTCCAGTCCCATGTCAGATTAGTTCTTAGAATACTTTCTGCCACTTTATGAATATAATATTCTGTATGGTTATTGTTAACTTAAGGATTGGCATCCAAAATCCCAATCTCTCCTCATTTCTTGAGCTTCCTCCCGGTTTCATCATCCCTTTCCACTTTGAATTATAGCTTTCTGTTTGTGCTATGTATAGGAGCCATAACTGTGCAGCTCTGAAATACTCCATCAAATTAGGTAATCCTAAACCACCTTGACTTATTCAAAGGATCAACCTATCCCACTCAAATCTTGCCCCCCCCCCCCCATAAACTCATTATTAATTGCTATCCAGAACTTCTCCTCTGGTTGATAAACATATGCCTGACCTGTATATAAAACTGAAGAGACTAAAAAACATTTCACTGTTTGTATCTTGATATCCATATCCATAAAACAGAGGTCCCAATTTCTCATTTTTTGTATTATCTTCTGTTTAGTTTCTTTCCACATATTCTTAGCTGCCATAACATAATCCTTTTTAATCCATACTCTTAAGTACATCATTTTATCATGTCCTCATAAATATGGGTATTGCTGAACCACTTTGTGTGTGGGTACATAGTTTACAGTTATAGCCTTTGTTTCATCTTCATTAATTTTGTATCCAGAAAAGACTTGAAACTGTCTCAGAATATTCCACAACACTAAAATGTCTTTTTCTGGTTTTATAAGATACAAAATAATATCCACAAATAAAGCCAACTTTCTTGATTACCATACCAATTATACCCTTGAATTTCTGAGTCCCTTGTTTTCTTTGCCAATGTTTCTAAATATAATGTTCAAACAGAACTTATCATTGAGGAACAAGGATCCTTTCACTGCAATTTTGTCCAGTCTCTCATATATCCTCCTCATTAACATTATTATTTTGTCAGTGAATACAAGTGTTTCCATTGCCCTACTCATAAAGTCAATAGAAAACACCAAATGTCGAGAAAAAACTTTTATGAAATAGCAAAGCTTTTGGGTTACTTCCCTTCTTCAATACATATTGAAGAAGGATAGTAACCCGAAAGCTTTGCTATTTCATAAAAGTTTTTTCTCGACATTTGGTGTTTTCTATTGACTATTTTCTTGCAGCAGTTTGGATTCTTTAGTTTGTGTGTCCTACTCATAAAGTCCCAGTTTACTCTGTTAAATTTTTTTTTTTTTGCAACAACACCTACCAACAACAGTGGTATTTTCTTACATTCTGCTTCCCACATAGACCCTTTGTAATCATGGTTTAGTATTGAAATGGGCCTGTATGAAGCAGGGTCTGATGGGTATTTACCATCTTTAGGTATTACAGCCACCACAGCTTTCTTCTAGGATGTTGGTGCCTCTCTTCCTTTTAAAATATTGTTAAATGAAATCTTCCAGATCTTTATCACATTTTATTCTCTACTAGCTTCCAAACTTCCACAGGAACACCATATATTAATGGAGACTTTCCTGTAGATTGGTTATACATAACCTTTTTATCTCATTTCCTCTTATTCTAGCTGTTAGCATTTGAGCCTCATCTACCTCTAACCTTGGCATATTTTACTCTTCCATAAACATTTCCATTCATACCTTTTCTTCATTTCTGCATTTTTCTGCTTTATACAGATTTCCATAAAATTTCAGAAAAATTTCTAGTACCTCTACAGGATTCTCTGATTATTTCCCTTTTTATAGACTCTCTAAGGTTGGCAATAACCCCTTCTACTTTCTGCTGCCTGAGCGATTGTGCCAAAACCATTTGTGCACTGGAGTTATTCTCAAAAGCAGTTGCTAAACAGCAATCATTCTAAACTCATGCATTTTATCAAAGTAGTTCCTTATTTGCTCTTCAGCACTTTGCAGTTGTGCTGTTTCTTGTTCTGAGAGATTCCCCCCATTCTGCAATATTTTAACCTTTATCAGTCCATCTGAATAATTCTTGTTATTTAACCATATCCTTATTTTCTTTTATTTTTACCCTATTTTTAAACTCCACTTTAATTTTCTCCCACTCCCTAGCTACATTTTCTGAAGAAATTTCTATCTTCCCTAATAACTCAAGAATATAATTTTTGTCTAGTCTACCTCAGTTTTTGTAGCTTGTGTAATAATATGTAAATTCTCTCCAAGCTGTTAATACTAATTTCACATCTTCCATACAAAATATTTTCATATATTTCTTCAAAAATCTACCCTCTTTTGTTATATTTTCCCTTCTAGGTCCCCCAGACATATCTGCACTGTTGCAAATCAAATTCCAGTCCCCACCTATAAGTAATATTCCCTGCTGAAAGCAGATTATTTCTCCCAGAATTTTTTAAACTCCATTATAGCAGTTTTAGGGGAATATAAACACATGTCAGCATTATCCTCCACCCTTGCCAGTAGTACCTTACTAATACAAATCTACCATCATGGTTTCCACTTATATCACTACTGGAGCTCCTCTAGCAATTAATATAAGTACTCCCCTTTTCCTTTGTTCCATATATTCTGCTGAATAACCATACTGAAATCTTTCTTTATCAAATTCACATGCTCAGTTCTTTCTATATGTGTCTCTTGTAAGTATTTGCACTCTGCATTTTTAATATGATTCAGTACTCTTTCATTTTGTATATACCTTTGTGACCATTCACATTAAAAGATAATATGAAAGCATTTCCATTATGATAAGAAATGATTATTCCCATCTCTTAAGTGTAACAACTTTTTTTTAATTTCTAGTTTCAGCATTTGCGTTACATGCATACCCTGTTTGGCAGGTTGATCTTTTATACAATTGCTTCTTGTCATCTTCATTTGAACATTTGTCACATCTTAACAAGACTTTTTGTTTTAATAAAACCCTTAAAGTAAACACCCTCAGAACACTTCATAACCTATTAACATAATACAAATACAAAAAACTATGTACATATTCAAATAATACATTTTAACCCTCCTAATAGGAACAATTGTCCTAGAATGACTGCTACATTCACAGGCTGGAGCTGATCTATAATGAAGTTATCCTGGCTAAGATGTATGGTACAGCCTGTGCTTCTAATTACACTAAGTGCTGTCTGTTTTTGTCTTATCTTTATTCCTCTCCCAGATGTAGAAAACAACTTGAATTCCTTCAGAAAGTCTTCTTTCTTAGCCATTTTATTATTGCCCTTATCAGCTTGTTGCCACAGAAAAAATGAGAACCAGATACACAGTTCCCTTCAGCTACAAAGACATGCATTTGGAGTATTTCTCCACAGGCCTCCGCTGAAAATTGGCTTTATTCTAAGTCAGACTTTCCCAGTCAACAAATGTTAAATAAATAAATAAAATACAAGCTTCTCATGTTGCACTGTGAGCTTTTATTTGCTAAAGGAACACTTTTCATTACATTCAATGTTCTTTTATTTACTTTCTTCCAAGTAAAACTTGTTGTTAGATCAAGCCAAGGGCCTTAATCCAGTCATTCCCCAAGCAAAAGTAAGAAAAAGCATAGCATTTTTACTTAATCATGCATTTTTGTACAGTCTATTCCTTCCAGTTTCTCTGGTACAGCAGAAAATCTCAGGTTTCCCTATGTGCTTTGTTCTTCAGTTCTACCATTTTTTGAAACATCTCTTCTTCATCAGCTCATACTCAGCCAGCCTTTTCTTCATTTTAACTTTGATTTTTGCAGTTTTATCAGCTCATCTGAATGTTCAAAGCTTCTTCCATTTTTAAAGCCTTTTGTTACTTGAGATGATATACTTCTTCACTATTTCATTTATTGTAACCAGCTTTGAGCACATTTGACTTTTTTTTTTTCTTCTAGATTACAGGAAGGCAAGTCTTGGATGAAAGCTGAAGTATGAACTGCCTTTTGCTGAACAGCTACAAGATTCTTCCTGGCCAGTGTTTTCTTTTCACCTTTTGTGTTTGATTTTCTTTTAGGTTCTCTAAATTTTCTCTTTGCTGGCATCCAGGCAGTACATTTACTAGCCAATCACTAAAATTTATCCAAAAAGACAAATCCACTGACTCTTTCTTCTGAGTTTCTGTTTTCACACTGGGAAAGCTGGAATTAAGCTTTTCCTCAGTGTGCAGCCATCTTGGAAGTTCATCATACACAGTTACTGTTTGAATGAGGCACAATGTCCCAAGACAGACTCCCCACTGACAACTGCAGTACTACCAAGAGTATTCTCCTGAATCAGAGCAACCTCCATAACACTCACAGTCACTTACCAGTCACTGTGAGTAGCATGATGAAGCCTATCAGAGAACATCATCACACCAGTTTTCTGCTGTTTCATTCACACTCATTATAATGACCCCCATCACTAGTACTGAATGCTATTTGGATAACATCACTAAGGATTTGTTCAATGGCATGAAGGTTTGCTGATATTTATACAATGAAGCCAGATTTTGAAACTACATATATTTCAAATAATGTTCAAAAATATTTTAAATAATACAGCTATTAGCTACAAAGTCCTACATTACACAGAAACAAATATTTAGTACTGCTTACAATGAAACTGATCAGTAATGTTAAAGTAAAGAACAATAATATTTTTTATATTTTATTTGGCTTACTTTCAAAAAGAAACAGTAATTATAATCTTGTGTCACTCTAGTTTAGTTCTAGTTATTGGCAGTACTATAGGCTTTCCTAGAGTGTGTGTGTGTGTGTGTGTGTGTGTGTGTGTGTGTGTGTGTGTGTGTGTGTGTGTGTGTGTGTGTGTGTGCTCATGTATGCACACATGCAATAGTTAAGATACATTTACTGTTACTGTGGATAATCAGACAGTAAGGCACTGGATTTACACTGAAATGATGGATGGACCTAGAAAGCCATGGCCTATAACTCTGCTCTGTGGTTGTTCATTGTGGAACCTGTTCTGCTTATGGATGATGTGTGTGTGTGCATGTGCATGCAGTAGTTAAGTTATATTTACAGTTACTGTGGTTAATCAAACAGCACGGCACTGGATTTACACTGAAATGGTGGAAATGCCTAGAAAGCCAAAGCCTTTAACTCTGCTATGTAGTTGTTCATTGTGGAGCCTGTTTTGGTTATGGTTTGTGTGCGTGTGTGTGTCTGCACACAATAGTTAAGATACATATACAGTTACTGTAGACAATCAAACAGTAAGGCACTTTACACTGAAGTAGTGGAACAGACTAGAAAGCCAAGGCCTGTAACTCTGCTCTGTAGTTGTTCACTGTGGAGCCTGTTTTGGTTGTGGTTGGTTTCAGCCCACTGAGCACTTCATATTTTTTATATGATCTTTGGGCCAAACCTCATTTAGTTATTGATATTACACTGATTTGTATCCATGCATAGTTGTATTCTGTTCTGTTTGTTTTGTTTACCAATATATATTAGCGCAAACAAAGAATTGTAGCCCCTGTCACTGATACTCTGGTGCCAGTGATGTAGCTGCTAAGACCAAACCCCCTGGTGGCCCATCATCTATTAGTGGAAGTGTTTTTTTTTTTTATTTCATAACAATGGTATCCCCGTTACCACACTGTTTTGCAGTTGCTAGAATACTGTAACTTGACAAAATGCAAAACATTTTTATTCCAAACTATCTATACTTTTACTGCAAAAAGTTAAATACATAGATGGAGATATTACAGGGCATTTATTTTATTTGCCAGAATAGTTATGAAATGGGCAAAAATGAAGAGTATACCAAGATGTCAGTGGCACATCTAATAAACATGGGTCTATATTATCATAACAAAAGATGAATTGAGCAAATGCGTTTTGAGCAACACATAAATACCGAAGTGCCTGAAAGACGAACCACTAAATGAGTGAAAAAAAGAAAACTGAAGTGTCACAGTTGGCCAAATGCTGTTTGTGAGGTAACCGTGTCAACCATCAATAGTTATAGACAATACTGGTCCTATTTAAGTATAAAAACTAAACAGCACATAATGAAAACATTTGCTGAACTACATTGTACACCAATAAAAATCAGTTAATGTTAAGAGTGTTAAAAACATGTCAATTAACCTGCACTATTCCATTAATGCAAGAAGTACTTAAGGTATGTAATCAGAGCAGGTAGTTCTGCGTATGGCATGATGTGCATACAACTAAGGCTTCCGCTGCGCTGACTGAACCTGGTGTGACAGATAATAGATACTGTACTGTATAGTCACAAAAAAGGGAAAGATATGCTAGCGATAAGACGGTTACCTGTACTTCTTAGAAAAACAGCTAAAGGCAAAAAAGTATTGGTGCTGTCGACTAAAAAATACTCATAGATGTAAGGGTAGGGCATTAACTACAGCAACAGGGGTAAAGGAAATCCTGTTAAAATCAAACCCTCATGATCATGCCTCTGATCCCACAAAGGTTGAGAAGTATAAGGGTTGTTATAAGTTAAAGGAAATGTCCAAAGATTGTAGAAGCACCCATTCACTACTTGTGGGTGACATCTTTGCTAGCATGTCCCTTGAAAGTGTAGTGACATTACCAACATGAAGGTTAATATTACAGTGTGTGAACAGGGCATGGCAAATTAGCAAATGAAGTCACTCTGCACCCTGTACTACTCTTAGTAATGTTTCCGTAGATGAGTTTAAGCTGAAACAATCTACTTTTATGCAAGAAAGGAGGGTAGACATGCACTCAAATGTACACGTGTTAGTCTTTACAACCAAAGAAAACCTTGTGATATGTGTAAAAGTGAAATATGGTTTATGGATGGTATGTTCCTAACTAAAGGAAAGTTCTGCAGACAGCTCTATAGCATACATGCACTAATTGTGCGTAATAGTACACAAAAATGTCTCCCTTTGCTTTACTGTTTGATGACGAAGAAATCTTTTAAGACGTACAATGTGGGAATGTGTGTTTACTTTATGTACTGAATCACAGTTAACCCCTACAGTGAAGTTTCTGTTGTGTGACTTTGAACTGGCAGCAATAAAAAGTACTGCAGCAAATTTTGCTGATGTAAGTAGCAAAGGGTGCTTATTTCATTTCTCACAAAGTGTATGGTGGAAAGTTTAACAGTTGGGACTGTCACATTTGTATGGAACATCTGTTGAATTCCAACGTGCTGTGAAGGAAATAATAGCTTTGAGCTTCCTTCCTGAGACGGACGTGATTCCAGCCTTTAAACAGTTGAGTAAAACTTTCCCTAGTGAAGGTAAAGAAGTGATTATGTATTTCTCTGATCCTTAAATGGCAATGCTTTGCCATGAACCCAGAATTATGGGGAAGGATGGCACAGAAGAATCAGGTGTTTACTTGGTAGGCGCATTTCTGATATCCCTTGTGTGCTATCTATGTTAGCCTATGAACAGAACAGAGTTGACGAAATATGTCTGCAAATGTTATCAGCTTGTGCAGTCTCTCCTAAAAAAGGAAGACGTTGGAATGGTAAGAAAGGTTCCAGAATGTACTGCAAAGGAATACAGTACTGCAGAGTTTCTACGTGCAGTTGCTATGTTGCTGAAAGTGTAGTGTAACACGAATGGCTTGTCCAGCTATATGAATCATATTGTCTTCCTGTTTCGTTTATGATATATAGACACAGGCTATTTAATTTATGTTAGGTGTATTCATTTCACAATTATGCACAGTTAAAGTGTACTAGAATAGGGTTTGCGTGTAGTGGGGAAGTGCTTTGTACATATATTCACGTTTCAAGTTCATAGTTGTTATGAACTAAGCATGTTAGTTACATTTCTCTTACATTCAGAATCACACCGGGTTTCAGAAGTTGGCCAAACAAAACTTTTCGCTCTTTTGCAATTTGGTAGAAATGTGCCACGGTATTGAGTGTTTTCCCTTTATTTGTGTCGCTCAAGACATGTTTTGCTGTGATAATATAGATCCAATAAACATTGCAAGTCAAAATGAAGACGGATTTAGCTTCTTAATTATTATTTAACACATTATTGCTTAACTTTGAAATCTGTTTTGTAACCTGTCCAATATCAATTAAGCTTGGATCATGGATGTAAACAGTCCATAGAAAGCTCACTTACTTAGTTACCAAATGATGCATGGATGGACACATCTCTAGACAGATATCCATCTACTTTTTTATGACTAAGGATGAGAATATAACCATTTTAAGTGCTACTAACACACAGTACACTGATGGAGGCAGCCTAGTGGGGACTATATTTGAACAATATGCAGAAAAAGGGTCAACAATCCGGGTCTACATTATTCCAGCGAAAGTGCATGTGTGTGACTACATAAAAGTCAACACAATGCATGAAAGCTAGAAATTGCGAACTGCCGCAAAATCAAAATTCACGTGGCGGTTCACGAAAAAAAAACTAAATTAAAAGCATAAATAGGTGGGGGGCTTTGCCCCCCACACCCTCCTAACTAAATATACCAACTCCGAGATTGCACTATAGCAATAGAAAGGGCAACTCCAGGTAGTTGGCCAACTACCTCCTTGCCCAATGACAAATACATTGAAAAGCTCAAATGCATTTCGATGAATTTGTGTCGCTCTTTTTGCATTCACACAAAAGCACTTTCGCTGGAATAAAATAGACCCCAACAATCCATCTTCAGATTATCTCAAACTGCAGACTGAAGTGAAAAAAATTGAGCCGGCAATGAAATGTCTGAAGGCTAAGACAATTGAGAGAATGAAACAATTCAATGTGCAAGCAGAGAGAAGCTCAAGCTACAGAAAGGAAGAAGGGACAAGATGAAAGAATCACAGAGTCAGCATGAAAGGGAAGTGATGGACCTCTTTCAAATAGATGAGTAACATGGCTGAAGCCCAGTACCTGTAGGTTAAGATCAGTATTAAACCTGTTCATTTGTATAAGATGGAATATGATTTTCATAGTTTTATATGGACATTTGAAAGAGTGTGTAATCAGCATTAAATATACTGGGACAATGTGTGAGGTTTTTAACACCTCTATGTATGTGTAAGGCAATGTATTTTATTAAGGATGACACTGACTGCATTAATTATGCCAATGTTAAAACTGCACTGTGTGAATGCTTTCAATTAACTCTCGAAGCTTTTAGAGAAAAAGTGGAGAACATAAAAGAAAGGAAGATAATAGTTAGTGATTTCATAGCTGAAATAAGTGCTGGGAGAGACGATGTCAAGTAACAACTTTTGAAATATTGGGAGACTTTGATAAGGGAGCAAGCCATCAATAATTTAAACTGGAACATGCCAATGCTGAGGAAATGGGTAGAAAAGGGCAGCTCTATCTAATAAGGAGGTCAAAACTGCACGACAGAAGCGGGGTCTAGTTTAGAAGACTGACTTTTCAGAATGCTGAACTTTATATAGCTAAGACAATATGACTGACATTCTGAAATATTAAACTGTTTGTACTGAGAATGCACTACAGTGCAGAACAGGAAATTTGCCCTTTTCCCCACTGTAGTGTGATCTTGGAGTTGGCATGTATAATTAACAGAGGCGTAGGGGGCATAAAGAGGTAATCCCCACTCATGCAAAAACACTGTTTCTGGTGTTAGTTTTCTGACTTCACCAACTACCTGTACTATTACTTCATCAGACCCAAAACAATCCCTCCCCTACCAAAAACTAATTTTCTCTCTAATATCTATTGTACTATACTCTCCAATCTCAAACATAATTTTACCCTCTCCATGCATATTTTCCTAACCTATTAATGGCTAGTAGCTATATATTTTGAAATGTTAAACCTACAAGTGAGTTTATAACAAAAATATTCACTTTATGTAAATGTTGAAATTTCTGTATTGAATTATGTCTTTTCATTTTTGTAACATTGTGACAAGCCAATTTTAAATATCATGGAGCTTATCTGTAAATGTTTTATTAGCTGTATGAACTATGTCCTTTTGTTCATAGGTTCATAGGTTCATAGGTTCATACTAGGCTATCTGCCCGAGGGCATTTACAAGCCTAGCCCATCGTTTTGTGGCTTACGCCACCCCTTTAGTATGGGGAACTATACCCATTATTTTGCTGTGCCTCTGTCGAGCAGTGACACTGAGGTAATCCCTGGGGTATATCTGCGATCTCCCATCCATTGGTCAAGATTTCTCTTGAACAAGGCCAGTGAGGTGCTCTGCCTCACATGTACCGGGATTTTGTTCCACAGCATAGGGAGTCTTTGGGTGATGAATCTATCCCTCCAGCACGTCCTATTAATAGCCGTGTCAAGGTTTAAGTCTCCCGCCCTTGTGGCTCTGATGGATCTAGATTTTTTGAGGTGAAGCATATTCATCAAATCTGGGTTTGACATGGCCTTGTATGTTAGGCAAAGGTCACCTCTGAGCAAGCGGTAAGCGACTGAATAGAGCTGGAGTTCTTTCAGTCGGGTAACATGTGAAATGTAACTTGCAATTATTGGGGAGCTTTTCTCCCTGGGCCTCCACTGAAAATGGGCACTTCTTGGCCCAATGGACTTACCCGGTCATCAAACTTAAATAAATAAATCAGATGTGCATAACTGTGGATGTTGGAAAGATAAAGCAGTGCATCTCCATGTAGCTAGGTTTTCATCTCTGTTTGCCCACAATGTAACAAGCCATGAGCAGGTAAAAGGTAACACATCTTTCTAAAGAGAATCAGCTTTTGAAAGAACTTCTAGTAAAGGCATGAATAGAAGTGGGCAAGTTCTGAAGATAACAAAAAACTGTTACAACAGTGCTGAATATTTTTGTTAAATTCCTGACTCTTATCAAATAACCTCCAAATAGCAGCACTTTTCTCATTAATTTTGATTTGCTCAAATCCACCACTGAAACAAATGAAACGACAAGAAGAAAAATAGCTATGGCTGACATAAACCCAAAAGAAAAAAGGGTGGCTTGCATGTACTTAACATAAATAACATTCATCACATTATTAGTCACATTAAGTTAAACTTGTAGCAGCAAGTTATACAGTTAATTTACTTCAGTCCGTGCTGTATTAGGTGGTGCAAAGTATCTACTCTAAAGAGTATAAGGTGTTGGAATCAGCCCCTGGAATTTAGAGAATTACACCTGCATTAATTACCATGTCCGTTGATCAATTAGCTTAGCAGAGAAAAATTCTGATTCAAAGACATGGTTTAGATGCAATGAGAAAGACCTAGTAAGTAGTTTATGACCATGTCTCTGAATCAACCCTGTGCTGTCAGACCCGACCACACTAATGTTATTCCAAGTGGCCCATAACACCATGTTAACAAAGGTACCCTCTACATATACACTCGAACCCTCATTCACAAACAAGTTGCCCCACCACACTCCCTCACACTCAGCCATATGCATACACTCACATTAACACTGAGCGGTTATGGGGGTGTCCTGATGTATTCACCAAATGAAGTTTCGGAAAATAATGTTTTCTATGTTATGTTTGTCAAAACTACCTTCAGCAAGTCAACATAAATCTGATCTGTTCATAATATTGCATTGTTTTCCTGAAATTTAACATACAGGCAGTCCCCAGGTTAAGGACGAGATCCATTTTTTGTCTGTCCTTAAGTCAAATTTGTATACAAGTTGAAACACGTACATATGGTTCATAAGAAATGTCAGTCAAATGTTTGCCTCAGTCTAGTATTTATTTTACTTTTCTTTGCATATAAAATACTTTAGAAACACTTCCAAATAAAAAAAAAAATTTTAAACATAATGCTGTATACTGTAGTAATAATAATACCAGAAGTGTAATACTGTAACAGTACTGTAACAGTACTGTAACAATGTCTGTACACTTGTACAGTATAGTGCAATACTTACTGTAAAAACATTAAAGAAACAGTTCTGAAAACAGTTTAAATGGAAACAACAATTACTGTAAAGGTGAACACTCATTTGTGAGTTAACATTGTGATAAGCTTATTAACTGGATGATTTATTTATTTGTTATTTTATTTTACATTTGTTAACCGGGATTGTCCAACTGAGCTGAAGAGCCCTTTTTCAGTGGAGGCCCGGGGAGAAAAGCTCCAACATATTATACAATTTTCATTATAAATTAGCATTAAAACAGCAATGTTACAGAATTATTACAAGGCATTAAGTAGCAATACAATGTTATACAGTGTCAATAATCAGGAGTATAGCAAAGCTCTTTCAAGATGTATAAAAAGAAATATGTCATTAAGATTAATATAGTTTTTGGGGTAAGTGGTTAAAAACACAGTTTTATCATAATGTAGTTGCATGAAGGCAAGACAATTACAACAGAATGTTACTCTGAGGTGATTTGCTTAATAGGTTTTAGAAGACAGTAGAAAGAATAGTCAAGGAAGATTAGAGAGAGCTAGTGAGAAGAGTGGGTTAAGGGCAGAAAGTAGATTAAGGTATGAGAAGTAGGGGATGTTAAGGAGGGAGAGTGCAGTGGCAGGACCAGTGACTTTTAAAGTGCTCTTTGGTGGCTGTCTTAAATTGTTTAAGATGTGTAAGGGTCCTGATTTCTAGATGGAGCCTATTCCAGGCAATAGTGGGGTGATAGCTGTACATGTTGTGTCCAAATTTAGACTTGGGTTTGTAGATTTGTAGTAGGTCTTGGTTAGAGCTTTGGAGAGGTCTGGAGGGAGAATAATGGGAGATGAGAGGGGATAGTGCTGGGCAGTAGGAAGGCTGGTATAGGATAGAAATGATGCAGAAAATGATGGACTGTTGTTGAAGACAATGGGCCTGGTGGTGCAAAGCCAGTTTTTGATTCTGCTGCTGCAGAGAAAGTATTTACTGCTGGAGTCAATTTACTGAAGTAGGCATCAAGGGAGGCTTGTACAGAGCTTTTCTTTTTCTCATCATAAATGGCCTTATAGCAGCTGACGCCCTCAGTAACTGTGCGGTAAACTTGGGTGAATCGCTCTGTATTAAGATCTTGCTCCTTTAACTTTGTCATTCCTGCTTCAATGAAACAAAAGGCTTCAACTAACTTTTGTCAAAAACTTTTTTGATTTTGGAATTTCTAGGTCCCTGTTTTCTTCCTCAAAATGCTATCGTCTGCTGCTCCAGTTCTTAAGGTTTTCACTGATCAGTTCTTTGTTATGGGAGTCAAGTAACTCTATGACATCCATATCAGTGATGTCTAAATGCAGTTGATTACCAATATCAATCACAGCTTGCCTGGCTTCAGCAATGTCTTCATCTGTTGAAGTCTGTAAAGTAGGCGCAAATTGTGGGCACAATTTGTTCCACACTCCTTTCATATTTGACTGCTTTATTTCATCCCAATAATCAGCAATATTTTTGATGGCATCATAGATATTATAATTCTTCCAGAACTCCCTTAAGGTAATCGTATTATCCTGAGTAGCCCTCACTGCTTGTGAAAAGGTCCGGCGTAGATTATAGGCCTTAAATGAGGCTATTACTTCCTGATCCATTGACTGAAGTAGCAATGTGGTATTGGGGGGTAAAAACACGATCTTTACGTTCAAGTGTAAGTCATCTAAACTGTTTGGATGTCCAGGTGCATTGTCAAGTACAAGAAGAATTTTTAAAAGGAATGTTTTTGACCAGGCAATACCTTTGAACAGCAGGAACAAAATGGTTCAAAAACCAATCTTCAGAGATGGCAACTGTAACCCTAGCCTTTGCATTTGCCTTCCAAATAACAAGAAGAGATGCCTTAATGACATGTTGTAGTGCCCTCAGATTTAAGTAGCGATACACGAGCACGGGCTTCAACTTATAATCATCAGAAGCGTTACCCCCAAACAATAACATTAGCCTGTCTTTTGCTGCCTTATCCCTGCTGCATTTTTTTCCTCTTTTGAAATGTAGATCCTTTCAGGCATTTTCTTCCAAAATAAGCCACTCTCATCTATATTAAATATTTGGTCTGGAAAATAACCTCCATCTTCAATAATTTTTTCCAACATTTTAGGAAAATCCATTACAGAACTTACATCAGCACTTGCTGCTTCATCTTGAGTTTTAATGTTATGTAAATTAGCCCTCATTGTAAAGCAATGGAACCAGCCCCTACTCACAAAAAATTCTTCATCATACCCACCTACACTTGTTGCTCAAGCAGCTTTTAAATCATTGAAAAGGCTTCGAGCCTTTTCTTCCACTAATGAAAGGCTAATAGGGATATTCCTCTGATTTTGGTCTTCAATCCAAATTAGCAATAGCCTTTCCATCTCAAGAATTAAACCAGTCTGCTGCTTTTTAATAATCAAAGTTTTCATCGAGGTTTGGCTTTTCATGTGATTTATTATTCTTTGTCTTTTAAATCTGTTCCACTCATTGACCGTCTACAGCTTAATGCCTTTCCAATGGCAGATGGTGCTTCACCTCCCTCGCATCTCTTTATGTCCACTTTATTTTCCAAGGTGATTGCTTTCCTTTTCTTTGACACATCACCAGCACATGCATTGGATCCACATTCTGGAGGCATGGGTCATGACATCACCAAAGTGGAGGTTCTCAAAAGTGTCTGGCTGCAGTACAGTACAGTACTAAAGTGGAGGTCCACAGGATACATACAGAGTACTAGAGTCTGCAGCCAGATACTTCTCAGGTCTGCTTGGTCAATACTACCACTGTCTAAACCTAATTAACATTTCATTTCAGCTGATTTAGAGCAGTATTCTACAGACATTCCCCTTTTTTTACAAATAATAGTACAAAAAATGCAATAAAGTACAGTATAGTACAATAGAACGTTCCAAAAAAAATTTTAAACTTACCTCTTTTTAAGCTTCACTTCACACTTCTGTACTTCAGGCATCACCCACAAATGTTTTCCACTCTTTCCTGCACTTTCAAACCTATGCCAGACCTCCTACTGTCACCTAGACCCCAGTGAGCTGCAATGGCATTTGCCCATTCTACAAAACAGTACAGTAACTGCTTTGAAACTGTAACTGAAGAAAACAGCCAATCAGATTGTCAAAACAGAGTCTCCCTTAACCAATTAGATCACTTGTTCTCCATGAAGGAGGAAGTAACTAACAAGGCATGCGAGCAGCTTCACGAATGGAGAAGATGGAGAAAAAGGAAAGAACAGCTTATTTCTACGACTAACAGTAAGATTTGTCATTTTTATTTATTTTTATTTATTTTGACTTTTTTTCTGACATTCTGGCAGCCCGTTCGTATCTATGGGTTGTCCGCATGTCAGATGTTCATAACCCCGGGACTGGCTGTACAAAGCAGCACCACAACTTAACCCATGACAAGCCATGTAAAAGAAGCGATTTTTTTTACAAATACAAATAATGCCTACTACTTTGTTACTAATGATACTTTTCTAAAGCATGCATTTTTTTCTGGAAAGGCATCCCATAATTTATACCTCAGAAATGTTTTGTCAGGCATGTGAACATTCTGAAAATAGTTAAGGCCTCCAAAGAATGTGTTTTAAATTTAGGTTTCCTAACATGATACCTACATTCTAAATGCTGATAAAAATCATATCTGCATACATTGTAAGCATTCATTTCCCACAGGGCTCCTAATTCCAAACGCTGAAGTTCATTACATAAAAGGAAGATAAGAGAACCAGTAATAAGGTCACAGTGCATCTGTGTTCTAAAAGTGTAATCATATCATAGCAATACTAAAACATTCCAGTTTATTGTAAACTTATTTTTAAATGTTTTACTTATTGTTTAATCAGCAATCAGTGCAAAAGCAGCGATATACTCTAAAAACATACTTATAGTTCACTAAAAGAATAGCCTGCCTCCCCCTACAGGTGTGTATTAATTTCCCACATAACCAGTTTCAGTTATACCACATGCAAAGTGCTGGTGATCATTTCTTGCTGGAGAATTACCTTTATCATCGCTATCCTCCTTCTGTTCTGCATTAGCATACGTGCGGACAAATTCAGCAAATGCACCATCCTGCATCAGAAGCTCTTGATAGGAGCCTGTCTCAGTTATCTGTCCTTTCGACATTACTAGAACTTTGTCCATCTGAGAAAGATAACCTATGCTGTGGGTAACTAAAACTCGAGTCTAAGAAAAGAAAAAAACATGATGGTAACCTGAGACCATTTGCCACTTCCATCAACCCTGATATATATCTTGTACACAAAAATAAAATAAATATGGATTTCATTCTGCCTCTCCTAAAGCATATGAGCTAGTCTGAAAAAATTTTGACTGAATATTTTGTTCATATTAGTTGGCACAGCATACTTCTAATAAATGATAGCAGTCAACTGACTTATATCAAATGAAATAGCAACTGCTATAAATAATCAAAGTTTTCATCGAGATTTGGCTAGTTGCTTATGCTATTTAAGAAGCAGAACACATATCATACCCTAGTGCAAAGTGCTTCACTTATATTTATTTTATTTCACAACAAATGCAGATTCCCTGACATCTTGCAGTGACAAAATGTGGTCACCAGGAACCCGTTTCACCTAATACAAGCCACTTTTGAGTTATTACTTTTGAGTTACCACTTAGGGGCAGTCTGTGTACTTGTATAAAATGAATCATTTATTTATTTATTTGTATGTATGTATTTAATTTTACAACAAATACTGGCTTCAGTGTCAGAATTGGTACTTTGATAACTTGTAGCTTTAGTGACTGACTTACCCATCAATATAATAGCAAGTGATAGGCTACTGTGCATCTAGAGTTGGCCCCCTGTTATTTAATTATCTCTGCCTAGGGGTGCAAGCCTGCACATTCAGGCATAGGGCGCAGAATTAGTAGAAAGACATTTTTCTTTTAAATTACTTGTCTAATTATGCAATTGCTCAATAAATCATATTTTAAAACTGTGATTAAAGCTGGAGAAGGTGTGCATCTGTAAAGTATGAAAAACTTATTCTTTGTTAGTCCTTCCACTAATACATCTGAATGGTGTTTGTATGTGAGCATGCGTATAAATGTTCCTGAATTAGTTTCCAAGGATATAAACAAGAAAACATTTACTGAATAACAAGCTTCAAGTTACTTAAGGAAGGTACAGGTGGTTTCCCTAATCAGAGTGGAAGATTTAACTAAACTTGACATTTTGAGGGAAGTTTTTTTTTTCGCCTAAGCTAAAAGCTGATGGAGCCTTAGATTATGAAAATAAAAATTTCTGCTGAGATGTGTCATACTCTGGTTTAGCTTAAATTCTGTTAAATCAAAATTATTGATTTCCATGCTGGGTTGCTGATTGTAACCCACTGGTTATATGTTCAAAAAACAGAGTACAGGAAACTGACCTTAAAAATGAGGCTGGAGAGGTAAGTCTTGAAAACCATTTCAAAAACACAAAGTGGAGTTTAAATACAGTGGGAGTTTTAGCTGCTCCATCATATTTTATTTTTATTTATTTCACATTTGTTAACCAGATTAGTCCAACTGAGTTTGCAAACAAACCCATTTTCAGTGGAGACCTGAGGGGAAAAGCTCCAGCAAACATAAGCAAAGATAAAGTGACAATACAACAAGTTAAAAAGAAAAAATGTAGAAGTGCAAACACAGCTTTGAAAGCTGTAACACACACATCATTGCAACATAGGCAGCACTAGAAAGCAAACTGCACCTTTCAGCAACAAACTACTCTAAGGGTTTTTAGAGACTGCTACACAGTGCGTGGGTGTGTGCAACAGAGAATGAGTGTGAAATGTGTAACAGCTTTCAAAACTGCTAGAAGGTTTCTCTGATGTGATTCTATTGTACTGTCAACTATTCAGCAGCATGAGACGTTTATAATAACTCTGAAAATAACAAAGCCATTACATTTTTTCTGATGTCACACACATATATATATATATATATATATATATATATATATATATATATATATATGCTGATTATCAGGTTGAAATTGGCACACACCGTGCATTACACTCCTATGTCCTGCAGTGGACAGAAATGGTAATAAAGGACAATCCAATTTCTAAAGAATTGAGTCTTTTATTTTATCCCCTATAAAAAGAGAAGTGGGGGGAGGCATTAGCTAAGCAGTAACCCATGGCTGGGTGTGGGTAATGCTGGATTTACCCACGGTCAGTGTGGTTTGGTCACGAGGGCGAAGCCAGAGTGACCAAACAAAACCAACCATGGGTAAATCCAGCATTGCCCACACTCAACTGTGGGTTATTGCTATTATATAATGACATTATTTAAGAAAAGAAATACTTACTTTTCTTAAATAATGTCTTTGTATAATATGTCTGTGCTGCCCTTCCGTGTCTTGTTGGTATCCTGTTTTTTTTTTATGTACTGCGTATGCATATGGGACTTGTGTTCCCATGCTTACTCAGTACATCAGCGCTGTGAAGCGGTACCAATGGAGAAAGGAAGATCTCCGTTGCTGCTTCTTCTTTTTTATAATCAATAAAAAAAAAAGAAGAAGAAACAGGGAGAATTTTTATGTTCTGGAGAGTTGGGACAGACAGAATAAAAGGATAATGAAGTAAGTTTTATAAATTTTGTAGAACATGCCTGATTATCCTTTTATTTCTGTCTGTGCCGTCTCCCGAACGTAAAATGTCTTCCATTTTCTTTTGTATTAAAAAAAATATATATATGAGATATACTAACTGAAAAAGTCTGGGCAACCAAACCTTTTTCTGTTGGTATATTCTTGGATTTACAATGGGCACACTGGTTGGTCTGGCGAATCAGCGTGCTCGTTTTTGAATAATAATGGCCAGTCATTGTATAATACATAATAATCATCTTATGATGACTGAGAATATTTCCTGACTGGGGATTCCTTGACCCAGTGGCTAGAAAGGAATGCAACAGAATGCCATACTTGTATTACTTTCTAGTTCATAGGCAATTACTGGACATGTGTTCCAGATCACCACTGAGGTGTCCAGGCCAGTTTCACAGGTGCCTCATAGCACTCCCAAGTAAACAGCTCAACAAATCTTTGTTCTGTCTACCTCTAGGTTATTTGTATGCAAAATAAGTACCATGGGAATGTAAGGCAAGGCTTCTTAGGATCCTCACACATTATAACATATTCATACCTCTCAACTGTACAGATTTTCCCAGAATGTCCAGATTTTTGCATCATATTTTTGGTTCATTTTTTATAAAATTGTGGTTTTCGGGCAAACTATCAACAAATCATTAAAGATTTACGTTAAAAATAATGACAGGCATTTGACGTTCGGACTTCATAACCTTCATGCTAATGCTGCAAAACCTATTATTCTATCACCTTCCTACGTTTTTAAGAGCAATATTTAAAATGTGCCCCTATTTTTGGTCCATTGTCCCTTTTTTATTTATGCCTTTGTGCAGATTTCCTGCTGTAACAGGTTGAGAGGTATATTACCTACGAACCTAAGTGACTTGTTCAGTCATCTAGTAGGCAAAATGGAGGTGGAATGAATAAAACCCTGAAGCAGCAGCTTGTATTAAAAACTGATCCTTAAACAAGGTGCTAAACATGAGGAACTGATAAGAAATTTTTCTCAGTTAATACACTGTTCACTACAAAATGAAATAACTCTAAAGCATGTAAGGCATAAATTTATACACTGCTCACGCTACCAGATGAAAATAAAATTACCACAAAATTATGAAGTTTTCTGTAATGGACTAGAAGATAGGCTTAGAGAATTATTTTTTTTTTAAATACTGTCTCCTTAGCTAGCTGTTGAATGCCACCAATTATATAAAAAATATACATATACCTTCACTTACTGAAAAATAAGGCTTTGTTTTATTTATTGCATCCTTTCTTGTCTTACACTCAAAATATAATTTGACAGGGTTGTAAAAAATGTTGCCAGATTTTAAAAGCATATATTAGGCACAAAGAAAAGTGGAATGTCTGTTAGTTTGTCATTACCAAAATTTCAGGTTCAAAACTTAAGTTGAAACATGACATTCTGAAGAAAGAGAGCAGTTATTTCTATACAGGAAATGGTGTGTATGGTCGGTACTTGTTTATTAGAAAACTAGCGTGTTCTACAAAAGTCAGCAAACCTTCTACTTTTAAAATTCTCCAGGCCAATATCAGTAGGCTGCAACCTAGTCAGGGTAATAAGTAACAGATCACCAGACATGGCAGCTAATAGAGCCAGATCTTAGTCAAATAGGGCCCTAGGCAGGGTAATGGGTCACAACCCCCCACCCCCCACAGCTACTCCAGTGTCCCATTACTAGGCTATTTCTCTCCAGTTCCCATAAACACTTTTCAAACTTGTCAGTGTGCATATTATTTCCTGCTTTACTTCTACAATGATTACAGATATTTGGATTTAATTTAAAACTTTTATTTCAAATTTTATAGAACAAGCACGGATAGCCATTTGCTTAACAAAATAATATATTCTCACAATAAAAACAGACTTTGCTTGAGCAGTAAACTTCTCTGCCCTTGAAACTCACCTTTATTGAAACAGCATTGAGATACACATTCAGAGAAAATACACCTGGCCAGTGGCAGATTGTTTACTTTTGGGATGTTTTAAAACCAAAGGACCCTTGCACCCATTTTTAAGGCCATGAATACGTTCTTTGATTCACCTTCCAGACTGCATAAAATTATATTCCTTGTATAATACAGCGCCACTTGTTAGAGTGTGTTTTAAATTTGTAGTTTTGAACATTTTTCCAGTAAGCACTGAAAGAAAATTATGATCCAATAACAAAAAAATACCCATTTCAGAACATTTCAACCACAAAAGGCCACTCAAACTTCTGTCATCACACTCTACCAATATCAGTCAATATGTACAATTATCTGTAAAAGTAAAAGTCATCTAAATAATTCCACATTAAAGAGACCAGCAATTAATGAAGAGGATGCTGCTGGCAAACAACTTCACATTTCAGTGTTTCATCTACAAATTCAGTGCCTTCTGCCCTTGAATAATAAATTGCCCGTTACATTAACAAAAAAATTGTCAATCGGTAATACTGCAGTAGGGAATGGCTGATGGTTACTAGGCATCTCATTCAAGGAGGACATGTTCAGGAGTGCATTACCCCCATCCCCTAAAGTGCACCACAGCATCAGCAATCCACCTACATGGTTTGGGAGTAGAATCCACTGCCTTCTGCACCAAAGGCAAGTATATTATTACCTGTTGTGCTACTAATACTGTTTTCAAAATCAATAGCACAAACACTGATGGCTATTTGCTAAACAAAACAGTTCCACATTGAAGTCAGACTTAGCATGAGCAACGGTGAACCTCTCTTCCCTCCAACCTCACAATTCCTTGAAAATGTACTGAAACTCATATTCCTTGAGCAGTCTGGTAGTTGATGTAGAGGATTCAGGCTCTTGTCTCCTGTAACCAAGGTACAAGGTTTGAGCCTGAGTAAGTTAATTAGCCAACCTGACATCCCTAAGTAGGGCATTCCATTTACAAACGTACACACATACAAACAAGGGAACATCTCACTTGTCTCGTCTCTGTCATGGCAGCAAGTTTAAATTCCACGTGCAGAAAGAAGCAGAAGCGAAATCATCTTGTATGTCTCACTGCAGTTAAAATCCCAGTATGAAAAGAAGCACAATAAGGAATGTTTAAATCCCAGGAATGTTCAAATCCCAGGAATGTTTAAATCCCAGGAATGTTTAAATCTGCACTGATGTGCGTCCATTGATGCATGCACAGAAGCGGAGTGTGTTTTTAAAGAACAAACGCAATTTAAATGTAATTTAATTTCTTTTAAATAAAAAAATAAATGTTGTGCTAGTCCCGTGGCCAATGCCCCTCCCCCCAACCAGCAGGCCGTAGGCAAATGCCTAGGTCATCTTGTGCTGGATCTGGCTCTGGCAGCTAATCAGCACTGTGGCTTTCATCCCATATGGAAATATTGTTATATTATACATTTTGGGACTGGAATGAAATCATGGTACTGCAGAGTGGGAAATTAAGCTCACTTACAAATGCTTGGATAGTTCTTAATCTCTTAGCGAAAATGATTTGAGAAAACCACAAAATGCTAGAACCACAAATATTCCTGACATTACTTTTGTTGCACACTTATTCTTCTCCAATCAGCTTATCAGATCACACCACTGTCATATGCAGCTGAAAATTCATGCTAAGTTGAAATTATTGGAGATAATTTTTCAGTTATCAAACAGTTGGCATTTTACCTTTCAGGGATACCAAAGTCTCTTAGCAACAGATCCTACTGAGAAAGATGTACTCCAGTAACATGATATCATACATCAATGGAGGAAGGGGGGGCAGTTTTTACTTAGTTGCAGATCATTTACCAGTTGAATAGTCAACAATTGTAACCTATCAGTGTGGAAGCAGATAAGACCAGTTTCAGTTTTAATGATCAATAAAAGATGTTGGTTAAAATGAAAAATGACAGCATAGACCAGATTGAAATCTGTGTACCTTTATGAAAATCTGAAGGACAGCACAGCTGCCTTTCTGCTGGCTTTCTTTATAAGAAGATCTACCATTCAGTGAATACTGACAGCATGGAAATAGACATAGTGATCCCAACTCCCTAAATCTATAAGTTCCGTAATGCATTTTTACCTCCACTGTGAGACTATAGCTTTGTGAGCCTTGTTTTCACTTTTACTGAGCATTTCTTGCTTTCCCTCAGTTGTGTGACAACAAAATTAGCATATACAAATAAGAAGGATCACTGGCATTAGGTTTTGCAGGTAGGGCTCCGTAGGACTGGACCTTAACCAGCATGGTTTCCTTCAAAATAGATAATACAGGACCAGTCTTTCTTTCTTTTATGATTTGATTGGTCTTTGTGATGAGCAAAATGTGTCCTTCCATTAGATTTATTTAAAGTTAGAAAAGCCCTTTGACTCTGTTTTTGAACACTATACAATTGAGATATTAATATCTATATGATGCCCATATGGTTAAATGGATCAATTAGGAGCTTTTATCCAGAACACAGTTGGTAGTTCCATATTTTAGGAACTTACGTCAACTGGACATACTGTCCAAGTAAGGTACCAAAAGGATATCTGCTGGGATCAATCTGGACATACTGTCCAAGTAAGGTACCAAAAGGATATCTGCTGGGATCAATGGTATAGTCAAACTATTATTTTTATGCAACTCGACAAACTCCGCTGCCAATCATGAGCGGACAGGTGATCCGCTGTGGTGACCCCCTAACCGGGAAATCCAAAAGAAGAAGATGACAGATGTAGAACGCTGGTTAAATACATTTGTTGATGGCTACAAACTGGGCAAGGTTGTTACAACCAACAGTCAAATGATAGGCTCCAAAATTTCTTGGAATTATAAATAAGTAACATTAAAATAATGTAATAAAGATGAAACACAAAACATATGGTAATGAAATGCTGAATATGTTTTATTTTAGACAATCACAGCCTCAAGGGTACATAGTTAACAAAATGTAACTAATAAAGAAAAAAAGTGACCTGAGCTTCAAGAATGTTTCTCCACGTAATTCAGTGTTATTATAATCCATTATATTTGGACAGGTGATCTGTAATTACTAGTGACTCATTAGTTCTCGTACCTTTCCCTTATCGAATGGAATGGATATTTTTGTTTTTATAATGCTTAAAAAGCTGGAAACTTTACAGAGAATATTAGTTATGAGACTTTCTGGCCTAAGTCTTATTGCTTACACTTTGTGCCTGAATGCCCTGAATCTTAATTTAGTTGCCTAGTTGGTTACTATGTGGTGACTTGCATCTGATATACAGTGTCATTAAGGACCATATACTTAATGTTAGTGTTCGGCATACAATGTGACCAAGGATACTGCAGTTATGATTACCATTTGATATATAGTGTGACCAAGGGTACTGTACTTACGATTACCCTTTGGTACACAGTGTGACCAAGGGTACTGTACTTACAATTACCATTTGGCATACAATCTGACCAAGGATACTGCAGTTATGATTACCATTCAGCATACAATGTGATTGAGATCTCTGTAGTGCTGAGGAATCTTCCTTCACCAGACAAAAGGACTGTATCTTAGTGTCATTACATGTTTCAGTGCAAAGTGCAAAAAGGTTTTTTGTTGTTGTTATTAATGTACCTATTTTATCACAAAAGGTGCTCTCTCATAAGCTACTTCTAGTCTCTGTATAGTATTAAACAGGATTTTTATACTGGAGAGCTAAACATGTTGCTGCAAAAACAGGCCTGAGGCACCTTGCAGACCACTGCCATGAGCTGTTATTTACTCTATGAACATAAACCTAATTTTGCAATAATTAAGCAGTAAAGCATGTCCAGAATTACAGTAGCAGGTCTGCTTTCATGTGTTAAAGCACAAGTTATGTCAGAGTACAGCAGGCACCTAAAATCTATTTATTAAAAACTTTAAAACAAGACAAGAAGTATTTTGTTTACTTGCACTCCATCACATGGACAAACACTCAAATGTTCCTTCACCTTAAAGTCTTTAACCCATTCTGCCTTGGTTAATACTTGTAGACGTCTGCTCTTTCTGATACCTTCTCTTTTAACAGTTTAACAGATCCTTCTTTGCCTAAGAACTCAATAGTATTCCGTTCCCGGTCAACCCCTGAGGGTGAGAGCTACCAGTTTGTTTTTCTTTTTTAGTACTTCATATCCCAACCTAGTCCCTCCACTTTTCCTATTTCATTTTTGACTCTTTCATGCATTCATTCATCCTCTTCCTTCATTATGTCAAGACCAATATATTTAGTCCG